>NC_043702.1:67060877-67164035 GCF_006229205.1 Suricata suricatta
GAACCAGGGGGAACGGAGGAGGGAGAGAGAGTTGGGGAGAGAGAGGGATGCAGAACTTGAGAGACTATTGAAAGCTGAGAATGAACTGAGGGTTGGGGGGGAGGGGGGGGGAAGACAGGTGGTGGTGATGGTGGAGGGCACTTGAGGGGAAGAGCACTGGGTGTTGTATGGAAAACAATTTGACAATAAAATATTATGGAAAAAAAAAGAAAGCTACTAACTTCATGGCAAAAAGCTCAGTAAAGGCCTTAAATTTTGTAATGAACAACTTAGTTCAGTGTTTTATTATCACTCCTTTACTTTGAAATAAAATGCAATCCTCAAGTGACTAACTGCAAGAAAAAAACAAAAACCTGTCATTCCATGTAAAATTTGTGTTCCACACAAGAGAAAAGAAAGAAGAGAAAATGAAGGTAAAAAGAGAATAGATGGAAGGCAAATGAAATAGAAGCAAAGAGATGAAAAAGATAGCCTCATTACAACACTTAACCAAAGAAATAAGAACAGAAGAAGGAAAAATAAATTTAACAGGGATATTCACACATCTAATAAATGATCAATTGATCATTTTCTACTCATCAAATCTTTTTAAGTCTTCCAATTTGTAAGGTACTGTGTTTTAGGCACTAAAAGTAAAATAAGGATCTTGCCCAAGGGATTTTTTCCCCAGTGGTGAGGATCTTTTACTCAATAATGAGTAAAATAGGGATCTTGCTTTTAGGATTCACTGACAGAGATTAGCCATGTTCATAAATACCAGTATGAAGACAATGACCAATGCTACAAGAGAAGGAGAGGCTAGATTACTTCCAACAGGGATGGAAGACAGAAGACATCATTGGATTGCTGAGAGTCCAGGAGATTTTTCCAAGTCCTATCTAGAGTTGTCCCATCTTGGGAGTGGGAGAGGTGAAGATGGATCCTACAAAGACATAAGAAAAAGGAGAACACCGGGTAATACATAAAAGAAAACTTTACCATCAAATATCGATAGAAAAGAAAAAGTCAATCTAACTATATTTAGAATAAAATATTTTTAGTTTAAAGTATACAGTAAGTTTGAAATACCTTACAGATAAAAATGCCATTTGATTTAAAATGTTACTAAACTTTCTTTACCCAAGTAATTATAAAATAGTTGAGCTAATTTAATAAGGTTCAACTTCACGATAAGGGATGTGAGAAAGAAAGAAACTAGGGAACAAGGATGCCAGCTTCTGATGTAACTGTCATGGCAAGAGGTCAAGACTTCACTAGATGGAGACCGAAGTGGGAGAAAGATTGTGAGATGCCTGTGCTCTGGTCACATACATCCTTTTCAAAAGATGCCTCAAGACTCAGTCCTATTTTGCCAACAATCTCCTAGACAAAGGCCTCAGCAAATGGCATAGCAGTCATCTTCTGACCCAGGTAAGGTCACTATCTCATAGTCATCTGAAGGATAGAATACGTAAACAAGCATAGTTTGGTCTGGGACAGATGGAAGAATGGCTAGTTTGGTATCCTGTACCTCTTTGTTCACAATATCCAATGATTAGGCTACTTCTAAAGAAGTGTTAAAATATGCTTTGTAATGAGTGCTCACTCAATTTGAGTGCACTATGTGGCTAAGCTAAGGAAAGTATATATCAAGCAATCTTGATATATAGTCTTCAACAAAGAGTGATTTTTGGGAGGTGAAGAATGGATGTCATAGCATAGCTGAGTCTTCAATGGGTATTGTGGAAAAAAGAAAAAAAGGAGGAGAAATTTTTGAAAGGGGATCCAAAGTTTCAAACCTATTTACAGGCTGAGGAGCAAGAACTGAGACACAGGGAAAGATTCAAGACTCAAAGAGAGAGAGGAGGACAAAGCTGTTCCCACAAAATGCACAGGAAGAAGGAAGTGGATGAAATAAAGAGCAAAGGAAAAGATAAGACTAGTTGGCTCTGCTGCTGCTGAAGCAGGAGAAAAAAAGTAAATATGAAAAAAGATACAGTTTAGTGTAAAGGTAAAAAAGCAAGAGGCTGATGGAGTTTTTCATTGGCATCAATCACTAAGCTACCTGCCAAGTTGGGTTTTGGATTTGAGGATGGACATGGGGAGCTAAGGAAAGCAGTAACGATTTGTAACATGCTTTGATGAATGCGAAATGACTGACCAGAAGCTGAGTAATAGGGTTACCATGCAGTAATGGGACTGGCTGATTTAGACATAACAAATATAGGACTAATCATTTAATTAATACTAACGTGCAGGATACTGGACTAAGTTTTGTAGTATTTATCTTTTGATATGTTAAAGAAAAAGGTCAGAATGTTTAAAGATTCGATGGACTTAAAAAGTTTTAAAATGTTATGGTCACCCAAATAAAGCTGGTCCTATTGTGGCTTCTCTCAGCACAATATTGTATTTAGAAGAAACCCAACATCAACATCTCTTCAAAACTCCTCAAAAATTATCTTTCTGAAATCCTGTGTTCTTTATCTCCCTTACTCTTCCTTCCTGACTCTTTCTCTTATAATGTAAATCAATATGATTTTACTTGTTCATTTGCCCTTGGCTTTATGGAAGCTTGAACCACAAATGGTGTTTTCCCCCTTCCCTATGCATTGGAAAATGGGGAATTTTTTTTATGTGAATATCCATATTAACATGTTTTTAGTCCCTGTAATAAAGGAAAATAATAGTGCCTGTTATGAATTTATTATCTCATCTCTAAGTTCAACTTTTTTTATCTGGTCTCTAAACATGCAACTGGGTCCTTCAAGGATTTTTGCTTTGCCAGCTGGCATTGACACTAAATTTTGCTGGTAGAGGGTTCTGGAGAAACAATGCAGAAAGAAACGGTTTTGCTTCCTGGTTCTGGTGCATTTGCTTGGCAAGCTTCTGAAGTGTGGGCGGCCTCTCCGGCATACAGTTCCTGTAGGACATGTGCTTTCCCCAGCACGCAGGTCGTGATGGCAGCCATCTCTATGCAGTGGCCAGCAGCTGCGTCTCCTCAGGGGCTTTGTGTACAGTGTCTCCAGGAACACCTCCATGACCCCCTCCCCATAAACAGCTTTCTTTGGGACCCAGATGGCACATTTCCAGAGAGCTCAAAAAGGCAGAATTCCTGCAAGTTTCTGTGGCCCCTTGGCAAATTCTTCACTTTCAATAACCTCCAGGTGCTCTCTCCAATAAGGTCTGAATCTCATCTTCGGTATCTGTCTCAGCCACAAGGGAAGTGGCTGCTTCATGTTCTGTTATTTCTGTAATCTCTAGAGTTCTTTTTACTTCTTATTAATTGACCTTCTGTACTCCAGTCCTATTATAGTTAATAATTATGTTAAATTTTAACAAATAATTAAATAATAATAACTAATAATTAAGTAATTATTTATTTAAATTTTACCTGTGGCTTCTCCTACAAGACTAGACTCACTCATGCAATCATATCTAAGAAATATGGGAGTTAGTTCACAAGAAGTTACAGTGTTTAAACATCAAACTAATCTTGTATAAAAACATTGTATTTTACACAGGAAATGACTCAAATGCATCTGACCAATTCTCTAACCAAATAATTTAAGAACAACACAGGATATATTTTATAACTAGATACTTCCATTTCTAAATCCAAACAATCAGTTTTATAATGCCAATAGCTGAACCAAAAATTCCCTTCTTAAATGAAAGACATAATGGGCTGTTGAAAGAATTAAATGAGAAAATGTCTGTATACTAGATTTTTTAAATGACTTAAAACTCTCAGAACATGTCTCAGAGAAAGAGAACTACTTTTGTTTTAGAACCCTCTAATGTGTGTTTATTTTTGAAAATGGAACCTTCTTATAGTTCCAACGATGATGAATCAAAGAAATAGCTAAACTGTTTTTGCATAAAACAGGATCAGTTAGAAGGAGCTAGACAGGAAAGGAGAAAATGTCAGAGAGAGGGAGTCTCAGGAGCAAAGCATGAGGCTACAGCCCAAGTAGAAATTACCAGTGGAAATCCCAACATCATTGTCCCAAAGCACCAGTAAATGTGCTACTTCCATACTTCAGTTGGTGTTATTTGTTATCAGGGCAGTCTGGCAGGGCAATATGGAAATAGTGAAGGGGACCCGCACTGTCTCTCAAAAATAAATAAAAAACATTAAAAAAATAAAAATACTTTACAAAGGGGCGCCTGGATGGCTCAGTAGGTTAAGCGTCAAGCTTTGGCTCAGGGGCTCAGGTCATGATCTCACAATTCGTGGGTTCGAGCCCCGGGTCAGGCTCTCTGCTGACAGCTCAGAGCCTGGAGCCTGCTTTGGATTCTGTGTCTCCCTCTCTCTCTGACCCTCCCCTGCTCGCACTGTTTCTGTCTCTCAAAAATAAATTAAAAACATAAAAAAATAAAAATATTTGGAAATAGTGAAGGGGAAGCACGCACTCACACACACACACGGAAAAGTGACTACAGAGAATCCCAGATAACAAATGTTCAACACATTTTACAGTGACTGACACAAAGAAAACATTTAATAAATATTAATTTATTTTTCTAATTTAATGTATAAGATGTAATCTCTGATCTTGAGGCATTAACAAATTGGCTGAGTGTTCCATGATCATAGGGACAAAATAATCAGAAAAAAATACAAGTATACAATAGTCATGCGGTATACAAATTACAGGTATTTTAGAACTGAGAAGAGCTTCTGAATTAGAGTGGATAAGAAATTAGAATAATGCTCTGTATATATTCAATATTCATATTTCATAATAATTTAAAGGGGAAGAAGGGTAGGAAGAATATTTTAAATGCATGTAATAAGGAAGAAGGAAGAAGAAAAAAGAACAAGTCTTGCATATCAATTGGAATACCAAACTGAATCTGAACTTGACTGGGTAACCAATAAGGTGATATGCAAGGAGTTAGCAAGCTAAATCATCTTGAAGGGAGAAAAATTGGAAGGAAAAAGATCAAGGAAGTTGGAGTCATTGAATCTAAGATGACGAATATCTGGACTTTGTCATTGGCAGTGAGACTGGAAGCAATGAGTGGTTCTGGGTGATGTGGAAATAAAATCACGAGCTAGAGAAATTGTGGCTGGTATGGAATTGATGGCAATAAACAAAATAAATACAAAAGTACAGCACAGTTGGTGATAGAATCAAATGCAAGAAATTTCTTTACATTACCTTCCTTTTGCCCTCAATATGACTCATAGTTCTGCTTGGTCGTCATCTAGTTCCGAATGTAGTCATATTCCTGGCATACAGAATAACTCTTTTGTCTCACCCAGGACCTTGCTCACTGGGCCCAGCTGTTTTCTAATCCACCCACACTGATCACTGTGCTGTGGTGGATACAATTCCCTTGTCCTGACAAAAAGGTCCAAAATGAGTCAGGATCTCTTGATTTGTGAATAAATCAAGTATTTTTATTTCCCAGAGGCTCTTGTTCCCAAGAAGAAAGGTTACTTTCTACATCCATTCCCAGTCTGCCATTGAGGGCAAACTGGTTATATGACCCAGGTTCTATCTTAGCCTCTCAAGAACTAAATAAAGTGCTTTTGGGCTTCCATTTTAACTAGGTAAAGGAAGTGAGTTTCTGAGAACATGGAGATTTCTGCACTCTGTGTTGTGAGATAATGACCGTTTTATCAGACTTTAAGAATAGTCTAGGGGCGCCTGGGTGGCTCAGTCGGTTAAGCGTCCAGCTTCGGCTCAGGTCATGATCTCACGGGTCGTGGGTTCGAGCCCCTCATCAGGCTCTGTGCTGACAGCTAGCTCAGCACCTGGAGCCTGCTTCAGGTTCTGTATCTACCTCTCTCTGTGACCCTCCTCTGCTCGCACTGTCTCTCTCTGTCTCTCAAAAATAAATCTGAAAAAAAAAGGAATAGTCTAGACTAGCTCTGTGCAATGAAATTATAGTTTGAAATATATAACTAATTTGAAGTTTGCCAATAGCTACATTTAAAAAATTAAAAGAAACAGATGACATTAAATTTAATTATGTATTTAACTCAATATAGTTATAATATTACATTGACATATCAATACAAACATTATTAATAAGATGTTTCACATCTTTTCCTATCAAGTCTCCAATATTTGATGCATGTTTTATACTTTTGGCACATCTCAATTTGGACTTGCCACATTTTCTCTTTTTTTTAATTTTTTTAATGTTTATTTATTTTTGAGAGAGAGAGAGAGAGCATGAATGGGGACGGGGCAGAGAGAGATGGAGACATAGAATCTGAAGCAGGCTCCAGGCTCTGAGATGTCAGCCTAGAGCCCGATGCAGGGCTTGAACTCACAAGCTGTGAGTTCATGACCTGAGCTGAAGTCAGACACTTAACCAGCTGAGCCACCCAGGCACCCCAAAGCAACCTTTATGTCCACTGTGGTCAAACCCACAACCCTGAGATTAAGAGTCTCATGCTCTACTGACTAAGCTAACTGGGCTCCTAGGACTTGCCACATTTTCAAGTGGTCAATAGACACCTGTAGCTAGTAGTCACTGGCATGAATAGTGCCATTCTAGACATTTTATATTTTAAGACATATAGAGAAAATGCAGTTTAAACATGAAATTCCAATTTTCTTCTTGCAAGTTATTACCTTTGAATTCTCTTACTTTCTGTTAATTCTCTGAAGTCTCCTTATCTCTAAAGTTGTGTATATCTGTATAACTGATAAAGCAATTACTTGTGAAAATACATAATAAACACCACGGTTGTCTGCCCAGATCCCCTCTTTCAGGGCCAAGCCCCCCCTGGGCCTGGAAATATGGCTGCTGACAGCACACAGCTGCCTCCTTCCCTCGGTAACACCCTAAGCTATGGGAACTGCCTTCCCTAAGATTATGTCTTCTTGGTGGTGGTCTGAAGCCAAATGACAGATTGATCAGGAAACATGAGCCTGTCCCCCTTTACTCCATTTGGCACAACTCTGAAGAACCATCCCAACTCCTGAGGTCCCCGTAGGGTAGAATGAGGCTTCCTTTGCAATTGTTGTGCAGGTAGGTTAGTGTCTCCCTCTGCTCCATCCTGCCTTCCATTATCAACAAGTGTTATTTCCTTAGAACAACCATAGCCATAAACTAAACCCTGCTTGCATCTCTCCATCTCAGAATCGGTTTCCAGGGAACCCAGTTTAAGAGAGAATATAAAGTAGCCTCACTTCTGCAAAAGCAAAATTATAAACAGTGTTTGAAGTGAGAAGAGGGAAAAACAGGAGCCAGGCTTTGGTTCATTTCTGTGTATTATAACCCTACTTCCCGACAAATGAACAGGCCAGAGCTCTCTCTGATCCTCCCTCTTCTTCATGTCTGTTCACTCTCATTACCCTTTTTTTCCTATATAACACCTCCCCCAGAGGCCAAAGTGAAAGCTGTGTCAAAGGTATGGCCAAAAATGGGATTAATCCTCTTTGAGTTTAAGCGTAAGAAGGGGAAATCAGTTTTGTTGAAGAGAAAAATCTAGATTTCTCTTTATCTTAAAACTTGGGCTTGTGTGCCACGTAAAAGTCTTTGACTCTCAAACATTTAAGATTATTCTCCTGGAGGATGTGGCTTTTACTATTTCTGCTTTAGCTTTCTTCAATGACTTCATATCTCTGTCTCTCACACACAAACATGCATACTCATTCAGATCAGTGACAATTATTCTGCACAGCATGGCTCATGTCTCTGTTCCAGATCTTACAAAGTCAGAAAGAATTGATTATTTTTATATATTACAACCCAGGAAGGTGAAAGAAGGGAGTGGGAGGCTATAGTATTATATATTATAACCTGGTGAAGTGGAAGAAGGAAGCCATCATTCCCATTATTTCCCACGAATCTTAAGTCCCATAAATAAAATGAGGTACTCAGTTCTTAGACCTGAATTGAGTATTAGGCGGCATTGATTCTCCATCTGACTTGGTCTCCTACTGAAGATTTTTGCTACTGGTTTAATAGCTGAAATATTCTACTATTTGGCATATAAACTATAGCGATATAATGATTAAAAGTGCTTTGTGTTCCAGAAAAACTTATATAGCTTGTACTTTCAGGTTTGAAGACTGGATAAAATTGTACACAAGGAGGACAGTATTTCTTTTCTTCATAAAGCTTGCTGATGCTTTGCTCTTGGTAAAATTCAGAAGGGTGGTAAAAAGAATTGTAAGCAGATGGGTATTTGCCTAATCCTGGAAAATATGTTTTTTTCTGAGTATTTTTATTGTGTCTATAACTAAGATACAACTGTGTTAGAAATACTAAAGCCGCGGAAGTTTCTGTACTTCTGTAAAATAGTAGGTTTGACGCTGTGGTCACAGCACCGAGAGGTCAGTGACTAGGGGTTTTTCAAAGGAGAGACCTCACATTGAGTGAAGGACAGTGAAAAAGAGACTTTGCCATATGTAATATTTAGGGCCTTGAAAATATATCTGAGAATATCTGATAATACACATTGGCTATTTCTATTAGTTGAATAAAAGCAAAACGAGGTCAAGCCCTGTGGCAGTAAAGCATTACCCTCCCGCATTCAACAAAGAGACTATTGCTTTACCTTCCATTAGGAGGTAGAAGATTATGGGTTCCTGGGTACCTCAGCTGGGTAAGCATCTGGCTCTTGATCTCAGGGTTGTGAGTTTAAACTCTATGCTTGGTGTAGAGCCTGCTTTAAAAAGAAAGAAAGGAGATGAAGGTTTATATAGAAGAAGAGAATGTTGTTCCTTTTTCAAAAATTATCATAGTAGGAACAAGTTTACTAAAAAATAAAAGAGCCTTCTCAGTATCACAGAAAAAGTTCCTCTAGCTTTCAGTATTTGGCAAGAGAGAAATTGTAGGTTTGAGGTCGTGCTTCACTATAGCCAGTTTTGTGGCATCAAATTATAGGACAATAAATTAATGCCTGAGTAGATTGTGTGGCTTCACAGAATCCGCCCTCTTCTGCTCTTCCTGTCTCCTGCCTACTGCCTCCTTCATCTTTCTTCACAATTCTCTTCTCTGTGATAGTTCATCAGTGTGAATGTCGATGAGGAGAGACCACAGGCACCCATACAACTCCTTGACAAGTCAGCTTAGCTTTGCCGTTCAACTTGATTATTATGCCAAGCCATCCACCATGAGCACGGCAAATCACTTGTCAAAAAATAGACCCACAATTCTGGCACGTGTGTGTGTGTGTGTGTGTGTGTGTGTGTGTGTGTGTGTATGAGAGAGAGAGAGAGAGAGAGAGAGAGAGAAACTACAAGTTACTCAAAAAAATATCAGAGTGGAAAACAACAGTGATTAGATTACATGTTCATTGAACTCTTGCTAATTAGAATGTCTAAAAGAAGTAGACATGGAATTGTACTAATTTCCACTTTACTAATCCATAAAACAGATACTTCTCATAAAGTAATCTTTCTTCAGTTCTGGTAATCTCTCCTCAGTTCTCAGGAAAAAATGACTGAATAGCTGCAGTAAAGTCTCCTATTTCTAATTCTCCATGTTATAATGAACAAAACTGCAATTCAAGTTGAAAGGCACACTTAAGCACCAGCACAAGATTAAATGACCATTGTTAGATAACAATGGTTAATATCCGATTGTTTAACAATATTGAGCTTGACCTTTTACTGGTCACACCTGGTGGTGTTTGCCTTGAGCATTATCTAGCTTGGACCCACAGTGAGCAGCAGGTGAGCTCCAAATCATCTGTATCCTTCATCCATCCATCCATCCATTCATTCAGATAGCAATATTTATTAAACATCTGTTTTTCATACTTATTTATTTTTGGGAGAGTACAAGCATGGGAGGGGCAGAGAGAGGGAAACCAAGGGTGTGAAGTAGACTCTGTGCTGACAGGCTGATAGCAGCAAGTCCAATGTGGGGCTCAAAGTCACAAACTGTGAGATCAGACCTGAGCTGAAGTTGGATGCTCAACCAATTGAGCCACCCAGATGGCCCTATTAAACACCTATTTCATGGGAAACATTGCTCCTATATCCTTAAGATAAATTAGTGAAACAAACCAAAATGGAGCTATATTTGGGGGAAAGAGGAATAAACAATAGAATTAATGCATAGATACATATTGTAGTATATTTGGAAGTAGTTAAATCTATGAGAAAAAAGGGCAAGTAAACTAAAAAACTAGAGATTGAAGTTAGTTAATTAAAAATGTATATATATATGTATATATATACATATATATATATATATATATATATATACATAAGAGAGAGAGAGAGAGAGCAAGAGCAAGTGGGAGATAGGGGCAGAGAGAGAGAGAGAGAGAGAATCTTAAGGAGGCTCTATTCTCAGCGCAGAGCTCAGCATGGAGCCCAAAGCAGAGCTCAATTCCAGGACTGTCTGGGATCATGATTTGAGCTGAAATCAAGAGTCAGATGCTCAATGAACTGATTCAGCTTCATTGAGAAGATAACATTGGAGCGAGGACTTGAGTCTATGTGAGGAATGTCATTTTTCCTCATCCATAAATTTCATTTTGCTATCATTATCTTTCTGGATGCCATCTACTAGAGACATAAAAAATAATTTATGTGTAGGTTTAAGACTATATAGACCTCCGGTCAAGGCCAGTGATTTTTTTAATGATAACATAGGAATTATCACCTGAAAACCTAAGAGACCTGGTCTTACTCATGATAGCAGTAAGTAGGTTCCTAGATGATATGACAAGAAATGTGTTACAAAAAATTGTCTCTTCTCTCAGTTCTTTTACTATTTTAAAATCTACTTCTTAAAGAAATTACATAACTTGCCCATCAGTCAGCCAAGCTGCCTAAATTCACCACCATTAAGATATTCATTGTATTAAAGTAAAGCATTATCAGCAATTCTGTTTTAAAATTCTTATGTGTAATGAGAATAGAACTCAAGAAGAAATATACACATTTATGAAGGGAAAAATCTGTGTATGTGGCATGGCCTGGCAAGCCTATATGTGGAGTGCCAGGTTTATGCTGGTAGAACAGGAGCCGAACTGGGAGCACAGGGTGAGTAGTGAGAGCACAGATGCGGACAAGACAAAGATTTAGGTCTTTTATTTTTATTTTATTTATTTTTGGTAATTTCTGCACCCGATGTAGGGCTCAAACTTACAACTCTGAGGTCAAGTCACTCTCTCTTTTGACTGAGCCAACCAGGTGCCCCAAGGATTGTAAGCTCTTAGACTTGGTCTCATACGCTTTACATAATAAACACACAGCAATATCTTTTACTCCCAGAAAGAAATATAACCTCATACAATTTTATTGACCAAACTGGCCCTTTGATCTGATTTTGTTTTCTCACTGGGATAGCACTTTCTGACCTCTGAGGGAAATATAACCAAAGGGTGGGGGACATTGGGAGTGCAGTGGTCTGCTTCAGGAGGAAGGGGTGTTTCGTCACTAAGGTTGTTTAGAAGCACTGGACACAGTGATAATAAAACAGCAGATGGATTTTTATGGCTTTTATTATTGTTTGTAATATTTTATAGATAACACTCCCCTCTTGTCTTCTTTTTCCAGGAAAGACTACGCTCACCCCACCACACCTTAGAACCGAACAGTCTGAGGCATGTGTTCCCAGAGTGTCTATTATGCTTATACCTACATAAACTTTCCCTGCCTCCTCTTCAAAAAATGGGATTGTACGGTACATGCTAAACCGTAGACTGTGGATGCTTTCCATGTCAACAAGTTTAGCCCTACATCATTCATTTTTGCATGTTCCATATGGCTTTGTCTAATTCCCTCTGGATAGGCTTTTGGATAATTTTCAGTTTCTTTATATTGTAAGCTGAGTTTCAACAATGGTCTTGTATTTTCAACTTTGTATGCTTGTATAATGTCATCCTTAAAATATATTACCAGAGGTAGAGTCACCATCCCGAAGGGGATGCATATTTTTGATATGTACTGGACTCTACAAGGTTTGCAGTACTCTCCTCCACCATCAGCTGATCATGACAGAGCTTGTTACCATTCTCAAATCTATGATAATCCAATAAATGAAAAATATGCCATTTTGTTTCGCATTTCCTTAATGTCTAGCAACATTAGTTTATAAATTTCTCCATAAATTTCTTATAATTTTTATACATTTTTAAACTAACTTGTAGATTGCCTGAATAAATGGTCTATTTTTTCCCTTTACCCATTTTTTTCCATTGTGCCATGGAACAAATTTCCAAAAGAAAGGGAAAAGATACTGAGCACAGATGTCACCTACTATATCAGACTACTTATATCCATCATATGAATTTGTGGATTTATTTTTTAAGTGAATGAAATTATATGAAAAATCGTATGGCTCTATATTTCTAATAATGTAAATATTCCTCATATACAATGTGTCCTCAAAACTATTTGGAGATGACATAGCAAAACCTGTTATGTGTAGTCCAATTTATTTCTTTTCAAATAAATGCTTATTTAAATTCCAGTAGTTAATAATATATGGTGCAATATTGGTTTCAGGAATAGAAGTCAGTGATTCGTCCCTTATATACAACACCCAGTGCTCATCATAACAAGTGCTCTTCTTAATACCCATCACTCACCTAGCCCATCCCTGCCCATCTCCCTCCATCAACCCTCAGTTTGTTCTCTATCTCTAAGAGTCTTTTGTGGTTTGTTTCCTTCTCTCATTTATCTCTTTTATTCCCCTCCTATATATTCATCTGTTTTGTTTCTTAAAGTCCACATATGAGTGAAATCATATGGTATTTTTCTTTCTTTGACTAACATTTTGCTTAGCATAATACATTCTAGCTCCATCCATATCTTTGCAAATCTCAAGATTTCAGTCTTTTTGATGGATGACTAATATTCCAATATGTGTAGATGTGTACACACACACACACACACTCCATATATACCACATCTTCTTTATTCATTAGACTATAGACATTTGGGCTCTTGCCATAGTTTGGCTATTGTTGACAAACATGTTATAAATATGGGGGTGTATGTAGCCCTTCAAATCTGTATTTTTGTTTCATTTGGGTAAATATCCAGTAGTGCAGTAGTTGGGTCATAGGGTAGTTCTATTTTTAACTTTGTGAGGAACCTCCATAGTATTTTCCAGAATGGCTACACCAGTTTGCATTCCCACCAGCAGTGCAAAAGAGTTCCTCTTTCTCTGCATCCTCATCAACATCTGTTGTTTCCTGTGTTGTTACTTTTAACCATACTGGCAGGTGTGAGGTTGTATCACATCTTAGTTTTAAGGTGTATTTTCCTGATTTTGAGTGGTGTTGAGCATCTTTTCATGTGCCTGTTAGCCATCCGGATGTCTTTCTTGGAAAAACATGTACTCATGTCTCCTGTCCATTTCATAACTGGATTATCTGTTTTTTAGGTTTTGAGTTTGATAAGCTCTTTATAGATTCTGGATACTAACTCTTTATCAGATATGTCATTTGCAAATATCTTTTCCCATTCCATTGGTAACACAATGACACTAAATTCTTATCTTTCAATAATCAATCTGAATGTAAATGGACTAAATGCTCCAATCAAAAGACGTAGGGTACCAGAATGGATAAAAATTACAAAATGTATCTATATGCTGCCTGCAAAGACTCATTTTAGACCTAAAGACACTTTGAAAGTGAGAGAATGGAGAACTATCTATCATGCTAATGGATGTCCAAAGAAAGCTGGAGTAGGCCACACTTATATGAGACAAACTAGATTGTAAAAGAAAGACTTTAACAAGAGATGAAGGATATTATATTATAATTAAGGGGCATATCCATCAAGAAGATCTAACAATTATAAATACGTATACCCCCAACTTAGGAGTATTCAAATATATAAATCAATTACTCACAAACATAAAGAAACTCATTGATAATAATATAATGATAGTAGGGGACTTTACCATACCCCTTGCAGTAATGGACCAATTATTTAAGAAAAAAATCAACAAAGGGGGCGTCTGGGTGGCTCAGGTGGTTGAGTGGCCATCTCCAGATTTCAGCTCAGGTTATGATTCCAGAGTCACGTGATAGAGCCCTGCATCATGCTCTGCACTAAGCATGAAGACTGCTTTAGATTCTGTCTCTCCCTCTGCCCGTCTCCCCAACTCATGCACTCTCTCACTCTCTCTCTTTGTATCTCTGTCTCTCTCTCTACTGTCACTCTCTCTCTCAAATTAATAGAAGAAAAAAATAAACAAAGAAACTATAGCTTTGAATAACACATTGGACCAGATGGACTTAACAGATATATTCAGAACATTTTATCCTAAAGCAGCAGAATCCCCTTTCTTTACAAGTGCACATGGAACATTCTCCACTTCGTATTCTGGTCATCCCAGATGAGATCTCTCCACTAACTGCTCTGTGAGATGAGGACATAAGTTTCCCTGACCTTCTGTCTGTGTTTCTTCACCTTCTTCTACTTTCCAACTTCTGTTCTATGTAAATATAATTTTATTCAAAGACAAATAATAAGTCATTTTTATTGATAATTTCGGACCCTCAAAAAGCTTTTGTGATTTGTCCACAGTGAATTATAAAACTTTAAAAACCAATAAACACTAAATTACTGCAAATATGTAGGTACTGCTTTTGAGCTAAGTAGTTTAGGAGGATTCCATTTCATCCTCTGTGGGTCCAGTAATACTTTTTAAAATGCTGATCAGTAGAGAATGTTCTTAAGATTCTACTTTTACATCCCATCAACTATCTCCATCTGTTATGTGACTATTGGGACTCTTGTTTATAAGAAGCTTGCAAAACAGCTTCAACTTAGAAAAAAAAATAGTTACTCAAAAGAATAGATCTGACTGAAGAAATGGCAGTAGACAGGCTCACATACTGTTAGTGTCTGGTTTCCAAAGGCCAGATTCTCCATTTTTTGGTTCAGCTTTGCTCTGCTCTGAATGGTGACTATAGTACTTCACTCCTTCATTTTGCTGAAATGTATCCTCAAGTTTCTTCCTAAGATAGTATATTTGGGGTGTAAACTTTCTGAGTTCCCATTCATCAGAAAATAGATTTATTTTATCCTCATGTTTGCCTGGTTTCCTGACTAAGTAGATGCTAGTTCAACAAACATTTTCTTTCAGAACTCTGAAAACAATACTCTGTCATTTTGCAGCATCTACTTAGATACTGTTTGTTGTCAGCCTCATTTCTGCTTCTTTTGTAGAAGACTTATTTTTCTCTCTGGAAGAGTTAAGAATTTTCTCTTTGAGGGGCACCTGGGTGGCTCAGTCAAGTAAGCATCGACTTTGACTCAGGTCATGAGCTCCCCGTTCATGAGTTTGAGCCCCATGTTAGGCTCCATGCTGACAGCTCAGAGCTGGGAGCCTACTTCAGATTCTGTGTCTCCCTCTCTCTCTCTCTGCTCTCCGCCCTCCAAAAATAAATAAACATTTAAAAAAAATTTCTCTTTGAATATTCTGGACTTTCACAATGTGTCTAGGTGTGAGTCTTTTCTCATGTTTTATGCTGGGCATTTGGTGGGTCCTAAAGACACATTTTATTCTTGAGCATTTGGAAATTTTCTTATATTCATTTTTTATAACCCTTCTTCCTCTGCTTTCTTTGACCTTTCTTTCTCAAACTCCTACTAAGTGGATATTGTACTGGTTGAGTTTATATTCTATATCCCTTACCTTCTCCATTATTTTATTCATCTTTGTATTTATGTTCTGAGAGATTTCCTCAATATAATTATCCAAAACCTATAATGATTTTTTGTTAAGTTTATTTATTTATTCATTTTGAGAGAGAGCAGAGAAAGAGAGAGAATCCCAAGCAGGCTCTGGACTATCAGCACAGAGCTCGATGTAGGCCTTGAACTCACGAACCGTGAGATCATGTCCTGAGCCGAAACCAAGAGTCCAATGCTTAACTGACTGAGCCACCCAGGCACCCCTATAATGATTTTTTTTAATTTGGCAATTATATTTTCAGTATTTAAGAGTTTGTTTGAATGTTACTTTTTCATAAACTGATGTCTGAATTGTAGCAATATCCAGCTGAATCTCACTGAGGATGCTAATTCAAGCTTTTTAGTTTTTTGTTTTTCATTTCAACTTTATTAAGGTATAATTGACAAGTAAAATTGTAAGATATTTAAAGTGTACATCATGGTGATTTGATATTCATATACATTGTGGAAGGAGTCCTTCTATCTAGTTAAATAACGCATCCATCACCTCATTTCTCTTTTTGTGTGTGTTTGAGAACATTTAAGTTCTACTCCTAGCAAATTTCAATTACACAACACAGTGTTATCACCTATAGTCACTATGATTTACATTAGGTCCTCAGACCTTATTTAGCATGTAGCTGAAATTTTGTACTCTTTTACCAGCCTCTCCCTATTTCCCCCCAGTAACCAGTTTTCTGCCTTGTTTCTAAGAGCTTGACTTTTTATCCTCTTATTTTTTCTTCTTTGAGCCTTCACATGTAAGTGATACTATGCAGTATTTGTCTTTCTCTGTCTAGTTTATTTTACTTAGCAATATGCCCTACAGATGCATCAATGTTTTTGCAAATGGCAGGATTCTATCTTTTTTATTGTTGAATTATACTCCACCGTACAGATATACCACAATTCCTTAACCATTAGTCCCTTGATGAACACTTAGGTTATTTCCACATCTTGGCTATTGTACATAAAGCTACAATGTACTGGGAGTGCAAATGTCTCTTTGATATCCTGTTTTCATTTCTTCTGCATATGTAGCCAGAAGTGCAATTTCTGAATACAAGCTTTTTATAATGATTGTCTTATGTTCTCAGAATTATATCTGTGGTCACTTTTTCTACTTTCCTTGACTGTCTTTTTTCCCTATTTATTCTTCTTAGTGTCTTTACTTTTTCTTGCACATCTTAGGGATTTTATTTTTCTTTTTTTAAAAAAGATAGTATTCTTGTCTACTGATTCATGTTTTTGTAGCAGATGTCAGAATAAGGTAAGAATGTGAAGAACCTACTATTTAGGCAGGGCTTATTGGCTCATGGGTTTGTTTTCAGAAAAGAGGTTAGGAAGCTAATAAGCTGGAGGACTGGATCTACTCTGTTGCACTGACTCCCAGTCAGTGCCTCTAGTACCCTTCATTAGGAGTTTAATATCTCTTAAAACTAAATCTCCTATTCGGGCACATAGGTGGCTCAGTTGGTAAAATATCTGACTTCAGCTCTGGTCATGACCTCACAATGCGTGAGTTTGAGCCCAAAGTCGGGCTCTGTTCTGACAGCTCAGAGCCTGGAGCTTGCTTCATATTCTGTGTCTCCCTCTCTCTCTACCCATCCCCCACTCGTACTCTGTCTCTCTGTCTCTCAAAAAAAATGAACATTAAAACAAAATCCATTTTTGGCCTGGACTAAATGCTCAGCTTCAGAATTGTTCTACATCTAATGGTGAATAGTCTATCTATGGATTTTAACTTGTACCCTTTATTGCAGCCCCATTTCTCTCTCCAACCTCAAAGGTAAATCCTACGTCAATTTTTGAACTGTTTCATGGTAGTTCCTTTCTAGGCATGCGCAGGCAGTTGCTATGTCTTTTCTGTTTCATCCACTGATGATACTGTCTCCGTTCCATCCATTGTAGCATGTCTTATCCTTTCTTCCCTTTAAAATCAGTGTAATGGAGTTTCAGAAGGCAAAGATATTGATGCATATGTTCAGTCTACCATCTTGAATTGGAAATTTCTTCAATTCTTTTCTACAGTGTTTAGAAAGTGACTCAGAAACTTAACAGAGCACCATGGGGAAGGGGGAGGGGAGAACTAGTTAAGAAGAGGGAGGGAGGCAAGCCATAAGAGACTCTTAAATACTGAGAAAAAACTGAGGGTTGATGGGGGTAGGGGAGAGGGGGAAAGGGGTGATGGGCATGAAGGAGGGCACTTGTTGGGATGAGCACTGTGTTATATGGAAACTAACTTTGACAATAAACTGTTCAAGAAAAAAAAGAATATGACTCAGGGTATTTCTCCCCTCTCCCCAAGTATTACCATAATTTGAGGTAAATTAAGTTTCCAGATAGATATCCCAAATGACACTATACATTTTTTTTTTGCCAATTACTTCTCTTGTTATTTCACTCCTTTTCTCTACTTTAGCCACCAACCTTGGTATCCACACAAGGATATAAGTCCTTGTCAGCACCTTGAACTGAAATCTTACATGGAAACATTCTGCTTTCTGGTAACAATTTTTATTTTACTTCCCATCCTATCACTCAACACCTGCTTTCGGCCTCATCAAGGTATGTGGCTTATTAGCCCATTTAATTTTTTCCCTCTGTTTCACCTCCTCCTAGATCCAGCCTTGATTACACATCCCATCACTGTACCTATATATACTCCTCTGTCAGAATCTTAAACATAAACCAATCAAATTGTGTTATGGGTTCATGTCCCATCTTTACCACCGACATAGCTTATGAGCACATGGTCATAAGCTGTGTGACTTTGGAGAAGTTACTTATGTTTTCTGTGCACCCATGTTCTCATCTTTAAAATGAGAATAATGATAGTACTGATGTTCTGAGTATAAGATGAGACAGTTATGTATGAAGTAAGACTCAATGAACATTAGAGTAACAATATTCTCTAATTTAAAAATACTAATGAAATCTCAATGTGCTTTAATAAGTTATACTAACATATATAAAATGCTTACACATTCAACTTATACAATTTAATCAGTCTTGATTATTTCTAAGATGTAATATTTACATTTTTAAACTACATTGAGGCACCCAAAGAAATGGGTTATTTCTCTGTTTTTTTTTTTTCTAATCCAACTTTGATAGTTAACTCTGTAAGTTCATGGAGAACTTGACTTAATTATTATATTTAGAACCACTGACATCTAATATTAACATCTATTAAGGTAGTAGTTACCAATTATAAACTGGGAGGCATATTGCTTCATACTGTCCCTCACATAACAATTGTGGTTTTAGGAAATAAACCAGATTCAAAAAGTGGTTAAACTCTGGCAATTCTCCTTGATGCTGTTATGCCACTGCTTTCAGATCTACAGTTATGGATAGTTACTCTGAGCTTTGAAGATCTCAGGAATCTTCTAGATTGGATTTCATATTCTCTTTGATGATGGGATTCTGCTGAATCCCTTAATTTTAACAGGCCCTTGAAGGAAGACCTTTTAACCTCAGGCAATAATTATTGCTTTGATTACTAGATTCCCATTATAACAAAACTCCAACAAAATTTATATTTTGGACACTATCCCTGTAGAGTGATACTATAGTTTTTTAAGACATGCATAACAGTGTCCTCTGAAGATGTGAGGATTGTGTATATCTTAATGATAATGATTCTACCATCATATTAAAATATCTCTGAATAGAAAATAAGTGAGATGTCAATTAGATTAAAAATATATTTATTACTATTGAATATGCTTCATAAGGTATTTAAAAAAGCAAAGCATTGGCTCTTGTTGGAATCATGGTTGACTAATGTATCTGGGCTCCATTTCCTAGTCAGTAAAATGAGTTTTGATTATGAGTCAAATAAAATTATGTATTAAAGCTCTTTACATATACCACCAAACTAGAAATACTTATTGAATTTAAGGAATTAGATGGGCAGGCATGGCTTTCTTAAGAGAAAATTCTTATTTTATAAAAATCGAGGCTTATGTTGGCCCTGCCCCTGTCCTCACACCCCTAACTTATCATTTGCCCTTAAATAATCTGTCTTAGATTTTGGTTAACAAATGTATCTCTCTTTATTTTCCTACCCTTAAATAAAAGACAGCATCCCTATTTACGCCTTCAGCATGGTCTTACTACCATTCACACTCTACAAGTATATCACTGGATGTGTTTTCTAGGAAAACATTTACATCAAAATCACTTTTGGCAGTTGCACAGTGACTACTGCTAAACAGGTTTATAAATCTGTCTTAGTAAGCTAAAGGTTTATGTTATAGTCAGCTTTCCCAGTGGGCTTATCAAAAGGTAGTTGTATTCCAAATTAAGCCTCAGAAGGCCCATCTTTGGGAGAAGCTCACTTGAGCCTCTATTATCCTAATTCTTGCTCTTAGTGTTTTATAGGCCAAAGTCATACTTTCCATTTTTGTCACATTTGAATAGATCCAGAGTCACTTTCTGAAAAAGACCCAGTCCTGACAAAAGCTAGACTTACTTTAAGGACGACAAACACGGTGTGTGGACTTTCTGACTCTCCTCCTGGGTCTATGTGGAAGTCAACAGCCCATGAAGGGTCTCTTTCCTACTAAGCACCATCCCAGCCTCCAGCTCATTCTCAGCAAGAGCTCCAGAAAGGAAAAAGAAACAAATATATAAGAATTGCTTGTCCTGTTTGTACTAGAAAGTAAGCTCCCTGAGAACAAAGACCGTGGTTTATTCAGATGTGTTTTCCTGACAAATATGCTGACTGGATGTTAACTCACTGCAAAAAATAAGAATGGTAGTCAGTTTTGCTAATATTTAAAAAAATTGTTAGATAAGCATTTTCATATTCACTCTGAAAGAAGAAAAAGCCAGTAAAGATGTTCTAATATTAAAAGGATCCAAATTTTGTGGGAGTCTCTGGATGAGAGCTAGGACACTTACACAGTATCTCAAGGGGACGGACATGTGCAGTTCTATTAAGGCAATATGTCCGTAACCCATGGATGGAATCACACGGGAAAACTCTTGACATCTTTACTTCTTTAGTTGGTCTCATTTTTCTAAAAAACAATTTAAGCCAGTAAGAATTTTCCAGAAGTTGCAGTTTGAATCACCAACTTTCCAAGGAAAAAATAAATAAAACTAAATAAACATTTCAGCCTCATAATTCCCACTCACTAACAGGTTCAACTTAAATTTGTTCCTCTCAAAGCACCCCAATTTCTCCATAGAACCTACCAAATGGGTCTTTTGAGGACACCCACACTTGGCTAATCCTAAGTGATACTCAGACTAGACAAATGTCAGTGCACTTTTAATTGCTAAAGCGAATAGTTTCCATTTTAATTACACCCTAATCATTTATTACAGTCAGTCTTCAGAATGTAAAGTCTTGGAAATAACACACTAAAAAGTACTTGGGGACTCTGGGACTTTGGCAGGCTGAAACAGAACTTCTGAGAACATGTTGTGTGAATTTTCCAAAGGAGGCAATCACAGAGGACCCACACGGGAGCTGTTCATTTGGAACCTAGCTGGTGGCTTTTATCTCGAATTTGAGGATCTCAGAATCAAAGGACATGCCTGCAATCATAGAGCATAACCTGGATATTTCTCTGAATCCTTGCTTCAGTTGGTAAAGGGCTCGCCCCATCAACTGCAAAAGAGGGCGGCTCTTCTAGAATCCGGGTGGCTACATCTCTGCCAGTAAGTGTTTAATGACTCATTTTCCTCAACAGAATTTTCATAAGACTGGAATTCAGGGAGGGATGTCTGGAGAATGTCTGAAAGGAAGTTCCCAAGCCACTGTCCTGCTGTTTGCTCGAGAAAGCCTCCCCTGGTAGACAGGCCGGTTGACTAAAGCAAACAGCAAGAGATTTCAGTATTGTTTCCTCATTACCTTCATGAACAACCCATGAAATGTCACTGTGAAGTTAGTTGAGTTAGGTTGAGAATATTATAAACGTCCAGAAAAGAAAATAATTAGTGGGGGGAAAAAGACACAGTAGGTTAACAACTGTGTTTATGTGGAACCACAGACTCGATCCAAATGAACTGCACCGAGCCAGAATACTCTAAGAAACTGTTGTACGTGTGCATTTGTAAAAAAAAAAAAAATCAGTCAATCATCTTTCTGATCTATTTGACCAATTGCTTTGGAATGATATGGATTTAGCCAAAATGAAATTGTACTTAAGACTTACTTCTATTTTCAAATGCTTTTTTATTTGTTGTAGAGGCTTTATAATTACTAAATGGTCTTCTCTCTCAGAATATATTTTGAGATGGAAGCAAAAATATCACTTTTGCAAAGCCATTGCCATTCTTCCAAAGGTCTGCTGGTAAATTATTCTTACTGATCTTTCCATCTTTCTGGCCTGTGCAGACACACCTAACCCATACTAAATTTCACCAGATGGCATTTTATTTCTTTAAAGTAAAGCAGTCGTGGGCTTAGACAGTTGAATTTTTAAACTTCTGTATTTACTGAAAGTGCATATGGTGCTATATGGACAAAGAAATTGTGCTGAAAGAAAAACATTTCTGTCCACAAGTACCTCATAATCTCCCAGAGGAAGAAAAATGTGCAGTTATGTGGTGTATGTCTCACAAAATCTTATATGGCTTTAATTTTCTTTCTCTGCTAAAAAAATAGATATATGTATATTGTGTATACCTGGAGGTTATACTATTTTAAATTCTTTTGGTTGCAAATTAAAAGGTTACACTTGCCAATGTGATTTGTGAGTGATTTCTAGAAGAAAACTAAACATAAACCCAAACTTGTTAAAGAAAAAAAAAAGAAAAACTAAAACCTCTGTATGTCAACGTAAGCAGATGTTGGTGTAGAATTTACAAGGATGAGAAGGCTATAAAACCTCCCTTGAGCCACTCACAGTTCATTTCAAGGCCAAGAACGCCCCCAAAATCTGTTTCTAATTTTACAGAAATCTTTTGAAATTTGGCACGGTATTCAAAAGTCCGTGGAAAGAAAAAAAAAAAACCTTGTCCTAGCTTCAGCTTCCAACTCTGAAGACAGACTTGCTGCTTTTCAACGGTTTTCACAGATCCGGTGACCCACGCTGTGAAGTCAGCTAACTTTCAGAAACATCTGGAAAAATGAAGGTTAGTATATGCAGCCGCAGGTATTGCTAAAGAATGAGGACTGGCTGGGTTGAGCTCGATCAAAGTTTTCTATTGTTTAGAAGGTAAGGATTTGTACATAAGTATGCACTTCCTGGAGTGGGTTGGGAGGGGGAGATTGTGCTGAATATATTGTGGAAACATTTGTCCTGGCTGAGCTGGACAAATTCCAGCAATTATAGCCAGATCAGTGGAAAACAATCAAAAGCTTTGTGGGGAGTGAGAAATAGGATTTAGGTATAAACAAAATCTTGCCATTTCTACCACTTAGCAGAAACTGTGTATCTCTCAATTTTCTTTATTTTATGTAGATATGGTTAAAAATTGTATTTGGAATTGCCACCTCTGCTGTGCTTGCTTTGTTGGTGATGTGCATTGTCTTACGTCCTTCAAGAGGTAAGAATCTTCTCTGGTTTGCTCTCTCTCTGCTTAGGATAGCTCGGAAAGTGCACTAATTCATGGTCGCAAGTGATCGAACCTTTCCTAAGTGCTTATTTCACAAAGTAAGTCTGTTATTTCTAAGAAGACATGTAAGCTCACAGAGATGTTGTTGAGTAACCAGAAATACTGAGGAATTTAAGGCATGAGTAGGAAGGGATTTCCAGTATTACTTCAGCAATAGAAAAACCTAAGCACTATTCCGTATCACCCCCCCACACACACCCGCCAACAATATATGCTAAGTTACAAGTTTGGACAGGCCTTTAGAGAAAATATTTTTAACTAACATTGCTTTTCATTATTGGATTGGCTTATGGAAAGTAAAGTAAGAACGGAAAAGTCAAAACAGAGCCTATGGTGTCTTGTATTATGAATCGTTCTAAAAATTTAGGGAGGCAGTGGAAAATAGATGTCACAAGAATAGCTGTATAGAAAAGGTGAAATTGTTGCTCTGGATCCAGTAGCAATGAAAAATCAGATTAGAAGACTATCAACAAGTGAGCATTATGTTTAGTGAAAAATCGATCTTTTTAAAAGATTAACATTGATCTCAATTTGCTGTACATTGGAAAATACTGTGAACTGACATTGAGACTAGTCTGAATTTAAATTAAGACTCTGTCTACAAATAATCCAGTGATATTAGGGGAATAGGAATAGGTTTTTATGAAACAATTGACAAAGAGAAGCTCAAATTCTAAAACAGGAAAAAATCACAATACCAGGTCTTGAGCCTGGGGAACTCGGGAAAGGAAAAAGTTTGTACTAATAAATATTAAAAGCTTGTGATAGCTAAGGTGGGAAATTGTTTTGGTTACAGATTAACTGACAATAAATGAAGACCAATGGTAAACCTTTAACTAAAAAAAAGGATCTGTAGCTTTTAAAAAAATGAAATAAAGAAAAATATTTTGAAAAATTCAAAATGCTACTGGGATTTTCACAGAATTACAAAATGAAGAAGTTAATCAACATGATGAAAGCAGTGTTCTTAGGTCTTCAGGGTTAATCTTTAGTCCTTATCTCTGCTATCTGCTGGCACTTGATTATTCTTAGGCTGCTGAGATGTGTGTGTGTGCATCCATATTTTTCAAATGTTCTTTTTCAAATTAATTTTTTTTTCAGACCAGTGTTTTTTCTCAAAGGTTTTGGGCCATATTAATTGTCAGATGGTGGATTGGGTCCAAGTGACCTGTTTAATGCTAATCCGTTCAAAATTCACTTCTTATTTTGGAAGAAATTCACCAATACTTGAAATCAACACTTTGCTCCCTCAAAATTTAATGTTCTGAGAACAAAAGTGTGAGGATATTATTGTGAACTAGCCGCCATGTCACAGGCAAGATTGGACTGCCTTGACACCTTGCAGTTTAAGCCATAATTTTTAATAACAAACATACTATAGTTATATATTTATAAAAAGTATACAACACATAGACATTTGTGTAGTTGTATATGATCTCAATCCTTACCTTCTTTCCAAGGTTAGACATGTATATTATGCAAATAAATATATGTTATAAACTACATATATATTTGTCTTATCATTTATAACATAGTTTTCCATTTCAACCAACAAGATTAGTCTCAAAGCAAAGAAACTTCTTGAAAGAGTGAAATAATCAAATTAAACTTTAGATGAAATTTTATTACTCATTCAGCAACAGAAAAATCACAAAAAAGCTGAGTACTGTGTCTTTTACATCCATGATACCATTCTCTTTCTATTCTAAGTTGGCTGAAGAACTTCTCAGAATTGCCACCTCAATAACTTGTACTTGGGATGATTCGTTGCCTCACTTTTCTGAGCAGGACCAGGTTTGAAATCTTCCTTCCCCCCGAGTCGGTGTATAGGCAGACCTGATGTTAAGCACATCCTTATGACCTCCCTCCTGTCTTCTCACCTCACTCTTTAATCATCCCAGATCCAGAACTTGTCTCTCACGTCTGCCCAGTGCCTGGTGAGAATAGCACCTAAGGTAATAAGGCAGGAGTAAGCGAGAAGGAGGAATTGAGAATCCAATGCCAAGTAAGCTTCCAGTTAGCCTTCTCAAACTTCCTCAGAAATCCCATTACCTCACTTTGGCCTCAGGTGCCCTCGTATTCTTAGCCCAGGATTTCTGTGCCAGTATAAGAACAGTCTTCCTTTGAGAAACTTAAACACCCACTTAAGAAACATTGGCTCACTTATTTATTTATTACTGAATTGAGTCCCACCAATGACCTGCCCAGCATTGTGCCAGTTGCTGGGGAAACAAAGATGCAGAGGTCTAGATTTCTTTCTGAAATGCAAAGTAAAAACCCAGTGTGGATGCATAGTCATACCACCAGAGGGGAAAGGAGAGAGAGAAGGGCTTTTCCACACAGGGAGAAGGTCCCAGGTACACCAACCTCAGTTCTAAAAGAGCTTTGGAGTAATTAGGCAGGAATTTAGGAACAAATAGAAAATGTGGTAGTGAAATGATAACGATGCATTCAGATCACTCACATAATAATAAAAATAAGGGATAACATTTTTGGAAACTTTCAAAATTTCCCATTTTTATTTTCACCAAATGAAAAACCCATATGAGTCTCTATCCCTTAGTCCAAGGCTATTCCCCTTGGCCTGACTCCCCTTCCAATGATGCCCTTCCAAGTCCCCTGCCTCTATCCTTTTCTCTCTTCTTCCCAAGCATTGCTCCACTTCCCTCTGAAGATGCAATGAGGCTAAGAATGGAAACTAACCACCACACCTTCCCCCCATTTTTGCCAACCCGAAAGACAAATGCACAGACCTTGTTACAAGAGATTTCAGGATATTAACACAAACCCATAAAAAACTAGAATTGAAAAGTGGCAGAGGCTCTATAATTCCAAAAGTAAATTCTATATGGCCTTGCTTTGTGATTTGCAGTCTCAGAATCCTGCACCTGAATTTGTGAAAATCATGTGTGAAAGGAAAGGTGGGCATGAACTTTCCGTCCCCTAAACTTCTACTGAGTGTAGAATTCCCTACATGATAATGATCAAAGTGATCTATAAATATTTCTTGCTTATGATTATAACATAGAGTAGCTACTGAAATAGTGACAGCTAGAATTTTATTGTGTTCTCCATTCTAATATACATATAACACAAAGATGGCAAGTAAGTCATTAATGTATTCCAATTTCAACAGTGTTCTCAGTTCTGAGAGTAGGGAGTCTTTACCCCTGGGTACCATTCCTGTTCCTATCCATCACCTCCTTGAATGAAAAACAAATATTTTCCAGAAGCTTCTGTGTGAAATGCACTCATCTAGGACACTAGTAGCATTGACACAAAAGTAAAAAGAAAAAATAAACAAGATAAAGGAAGTGGGAAATGGGGATGGGAAAAAAAACCTTGAAGAACAGAAAGAAAGAGGGGGAATGCAGTGTGGAGAAATTAGAAGCTCTCCTGGGCAGTGCCTCCGGGATCTCTCAGAGAAAGGAGAACCACTGGAAGTCCAGCCTCAGGTATCTCTGAAATCCTCACTCTACCTTTGAACATTTTGTCCTTTTTTGTTGTTGTTGTTTTGGGTTTGCAGTATTTTGTGTAAATTTGTATTAGTTTATAATTTTTAAAAATCAGAAGATTTCACATAAAAATCTTAGATTTTTTTTTTTTACTCCACTTTATATAGTAGATCTGGCAACACCAGGCCCATAGTAATCATTAGTTGAAAAGTAGGTGCTTTCTTTAGATGGGCAATGCATTCTCCAGTCTGCCACAGACCCTACAACATTGCATCTTCTTGTGCCCAGGATACCATATTCATATTCAATATCTGCCTGACTTCTGAAAACAGTTGGGTTTTTAACCCTTGGACAGAATTAGGCACATGATTCCTCCTAGGATTAAAAATAACAATCTACAGGGAGCCTGGGTGGCTCAGTTGGTTAAGCATCAGACTCTTGGTTTTGGCTCAGGTTTTTATCTCATGGTTCATGAGTTCAAGCCCCACATCGGGCTTCAAGCTAACAACGGAGAGCCTGCTTGGGATTCTCTTTCCCTTTCTCTCTCTGCGCCTTCCTTGCTCACTCTCTGTCTCTCTCTCAAAATAAATAAATAAACCTAAATTTTAAAAAATAACGATCTGTTAAATATGAAAAACCTGTGATTAGTAGTCTACAGTAATCCAATATCCACAATATCCAGTCCATTGTGGCTCCATGACATGTTGATTATTTGTCCAGCAAATATTTGTTAAACACCTTCCAAATAACCACCACTAGTCTAGGGCATGAATGACAAAATATCCACCCTTAAGAAAGAATAGCCTGATAATCAACAAATAAATATACAAGATAGTTCAATTTCTTCAAAGTGTTACCTAGAACAACTAGAGTGAGGACTGTATCAACATGTAGGACTGCCATCACAAACTACCACAGACAGGGTGGCTTCCACAACAGAACTGTATTTGTCACAGCTCTGGTGGCTAGAAGGGCAGGGTCAAGGTACAGACAGGTTGGTTTCTTTGGAAGCATCCCTTCTTTGCTTGTAGATGGCTGCCTTCTGGCTGTGTCCTCACATGGCCTTTCCTCTGTGCACACCTGGTTTAGGTCTGGTTTGGCTTTGGGCTCCACCATTATGATTTTATATAACCTTAATTACGTACCTCTTTAAGGGCACTGTCTCCAAATACAGTCACATCAAGGGTTAGAGCTTCAGTCTTTGAATTTTGGGGGACACAATTCAGTCTGTAATGAAGGTCATCAACGAACCTCCTCTGAGATGATATTTAAGCTGTGACCTTAAGGACAGTGGGGTTACAATCCTCAAGGAACCAAAAAGAGAATGATAGCTGTGAGGTCAAATTGTGTAAACAAGTTAGCACAGGAAAATATGTATATACATATATGTTTACAATTATACACAGACCTATGTAAAATTTACAGTATTTCCTTATTTAGCTAGGCCATGCCTAATATAATTCATTTCAGAAGATATCTGAAGCCATAGACAACTTAGAAAGAACATAAATCAATATTTTGCAAGAGGAAATATAATTTAAGATGTCTGCACTTTAGGCAAAAGTCCACCTTTGGAATTATTACTATTACTACTACTATAACCTCAGTCATCACTGTTTGTAAAATCAGATACATGTGAGACAAAATCGTCTTCAAAGGAAATGTGAATATGTTTTTAGGGCTTGAAATTTTCCCAGTATCAACATTCAGAACTGTGAAACAGACTCCCTCAAACATCTAAGAGTTTTAAGCTTATTTTCACTGTTCTTTTGGAGGAACTATGAGGAAGTCTGAAGAGTTGAGGTAAAGGTTCAGAAAGTTCATGGACATAAAAGAGCTTTTGAGTTGAGTGTAAATAAATCAACTTTGCAGATTATATTTCTGTAATTTGCACTTGGATTTTTAAATCACAGAAGATGAATCTTGGCAAACATTCAATGAGTTTTGCCAAATTCAAAATAATATAGAAAATAATCCGTATTTGGATTAGTCCCATCAGGAGTTTACCTGTCTCTGATTTCCAAAGTGAATTGTGTTAGAACTTATACAAGAACATCTAGTCACAGATATACTTAAAAAAAACATTCTAAAGCTCAAATCAGGTATTTGTATTTTGGGATAAAAGTTTTTAAGAACCAGGAATAGTAAAACTGAGTCTTAAAATATATTGTAATAGTTAGCACAGTAGATACAAATTGAAATAATCAAATACTAATCAGTCTTTTGTTTAAAATTTATTCCCTATTTATACGTTAAGCAAAGAACTTACTTTTTATTTCAGTATCTTTGTGAATTAACAAAAATTATGTAGTAAAAACAAAATAACTGACAACTCTTATTAACCTTTATTTCTATTAATTATAAAAACAATATGATTGCTTAGTATCTAAGTTAAATTTTTTCATAAAGTTTATGGTTTTACACTTGGTAGAAAAACTGATATGATAGACTCTTTAAAGAAACAAGATGGAAAGGCTGTATGTCAAAAAGAATAAGATGACATAGATAAAATAGAAAATTTTCTAGAAAGATATAAACTACCAAAATTTACTCAAGGAAAATCGAAATCTGAGTAGAACTATAAGAACTAAAGAGATTGACTTAGTGATTTTTAAATTCCCAACAAAGTAAACCCCATGCCCATATTGCTTCACTGATAAATGCCACCAAACATTTAAAGAATAAGTATTACCAATCCTCCACAAATTCTTCCAAAAATAGAAAAGAATGCCTCTCAATTCATTTCCAAGGCCAGTATTAGTATGACACCAAACCCCATACAAAGATGTCACAAGAAAACAAGTTATAGACCAATATCTCTGGTCTAGATGAAAAAGTTTTCAACAAAATACTAGCAAACCAAATTTAGTAATATTTAAGGATTATACACCATTACCAAGTGGAATGTATCCCAAGAACACAAGATTGGCTAAACATCCAGAAATCAATTCCTATAGTAAACCATATTAATGAGAAAAAGGACAAACACCACATGATTATCTCAATGGATGCAGAAAAATTTTCAGGAAATTTAGCATCCTTTCATTATAAAAGCACTAGCAAACAAAAGATAGGATGAATTTCCTCTATCTGATAAAGGACACCTACAAAACATTCACAGCTAACATCACAGTGATACTTTCCCCTAAGATCAAGAACAACACAACATGTTTTCTCTCACCACTTATGTTCAATATTTATTGATGGTTATAAGCAGGGCCATTAGGTAAGGGAAGAAAAGTATCCAGACTAGAAAGGCAGAAGTAAAATTATCTCTAGTTGCAGATGACATAATATGGTTTATAGAAAATCTCAAGGACTTCACCAAAAATCTATTCAACTAATAACAACGTCATAAAAGTTGTAAGATACAAGATCAGTATATAAAAATCAATTGTACATTAGCAATAAACATACCTTAGCAATAAACAGTACAAAAAGATCCAAGGAAATGGAAAGACATCCTACATAAACTTTATATAGTTCAGAAAACTAAATATTTTTAAGATGGCAATACTTACTAAATTTATCTACAGATTAAATGTAATTCCTATCCAAATTCCAAATAACTTGCAGAAATTGACAAGCTGAAAACTAAAATTCATATGAAAATGCAAGGGACCCAGAATAGTTATCTTGAAAAAGAACAAAGTTGGAGGAATCATACTTCCTTATTTCAAAACTTAGTAAAAAACTTACATAGCCACAACAGTGTGCTGCCTGCATAAGGACACACATATAGATCCATAGAATACAATTTTGAGTCTAAAACTAAAGCCTTATATATAATATTCATTGATATTTTGCAAGAGTGCCATAACAACTTAATGGGGGAAATATGTCAACAAAAGGTGTTTGGAGAACTGAGTATACACATTAGAATAAAGATATTGGGCTTCTTACCTCACACTATTTGTAAAGATTAACTCACAATGGATCAGAGACTTAATGTAAGAGACAAAACTATGTAAGTCTTAAAACAAAACATAGGAATAAATCTTCATTTTCTTGGATTAGTCAATGGTTTCATAGATACAAGCAACAAAAGGATTAGTACATAAATTGAATTTCATTGAAATTTAATGCTTTGGGGTTACAAAGGATGCCATCAAGAAAGTGAAAATACTACCCACAAGGTGGGGAAAAGGATATTTGCAAATCATGTATCTGATTTGAATCCAGAATAAATAAAGATGTCTTAAAAAATCAATAATAAAAGCAAATAAACCAATTTTTAAAAAGACAAAAGATATACATATCCCCGACCCCAAAAAAAAGGGATGCAAATGACCAGTGGGGACATGAAGAGATGTTCAACATCATTAGTCATTAGAAAAATGTAAATCAAAATCTGGATAAAATACCAGGAATGAAGTTACAGGTGGAGCAATTAGTGTCCATTGTAGTGTACCTAGTGAAAAATGGCATGGTCTTGAGGGTGCAGTAGAAATGGAAAAAAGCAGACTAAGTAGAAAGAGATTTTGGAGACAGAGTCATCAGTTTAGGTGTTGGCAGTGAGGGAAGAGGGAAGTCAAGGATAATTCCCAGGTATTTGAATTGAGGAACTGCATGAATGCTACTGCCGCTAACTTGTAGGAGTCTGGAGGAGCAGCATGGAATTCTTTTAATCTTAGCTCTCAACATATTGATGTTGAAATGCCTGAGAGATGTGCAAGTGGAGATGTTAAGGAGGAGGTTTTTTTCAAGTTTATTTATTTTGAAAGAGAGTGTGTTCATGTACACATATGAGCAGGGAGGGCCAGAGAGAGGGAAAGAGGGCAATGCCAAGCAGGCTCTGCACTGTCAGCACAGAGGCCCACATGGGGCTCGAACCCATGAACCATGAGATCATGACCTGAGCCAAAACCAAGAGTCAGATGCTTAACCATCTGAACCACCCAGGCGCTCCACGGATGAGGTTTAATATACAGGTCTGGAATCCAGAGAATAAATCTAATGCGGGCAGGTGTGGCAGTGGTGGTGGAGGTGAGTCAGCCCAATAATATGTTACAGAATCCTAAAATGAAGTGGCTGAGGAAAGTGGCTCTCCTCAGACCCCAAGATGCCACCCCTAACACCCCAGTAGGTGCCACTCCAAAATCTAAAGCAGATGTTAGCGAAGGATGAGCTGGCAAGGAGACTAGGTGAACCTTCAAAACTAGACAAGGTATGCTTTCACCTTCAAGGTCATCCAAATGGCATTTACTCTTCCTGTGCTTTTGCATTATGTTGACCATAGCCTCCGATCCTCAAAGCTTTACAGGTCATGGGAAAAAATGCCCTAATTAAAATAACATAGCACAATAACGACATAATACACAAACAGACTTTAAAAACTGACAATTCCTTTGACTTATGCTGTTCAGTGTTATTTATGGAGAATATTGTGGAAAATTGCTTTCTAATACTACATTCTTCAGTGAGACAGTAAAATGTTTCTGGTGACCTCTTTGCTTTGACGAAGCTCAAATTGCCTCATTTTCCCTTAACCTATGTTTTAAGGTGTAATTATTCTACGCTTTTGTGTGTGGCTTGGTTCTTGACCTTATTTTTGTGTTTGTTTTGTTCTGTTGTTGTTTTAACATGTGCTTTCACTTTAAATCACAGTATAATAATAAAATGCCAGCCTCTAAGATCAGATAGAGCTGGATCTAAACTCTATCTCTGCTATGTATTAGGCAAGTTACTTTATCTCTCTAATTTCCATTTCCTAATCTGTAAAATGGTGTTAATAATAGTACTTATGTCCTAGAGTTGCTGTAAATATTTAACGGGACCAAATGGGTGTAGTGTACTTAGTACTTACAAGAACCTAGTAAATTATTACTCGTCTAAAACTGCCTCGGTCCTATTTTTTTCAGTCTTTCCTCAAATATAATGTTAGTTTCTGAACAGTATACTTCTCACCCTAGTATTTACTACACTACCCTTGTGGCGCTCACTCCAGAAACAAGCATGACGTGATGTAATGGCTGAAAGTGACGCTTCCTCACCGACAGTTCTCTGCAGAGCCCACGAAGCACAAGTGTGGTGTGCGTGGGAGCCCAGGTCACTTTCCCTGAGGTGACTCATAAGCATTGCTTCCAAATCTAGATCAAAGGCGAGAACAAAATGACCTACTAGCCATTTGTATGCCCACTTAATAAACCATATTTTCTCATTTAGTGTATGATGAATATTACAGCTAACATCAGATGTGTCTGCTCCAACACCTACTCTCAATTTTTCAGGACTGGAAAATTAAATGGCAGAAATAGAAACAGAATCATCATAAAGAATACACAAAGTTTTAAGAGAGAATTAGGAAAATAGTGAATCATTACTTGTGAATCATTTCTGTGAATTGTAATTTCTTGGATTTGTAATTGAAGTAATTTTCAGCTTTGCTTTAATAAGTTGAAAATGCAAATAATTAAAGTACAGTTAATTAGAGTGTTGAGGCCGTGTATGAGCAACTCGTGCTCAAGACGGGCCAAACTGAATTGAAGGGCACTATCAGGATTAGGTGTGAGTCAAGTGACTGTCAGATATGCACAGAAGGGAGCGATGCTTTCAGAATTCATTTGTGCTTCTGCTCAACTGTTTAAAGTTTAAGAATTATGGATGCCAAAACTAAACTTCCAAAATAATCAAAAGTTATATTTCAAAATTAAAATGTTATTTGGAAAAGGGGATGAAAATCTATTTATTCATTCAGCAACTATTAGTGGAATATTTTTCAAGTGACTAGAACTTGTTTAGTGTGAATGATGCCATGGAATTGCACTTTATACTGATTTGCACGCACACATGCACACACGCACACACGCACACACACACACACACACACACACACACCCCTTGCCTTTTCTCCATTCTTCAAGGATCAGCAGAGGGAATGAACCTAAAGAGGAGTCCATTTAGACATAGCCTCAAAAGACAATGAGCAAGAGGATTGCATAGGGACATAACATTAAAGGAGACCATTAACATTTTGAAATCCACCATCAACACTTAGTTGCAGAGTATTTATCTAGGAGGTATGGATTGCTATGCAGATCAGGAATTTATAGGCAAGGAGCAATTCCACTGATAGGCCCAGGAGTACATTGAATCAAGTAGATTCAATAAAATCACTAAATTTGGATTCTTTGCAGAAGCATCAACAGAAGGACTTGGTAAAAAAAATAAAAGCTACCAGGGCCCCGGGCCTAGAGATTCTGAATCAGTAGGTTTGAGACAAGGACTAGGAATCTGTTTTTCAAAAACCACTCCAAATGACACCAAGGACTGAATTTTTATACATTCTGCCAATGAAGACATGTTCAGGTAGAAGATTGTACACATGAAACTCACAACAGGACTAGAGGGTAAAGAGTAAAGCAATGCAAATCTTTAAGGGAGAATTAATAAAAATAAGTTGATAGTATAGTAAAATATGACTATGTTTATGGTCTTTCAAGATATACAAAGAACCAAAGCTTGGATTGGAAATTCTGAGTAGACTTCATGTTTCATTACTCATGTTATGTAACCTAATGCAACTTCTCGGAACAGATACATTAGTCCACTGCAATTATGAACATGTGGTCCTTTTCAGCAGAAAAGAATGCCTGATTTAAATTCTTCCCATTGGATTTGGTAATTCTCTAAGCCCAGCCCGACTCTGGCATAATCACACTTTCTGAGCTGTGACTACACCACAGCTAAGGTTTAAGAGCAGTGGCCTACCCTAAATTTGTGCCATGAATCTTATTTTTACACCAATATTGCTGGCTCCTCTGGATATGTTTTTTGGTGCATCCACTCATCACTTCTTGGGTGCTGGTAGGGCTTATATCATTCTACTAATTAGCAGCCTAATTAATACATGTTTAAAATTGCTTTTCAGATATTTTGAGTCATAATAAGACATATGCAAAGTTCTCTATATAGATCATTGGCATTTAAAGCTACTATGCACACATTTTTAAAAAATGACTACCTAGGGAGTAGTATGTAATACACTTTCATGTAACTTTCCTGAATATTTTGAATTAGAGGTTCTAAAAAAGTAAATAATCCTTAAAATCTTCCTGAGAAATCCAACAAGGATCACCATGATTTTTAAGGATATGAAAAGGAAAATGGGTAGGTATTTTAAAAATAATTTGAAACAGTTGTTCTTCATAAACTTTATATATCCATGTATATGATATTAGTACTAACTGTACTTATGATCACAATTGTGATATTTCAGTTGTGAAGCTGTAAGATGACCAAAATGTTACAAGTACAACTGAGGAACTTCATCATATTAAAATAAAAGTGAACATTAATTGTATATACTAATAGTCTAATCTGAAACTACATTTCCCATCTGTGGTTTTAGCAGATATTCAAAAACAAAACAAAACAAAAACAGTGCCAGTGGTCAAATTAGTTTGGAAAACACTGATCAAGAATATTTATTTGGTAAGCGGTTGGGCAAAATGGGTGAAAGGAAGTGGGAGATACAGGCTTCCAGTGAGAGAATGAATAAGTCTTGGGAGTAGAAGGCACGGCATAAGGAACATAGTCAGTGATATTGTAATAGTGATATAACAGGACAGATGGTAGCTACGCTTGCGGAGAACATAGCATAATGACTGTATAAACTTGTTGAATCACTATGTTGTACACCTGAAACCAATGTAACGTTGTGTCAACTACACTCAAATTTTTAAGAAAGGAAAAAATATTTAAAGAATACAGATAAGTTAATAGCAAAAACTAAGATTTATTCACTGATTACCATGTTTCAAGCATAGAGTTAAATGTTTCATTTCAATTAGCTCACTTAATTTAACCTTCTGCAGAAATGAAAATTAACTGTAGCTATGAATTTTTCAATTAAGCACAATTGCAAGTAAAAAAAATTATATGCAAGGATATTTAAATAGGAAAATCTATTATGTAAGTTATTAGCCAAAATCAAAGCATTACTTATGCTAGACAAAAAAAGTAAATAAATAAAAGTAAATAAATAAACCACCAATGTTATATTTATTTATTGAATTAATATTTTAAAAGTTTTTAATAAAGCAATTATCTAGGGCATTTTCTTGGTATTCACAATAAAGTGATTCACTGAATTGAAAATTTATTCATCTATAGGTTCAAGATTGCGTAGACACAAATTAAATGCATCTCAAAAAGGAAAGTAATTTCCACTGCAAATAGTGTTAGAATTTCCCCTTGACTATATTAGAAACAGATTGCAATTTGCTTTTAGAAGAGTTAAGTAAAACTTAATTAAAATACTTAGCAAGCATTCTAATGTGATTGTAGTAAAATGGTCTCTTATTCATTGAATAGGAATTATAAAATCAGTGGTATAAATTTTACACAAGACCATTTAATTAAATAGAACTTTTATTATGAATAACTATCTGGTTTAGATTCAAGAAGAATGTAAGAAGATGAATATTTTAAAAAACAGAATAACTTTGTGTCATTATTTAGGGTTTACTTGCAAAAGGGTTCACAAGCCACCTGTTGCTCTTATAGCCACAAGAATAATTTTTAGTAAATTAAGAAAAGAATTCAGGGTCCTAATTAAACATATGGAGCATACATACATCAGTGTGAATCAGTTAAAATAGCAGAAGATGATATTATCCAGTTGGTCAATTACCTCTTATCACATGGCAGTGCATTTTTATAATTACAAGGTTATAGAGCATGTTGAGTCTCAAATTTCAAAAGCTAGTGTGGTAGAACTGAAGTATTATCATTATTTTCTAGTCTAGTCCAGTTTTCATAATATTTCAGGTGAGCAACTTATGATGCCAGAGGTTGACTTACCAAAGCCATACAGGAAATTAGTAGAATGATTCTGTAACAAAGGGGGCATAGGTCTCATCCATCCATCCTTCCACTCATCCATCCATCCATCCACCCATCCATCCCTTCTTCATTTCAGGTATTTATCCATTGAACAAGCATTTATGAAATGCCTATTATATTCTAGATACAAAGGATGTGATGGTGAGCAAAACTAGAAAGGTCCCTGAACTTATTGTAACTGCTTGAGAATACGGTAGAAGGTAGAGCAACAATAATAAAATAATCACCCAAAGGGTACCTGGGTGGCTCAGTTAGTTGAGCTTCCAGCTTTGGCTCAGGTCATGATCTCGTGGTTCATGGATTTGAGCCCCGCATCAGGCTGTGTGCTGACAGCTAGCTCAGAGCCTGGAGACTGCTTCGGATTCTGTATCTCCCTCTCTCTCTGGCCCTCCCCTGCTCACTGTGTGTGTGTGTGTGTGTGTGTGTGTGTGTGTCTCTCTCTCTTTCAAAAATAAAACAGTAGAAAAAAATTTTTAATAATCACTCAAATACATACATGATTAAAAATCAAGACAAATATTTTCAGACAAAAGAACATGGTCTATGGTAATTTATAACAAGGAACCAGATCTAACCCAGGGGGTCAGAAGGGGCTTCTCAGAGAAGTACCCTTTATATTAAGCATCCAAACCTGAATGGACGCTATGGGAGGGGAGAAGGTGGAAAGAAGTGCAGAAGTCCCTGAGAAAGAAATGAGTATTTAAAGAACAGATAGCCCAGTGTGTTAGGAATCTAAAAGTAATGACAGAGATGCAAGAAGGGACTGGAGGGCCATCCCAGACCACCTAGGGCCAATAGTTTGGACTAACATTTTTTGTCTTTATCCTAAGAGTAATGGAAAGCTATGACAGTTTAGCAGGAGGATAAAGTTATAACTCTCATCCTTGACAGTTTTATTTTTACATGGGCAAGTACCAGATTCACAAATGCTATTCAAGGTATAGGATATTTTTCTAAGTTTTGGTTCTGTAAGTGATGGCCTGGAGAAGGGGTAGGGTGGGAGGGATAGAGAATGGCAATATGGATATGAAGGAGGACTGGAAGATGGTTGCCATACTATCCATCTGGCGCAGCTGACTGTTTAGGAGCTCTATAATGAATGTGTTCTGAGAATAGAGTCGTGTTTGAAAAACACAATTGTTTTGGAAGATTCAAATGTAGGTGAAATTTTCTGGTGGTTTGTCAGCTACCTTAGGTGAGGTTTTCTATGGAAATCTTCTACTTCTGGAATTTTTAAGATCATTTGTATAGATAATGTGGTTTGGGTTGGGTTTTTTTTTCCTTTCCTACTTTCTCTTTATAAAAATCCCAGTCAGGATAAGAAATTATCTACTTTCATTAATGCATTCTCTCTTGATATGTCTGAAGGTAAGGATTTTGGCTGATCTCTTCTGACCAAATGGGATGTTAAAATATGTCCTTGACAAACCCATAGTAATCCAAGCCAAGCATCTATGACGAAATACAATGAACTGCTTAAAATACAAGGTGTTTTGCTTTTTTTTAAGTTTAATTATTTATGTTGAGAGTGTGTGTGTGCATGTGTGCACACATGCGCAGGGGAGGGCCAGAAAGAGAGAGAAAGAGAGAGAATCCCAAGCAGGCTCTGCACTGTCAGCACAGAGCCCCATTGTGGGGGTCGAACCCACGAACTGTGAGATCATGACCTGAGTTGAAAGCTAGAGTCACCCCAGCACCCAAAAGACGAAGTTTTTAAGCTAGGTCTGCAATCCCAGCTTTGCAAGGTTTAGAGTTGTTGGAAGATCATCTCATCTTTTTTAAAGATATATTTTTAATGTTTATTTTTGAGAGAAAGAAAGAGAGTGAGAGAGAGAGAGAGCACACATGATTGGGGGAGGGGCAGAGAAAGAGGGAGACAACAGAATCTTAAGTAGGCTCCAGGCTCTGAGCCGTCAGCACAGAGCCCCATGTGGGGCTCAAACCCATAAACTGTGAGTTCTTGACCTGAGCTGAACTTGGATGCTTAACTGTCTGAGCCACCCAGGGCCCCAGGTCATGTCATCTCATCTTTCATAAAAAACAAAAACAAAAACAAAAAAACTTCTGACAACCCTGCGCTGTCTGAATAACATTCTGACTACTCAGCATGGCCCTCCTGGGCACCCATCATCCTCCTTCCAAGAGAGCCCAGTGCCTCTCTAGGCCTTGATTAGCCTGTCTATCAAGGAGATAACCCTCACAGCTCTTCACAGGGGTGTTTAGCAATGGCAGGTCTTTTCATTACAGGAGACAGAATGGTGAGAGACAGGCTCAAAATTTATTTACTTTATTAATCATCTTTTTAGTAATAATGTTTCCATCTCCCCCAAAGTTCATGACTCTGAAGGAAGTACAAGAACACTCACGCTGAAGGATATTTTAAATGGGACATTTTTCTATAAAACATTTTTTCCAAACTGGATTTCAGGTAAGTGGATTGTTTCTCTACTTTTTGGGGTTTTTAAAACATATGTTGTTTTTATTTTTAGGGCCAATACATCTCAATGATAACAGAGGCCATATCGATTGAAATAGAAAAAAAAAAGAGCACATATTTAAATAAGTCAAATGGGAACCAAAGCACCTTCGACAGAATCATGTGGGCCACATTTGCCCAATAGTGATTGCCCAATAGTGATGCCAGTTGGATTTTCAGTAAAAATGTGAAAGTTGGGAGTGTATTGTTAGCATAATCTGAGCATATCATATGTCTCTTTGAATATGTACCTAACTAGGAGACGACATAAGAATTTTACCAACAGAGAAACTTCATTGCTAAGCTAGATAATCTGAGAAATGGAAAAATCCCATCCTGACAAAAGAAAATCCTTCATAGGTCATAAAATTGATATTTGCATATGTGTTTTCTAAATAAGACACTATCAAATAAGTCCAAACAAATAGTAAGGTCAGTAAATTATTTATGGTACTATAGTTTGTATCTAATATGTGACTAAACACATCTAAATATTTTATTTTTTCTCTTTAAAATATAAACTGCACATCAAAGAGTTTTAAACTAAAATACAACCCAAATATAATATATTTTTATTGCAAAACAAACATACCATTTTAAACTGGTTTATTCTCTTGGTAACACAGAGAAAACCCAATTTTATTCCCAAACTCCCTGAACTGGTCATAATAGGGCAGCCTACTGGCAAATGTGGCATTTTTGTGGGAAATAGAAAAGAGGATCCTTTCCTCCCTTCCACTGTCAACTTATTTTAAATCTGAAAAAGCAATGCCTTGGACAGGAAAAAAAAAGCCAATCTGTGAAATAAAAGAGGTTTCTCTTTCTTATAAATGCATTTCCTACTAAGGGGGATCATTTCAAATTTGTTTTCCTTCTTGTTTAAAGGACAAGAATATCTTCATCAGTCTACAAATAATGATATAGTATATTACAATATTGAAACAGGAGAGTCATATACCATTTTGAGTAATACCACCATGGTATGTATCCAGAATCATCTTCCTCCTCAAACCTTTGCCACCTCTTCACAGACCAAGGAACAGAGTTTAAACTCTCTGGACCCAACCTGCCTTCTTGGCTCCATCTCCCACTGAATTCTCCAATTCTCTCTTCTAGTCACACCACAATACTGCCCTTGCCTCCTTTCAACTACCTAGCATCTTTCTTTTTCTGAGAAAAAAGTGTAATAAGAGATAAGAGTTGAGAAATCAGTTCTTATAATAGGCAAACTAAGGCTCAAATCTAGGTTCTGTGACTTCCTGGTTATGGAAAGTTAAATAAGATTTCATATGACACCAGCCACCATGTGCCTCATTTTCTCTCTCTGAAGAGTAGGAAGAATAATACCTCTCGGGGTTTCTAGAAGAGGTAAGTAGTGTAACATTTGAATGTGGGAGGACGGCACCTAACATAGAATACACGGTTGACAAACAAGAACTATGAAATGTAGGCACCTACTCCTCTCTCCTCGTAGGCTCTTCCCACTTTCTCCACCCTCAAAAGTCTTCTAATGTTTTAAAGTCAAGCTCAAATGATACTCTCTTTTTCATGCAACCAATGATCTCTCAATTGGATTTAGTCACTTCTTTTTTAAATGCTTTCACAATGCTAGATTTATATTTCTTCAACAGACCTTTCTAATTTGCAATATGTTACTTATTTTCAAGTTTAACATATTAAGCTTCCTGAAATAACAAGGTATATCCTATGTATCACACCTTCGTCTCATAGTGTTTCATGAATTTTTTTGTATACAGTGAGCACCATGTAAACATTTTTTAAATTGCATAGAAAGTATATGTATGTAGGAGTATATCAATTTTGTGATATCCTTTTAGAACTACACACTTACATGGCTCTTGTTTTTCTTCTGTATTCTAATCAACTTCTTTATAATTTCAGAAAAGTGTGAATGCTTCAAATTATGGTTTATCACCTGATCGGCAATTTGCCTATCTAGAAAGCGATTATTCAAAGGTATTGACGGTTTAATTTGGGTATGTTGGTTTATATCTGTTACTAATCCACAGTTTGGTTTATAAATACAAGAGGAAGCGAGAGTATATTTTTATCTCTAAATATTCAAGAAGTTAAAGTGGGTTCTAGATGAGCCCAAAAAACATAACTGAAACACATATACATAATTCAGAATTTGGTGTACTTGTCTGCTTATCTTCCGATACTAGAAACTACTTTCCTCTGGAGAAGGTGGACTTCATGTGGGGGCACTGATATTTATCAGAAATGGGAGAATTACACTTATATTTCTAAAACTATTCATAAGTCATTAGTTAATTTTCACATATTTTAACCTTATAGAAGTTTATTATTATTGCAAATGGAAAAATCAAGGTGTAGCTTATTTAACTCACTCAAGCAAGGTAATATACAGTCACTGGTAGACCAAAGTTTAAATCTGTGACTTCAAACACCTGGGATAGGAATAGCCCACCAAACCAGACCATTTACCCTTCCTTAATTTCCCCTTCTTCAATGAAGTTGTAAAGGGAAGTTAATTATCTTATTTTTTCTATGTATACAACTTCAAGATAATTATTTTTGGCAAGAAGGCAAAAGAATTTATTATCAAATTAAACTTCTGTTGATTACCTTTAGAGAGAGAACCTTTTTACTGCCATTTTTCACATTCTATATGAGATATAAAACAGAATGAATAGTTGATCTTGCCCCTCCCTAGTTGTTCAGTTTGCTGATTATTTTCCAGGAGACCAGGTCCTGGTCGCTAGCAATCTTCAGGAAGACATGTTTCAACCAGCTGAGGTTTCTTTGCCAAGAGTTTGAAAGCTCTTTTAAGAAACAAAATCCAAAATAATATTTGGATTATTCACTAACCACAGAACAAATACAGTTAATGAGAAAATAAGCAGTTTTTTCCTGGAAGAATTATAAACTATGTATCTTCTATTTATTTTTCAACTTCTATTGTTCTCAAAACATATTATATTTTAAGAAAGGCAAGCATTTTGTAATAAAACTTTGTGTTTAATAAAATTCTCTTCATATAATTTTAGAGGGTATCATTGTAATATATTACATAGGTTCAGGTAATTCTTATGGCCATGGAGATCATAGTGGTTTTACTTCAAATCAAGGTAAAGCATTAGGGAAAAAAATCTCAGGATAGAGTGTGTCAAAGAAAAGCTTTTTATATTAAGAAATGTCTTCGGATATGCTTTTTATGGAGTGAGGGTTGAATCACTGCTGAGATTAGTTCTGGAACTTAGACAAACAGCACAAAAGTCCACAGTAAAACTCTTTAAATGAAGACTCTTTTGGAATTGAAACATATCCTTCCTAGTGCTTTGTGAAAATAGTTCTTTTAGAATTCTGAATCTTGAATTGAATCACTTGTTATTATACATTATTGATACAAGCTTTTTGAGAATCATCATTTGTCTCTGTCTCTCTTCTTTCTGACAGCTTTGGAGATACTCCTACACGGCAACATATCACATCTATGACCTCAATACTGGGTAAAATTTCATATCTATGTATTGATATTACTTAAATCTATTATAGTTTTTCATTCCACACTCTGATTTAAGGTTAAAATTACATGATCTTATTACTGATCTTAGTTTCTTCTTTACAGTATATGTGATCCCATAAAAATTAAGAAATTTAAGGAAATACTTTCATGAAACATTTACCTTTTCTTGTTTTAATAATTTTTTATATTTTTATTCACAAGGCAGTTTTATTTTCCCTACTTTAGGATCAAATTATAAATATATCACTTATGGACGTAAACCTATGTACTGAAAGTGCAAGCATGCACATGGGAACGACACGCTACTTACAAGACAGGGGCTGCTTCCTTGGAAGGTGGAGAAGTGCAGAGGATGCAAATCACCTTCAGTTGTATCTGAACACAGACTCCATTAATTGATTTTAAATAAGTTGTTGCTAAAATTGCAAAATGTCAATATTCCTTAAATTTGGGTTGTAGATTAATTGTAATCTATCATATTATTTTCTTTATTTGTATGTTTCACTATTTGAAATATTTCAATTTAAATGGAAAAAAAAAAGGAATGAATAGGTAGGTAAAACACCTCGTGAGGGAATTCCTGGCAGAAGGAATAACCTGTAAAGACTCTAAGGGAAGAGAGAGCATGGAGTGTTCTGGAAACTCAAAATAGGTCAAGTGAGTTGAAATTGGAGGAGGGCATGCCGACTAGTGAGGGGTGGTGTAAGGTTGGGAAGGAGTTGGGGCCAGCAAGCAGGGGCCACATAATCATGAGGAAACCATTAAGAAGAATGTAGATGTCGTTCTGATGACAATAGGGAATCAGATTTGCACTTTACAAAATCACTCTGACTCAGTATGGACAATGAATTGGTTTAGTTACTCATCTTAACGTGATATCCTATTTGCTGTTATATAATAGGGAAAAATAATTATATGGATTGAAGAGGTATTGAAAAATTTTATGGTCTATTTCCTCTTTTGTCTGGTAAGAACACAAAAATTCAAAAAAAAATCTACTTGTTTTAAGTGTTCAGAAAAGAATGATTCTGATCTTAAGCTGTTAATTTAGAAAATAGGAACTACTACATAAAGTAGAAATTGAACTCATCTAATATACTCTCGATTTTTCTCTTCTCTGTATTCACATCAACAAATTCAAAAACACTTTATTTTATTTCTTTTTTTAAGTTTATTTATTATTTTGAGATAGAGAGAGAGCAAGTAGGGGAGGGGCAGAGAGAGATGAAGAGAAAGAATTCCAAGAAGGCTCCACACTATCAGCTCAGAACCCAACACAGGGCTTGAAATGACGAACCTTGAGATCATGACCTGACCTGAAATCAAAAGTCAGACACTTAACCAACTGAGCCATCCAGGAGCCCCTCAAAAAGAATTCATTGAACACCTATTATGTGAAAACCGTAGATGAGGAGATACAAATGAACTTGAGGTACTGACCCTACTCTCAAGAACACTTTAAATTGGTGAAGTAAAAGCATTATTCTTTCAGCGCAGTTTCTTAAGGCTTTAACCAATTTCTTATTTTTCTTTTAATCATTTTGAAATTCTCTACATCCTACCTTAAGATTCAACAAATTAAACAGCATTCTGAAAGAAAATGACAATACTAATATTTTAATTATGGTTTATATAAGCTTTATGGCCTAGAATCATTTTAAATACTTAGCTTCTATACAGTGAATTTAGTCAAGCCACTGCTTGCTTACTTGTTCTCTCTCTCTCTCTCTCTCTTTTCTTTTCTTATCTGCACATCTAATTTGCCAAATTGGTTTTTTGTCAGGTAAATATAGCATAATTTAGGAAGTGGAGGATGATGAATTTGTTGAGATTCAAGGCAAGACCAAATACCACTAATTCCAAGTTTTCTATGTGCCTCTGAAGGGTCTATAAAAATCTACCACAGAGAAAGTGAAGATAGTACTGGTTTCAAGCAAGGGAAGGAATACTGAGAGGAGATGACAGCCTTTGTAAGCAGCCTCCTCCACTTTCTCTCTTAGTGTTAGTTATTTAGAAAACATAGAAAATGGCAGCTGTGGTGACTTGCCAGTCATGAAGAGACTCTGCTGAGACTTTCAGCTTGGCGCTATCTGCACGCTTGCATACATGATTCCACAGCGTATGGAAACCTAAGACATGAACTCTGGCTTTAGATAGAAATGCCTTTTCTTTCGGATCATTCATTTGCCTGTGCATTCACGTGTCTTTCAATATACTGTGGACCTTCCTGACGCCGGCTGCTCACATACCGTCCTCTGGCAGGCAGGCTTCTGGGCACTTCCCCAGTGGTCTTTCTCTTCCATGGCCACTACCCTTTCCCCAGTCAAAGCTGATCTGCCCATGGTCTCTCATGATTTGCTAGGCCTCAGGCTGCATGACTTAATAAGTTACATCAAAGTAACAACGTGGGTTACAATTCTTCACAGTTTCCAACTTTAAAAGAATTAGAAAAGTAGAAATGCCAAGCATGTTAGGTCCAGGTTGGAGTTAGTTTTTTGAGGGTGAGGACAAGGAGTCTTTCTTCAGGCTCTTCAATTTATACCTTGGAGGTAAGTCTTCTTTTGTGTCTCTACAAAAACAGCCTTGATGAGACTATTAATATAATCTTCAAGGAGATAATAGTCAGAACTGAAGCATGACATCCTATGACTCTTTAGCACTGAAATACTGAACACTTCTGAAAATCTGAACACATTCTTGCTGAAGAACTACAAAAACCCCACAGTGCAAGTTAGTCAATTGAGGATTTGCAGGGGGACTCTAGGCACCAACGTGAGATTTTTGGCCAATAAGGTATTTGAAATTTCCCCATGGGTGGAGAACTTTGCAAGCTTAAGGCATACTGCCCAGTGTATGATCTGTTTTTCAGTTTAGCTTGAGATCAGATGTTCCTTTCCTTTTCTGATTTCAAGTCAGATCCCTGGGGAGATTGTCAAATGGCATCTTATTTTCAAAAATTTGAAATGCATATGCATTCACAGAGATGGGGGTTGCAAATGAGAATGTGGAAGAGTACATATTAAACTTCAGCACAGCTATAGCATTTTAGAGCTGGAAGGCACTTCATCGACCATCTCAGCCTGATGTGCACAAATTTTACAGTCCTGAGGGTTAGGAAACTTGAGTTTAATTAGGGGTTGGCCAAGAACCCGTGATGTGATTGTTAAAAGTCTTATCTCTCTCCCCTCACGTTTAGTTTTTTTCATAAAATGAGGGTGTCCCATCAGATAACTTTTAGAGACAGTCCCCTTTCGTGGTCTATAAATCTTTAATAAATCTTTAATTCATTTCATTATAAAAGTCAGAAAGCTGAGACCCAGGGAAGTTAAGTGATTTAAGTCACTGGTGAAGAGCTGCTCCCAGAACCGGATGTCTCCAGCACAGCGTTGCTACATTCTTTCCATTAGGTTTGAGGAAGTCGAGGATGATCCTTCATTTTTTTTTTCTGTTTATAAAGATGTTTCTTTTTCCCTTGAATAGCAAGGTTTGTTATTATTTTTCTTTCTTTTTTTTTTTTCTTCTAGACAGTTTTTAAGAAGAAATGAGCTTCCCCGTCCAATTCAGTATTTATGCTGGTCGCCTGTTGGGAGTAAATTAGTAAGTGTTTAAATTATAGAAGTGTTTAATCATTTAAATAAAAGAGGAGCCATTTGATTTTGGCCTTTGTTAAATTTCCCTGCCTGAAAGGAAAAAAAATTCATGACTATTTTAGTGGTTAAAAACGGGAAGAGTTTTGATAAATTGAAACTCATCTGAGAATTCCGCAAAATCTCAAGCTCATGGATAGACTTCTTTAAATATCGCAGTCAAAAACTTTATCCTCATACTCAGCCAGAATGCGTTGTGCCAGAAAGCTGAGGAAAAATATGGTTTTCACAAGTTTCCCAGACTAGCTTCAGACAACATGAAATTTTGTCCAAGCTCTTATTTAAGGACTCTAAATAAAGATTAGATCTGGCTAGCTATTAATATTCAAAGATTTATTTGACTTTCTGTTAATATATACAGTTATTTATTTGAATAATAAAACAATGAATATAATAGTAAACTTTATGCTTTATTTGATAGACTTTAAAAAATCATAATTGATGTTAATGTGAGTTGGTTGGTTTTTTGACCTATTAAAATGATACTTGAGTTGTGAGTCTTTTTTGCATCTGGATTACCATGCATTTTGAAGGTATTGGGTAAATAATTAAAACAAATTTACAGACTTCATTGTATTTCTTATAGAATTCTCATTATTAACTAACTTACCACCACTTCTAGGCATATGTTTATCAAAACAATATTTATTTGAAACAAAGACCAGATGATCCACCTTTTCAAATAACATATAATGGGAGAGAAAATAAAATATTCAATGGAATCCCAGACTGGGTTTATGAAGGTAAGCTATATTCTTTTTCATTGCTGTTTTATGCTTTTAATCAAAAATAATTGCACATATTTAGTAAAGTGTAGATGAGTGGTATGTTACTGAGATGAATGGTGGCATTTCTGAAAGCTGTTATCAGGTTACGAACAGGATGTACATGTTCTGAAAGAACAAAATCTAATAATCAGCCTGGTAGAGTTTATTTTCATAAGTGTTATAAAGTGGTAATAATAATATACATTTCAAGAAGTTTATGGTCCTCAGATGCTATGTTAGTACATTTCCTCAGGTTTCTTTTTTCTTGAGAAATAAATCTTTCTTCCAAAACCAAACAACTGTCTATATAATTTTGCAGAGAAATATTCCTAGTTTTTGATACTTTCATGAATTGTGTCCTCTTTGTAGACCATATAGGATCCAGAACCTAACCAGACTTTAAAAGGTGTTATAGTTCTTGCCTTTACTAAAAAATATATAACTGAAATGTTTTTTCCTTTTTAATATTCCTAGGAGAAAAAGTTAGCATCTAACATTTATGTCACTCTTATAGTATGATTACAGTTCTCTTTATTTGGGCTACATTAGGTGACTATAAAAACCAGAAGCTATCTCAAGGGAAAAAATAATTGTTGTTGAAATATTTAATTATTTACTTAAATAATTATATTTCTGGTTAATATCAATTCATAAGAAAACTGATGATGTTTGATATGAGGCATAAGGTTAAGCTATTTCTTTAAACTTAGACTGTTTATGTTTTTTAAAAACCAAACTTTGGCATATGTCACATCCACATTAAATAAATTTTTGTAGTCGATAAATGGCTAATCAATATATTTTGAAGAATTTACAATGATTTTAAGAGTAGGCCATAACTGTTAATTATATACTTGTATTTATCTTTCAGAGGAAATGCTTGCTACAAGATATGCTCTCTGGTGGTCTCCTAATGGAAAATTTTTGGCATATGCAGAATTTAATGATACAGAGATACCAGTTATCGCCTATTCCTACTATGGGGATGAACAATATCCTAGAACAATAAATATTCCATACCCAAAGGTATGTTGAGTACTTTTAGCAGATGCTTCCATTTCTCCTGTGTCAAAATGAGCAACCAACGCCATGAATAGAGGTGGGATCAACAAGTTTGGAGAGCTTCTTATCCTTGTGCATTGTAAGGCAAACATTGTACTGTGCTCTATTATTTATGTGGACATCTGTTGCTTTGGACATCTGGTTGTGCTGGATGAAGTAGTCTTTGCAAAACCCATCGCAGAATCTTTGAAAAACATATGGTCTAGATTATGGAGGAAAAACAAGCTTAACTTAATTTTAATTTTTCATCTTTCATGCTCCAAATTCAGGGTAAAGTTCTGCTTTGCAATTCCTTCTTGAATTCTCATGTAAATGCAAACTAGAATGGAAAATACAAGTGTAGAACTTGATGTTCCTGTCAGGTAGAAGCGGGCATGAGTTATGAACATTTCCAGACATGTAAGGTAGGTTAAGTGTGTGAACCTAGTGTCTTCCTTGAGGAAATTGGATATGGAATGAACCCAACATTTCTTGTATAAGCATTCTGGAATTCTGAGTGAAACACTTTTCATTCAGTCCCATGTCTGAAGAGAGGGCTCCATATGTGGAGTAGGAAAACAGGAAGGTCACAGTGGAGAAGCACCATATCCTAATTTGATTTAGACAAAAAATATGAAAGGGGATCAAACAATAAATTCTCCTCTTTTACAAGGAATGGATGTGGTTGTAGAAAATAGTTCTTTGTGTTTTGGTCCGTATTGTGTTTACTTGCCAAAGAGAATACTGTTACGGATGACCCAGTGGATCCCTATATGGATATGCACACACACAAGTGGTTTCTGATGCGAGTCAAAGTGGGTATAGTTAGAGAACCAGAAGTTCCAGAGAGTCTAAAATTTATGTTAAAATTTATATGAGAAAATACAATGGATAAAAGATGCATGTTTAGGTAGGAGACCCCTCGATGACTGTATATAAAGTCTGAAAGACTGGAGATGTTTGGAAACAAGAGATGTGGCACTTGGGACCCAAGATGTAAAAGAACTTGTATCGTCAGGAGAGTGTAAGGGAGCAGGAAGAGATGGAGGAACCCAGAGCTGAGGATTAACTGACACAAAGTTGGGACCCAAATTTTCATGTTTCCTTGAAGACTGGAGTTGTTGAAACATTTGACATAGGGCTGAGAGGTGAGACAACTGAAAAGAAGCAAGAAGTCCTAGCTAAGCTTCATAGTGAAACAGGAGGTCAGAGAAGAGCCTAGACAGTTCTTTAGAAAAATCCAAATGGCATGGAGTCATTTAAGGCTGTGAACCTAACTTTGTGGACTTAAATTGTTTAACAATTATAAGACTCTCTTTTTCTGTGTTAAAATAACAGGAACTCTAAGAAGCTGTCTGGGTGTGAACTACACTGTCATGTAAATTTAGGGTGTATAATAGCACAGAACGTACAAAACAAGAAAAGTGCAAATTCTATGGGCACTTAATTTGGAGGTGACATTTCCCTAATTTGGGGGGATGATAACAATAGTAAAGTAACCCGCTAGGAGACGAGTAATGATTGTCCTAGACCACACTATAGGGCAAAAAGCAAAAATTATCTTCCCTTATTTACTCTTTACACTGTCCTGCCTTCTGCACTCCTCCAGCACATGGAGAAGTGATTATAATAATTATCCTAATAATAATAGGAAATATCTGTCTTGAAAGGCGAAAAAGAGAATGTCAATTATGGCACTCATTTTCACATCCAAAATATTTTTCCCCTATGAATCAAAGCTCTCTCATTAATCACTTAATATACGTGTTTTCACTCTGGTTAACATAGTATTTGTAATCACCCTGCAAATAAAATCCAAATGAAATTCCTGGTCATGTTATAATTAAATGTTTTCAACAGTGATATATTTAATATTGTAAGCTTATAAAAATGCCTAAATTTGCAAAGTGTCTTTAATATGTTGATGATAATTAAAATGTTATGAGCATATAATCTCCATTATTTTTTGGCAGGCTGGAGCTAAGAATCCTGTTGTTCGGTTATTTATTATCGACGCCACTCACCCTGAGCATATAGGTCCCATAGAAGTGCCGGTTCCAGCAATGATAGCATCAAGGTAGAGCAAGCTCAGATGCTTTCTTTCCACCTTCACCTGAATTTTAACAATTAAATTTCTTAGCTGAGATTGCCACTTCTTTTCTAGTGAGTTTATGATATGTATATTCGAAGCAGAAATAAATAAATAAAATAGGCATGTAAACCTAAGTACATAACCAAATTAAAAACTATCTGTCTCACATTGATTTTAAAGTATTGGCCTCTTTCACACATATAACGATGATCACAGCAATCAATCTAAGTGATACATCCTCAGATGTGTGAATGAAAACTTGGGATCAGCAGGCAAATAATACAATTCATATATGTTCTCAGCCTGGCTTCTTTCAAGTCTGGTCTACTTTCTCTCAAACCCAGTGTTTACAGATCCTGGTTGATCACATACACATAACTAACAAGAGGCCAGCCCTTTCCAAATATTAGTAATTTTTACTAGGATGCAGTCTATTCACAACTATCGGATTGTACAATTATCTGTTTGGGATTAACTCTAGGTAGACAGGGACATGTAGATACTGTCTGATTAGTCCTGATGATAGCAACCCTCCAACCCTCCATCCATCCTCCATGGTCATTCTAGTTGAAGCAGATAAAGGTGAGAGGTCCCCTACACCCTGTCTGGTGGGGCCTTCAATACTTCCCAAACCCTAACAGGCCAGGGCTTGCTGGAGTCGGTCAGGGCCTAATGATTGATCATTGACAGAGAAAAGAACCTCAGCAGAAGCCTCTCTGGGGCCTTGCCAGGGTGAATCTACTCTTGAATAATTTAAAATGGCTTTATTTGGGGGGAGGATCCATTACTTCCCCCAACTACCACCAATCTAGTTGATGGAAACTTGAATAAATACATCTTTCTTTCTTTCTTTCTTTCTTTTCTTTCTTTCTTCCTGTCTGTATGTCTGTCTGTCTGTCTGTCATTCTCCTTAGGAGGCAAATGGAATGATAGAAAGGGTACTGTGTAAGGAATCAAGAGGCTTGTTGGAGCATCTGTAAAATACTAACAATAGAATAGCTAACATTTTCCCAGCACTTACCATGGAGCAGGCAGAAATCTCACCAACTTTAAGCGCACTCAACAAATTCTACAGCAAGCTTTAAATTTGGTAATACTATTATTCCCATTTTATATAGAAACAGGGGCACAGATATGCTAAGTCACTTTAAATAGTATAACTGGTAAGAGGTAAAACCAGAATCTGAGCCAGAGACTCTCCCAGTTCTGTGATTTCTTTTATATCAATGTCCAGAATTTTGTGGTATATTTACATTGATGTTCTCCATCTATAGGTTCATTCTCAGAGCCAAGTAATAATTCCTGCCATTTCGTTGACACCAACTATGCATCAAGCACTAACAGAGTTACTTAGTGTACATCATCTCTGATTATGATGTTAATCCTGAATTTTAACCCCTGACACTGGTCACAGTTAAAATGCAGCTTCTAATACAAACCTACCTGGTGAGAAAGATGGGCATTTAGCACACTTTGCTCTCTCTCAACCACTTACAAAGTGAAAATTTTAGTTTACCCATGCAAAATAGCCAATTTAATGCTTTTCCCCCTCAAGATTGACTAATAGCTTTGGCCTCATGTCTTAAAAATTTTTCTAAGATATAAAAGTTCAAAATTAGGAGAAAGCTCAAGTATAAAATAATTCCATTAGATGAATGAACTCTTTTATAGATATTCTTCAAAAGTCAGCAGTATATTTAAACTTTCTCTGTAGAGAAGCGAAAGCTTTACCTTCCTGATCTATGGAATAAATATTTCATAATAACAAAATACAGCCTTGAGAAAACAGAACTTGAGAAATTGTTTGACATGATACTGGTTTATGGTAGTGACTGTCTGCTTTGATTTATTTGCAGTGATTATTATTTCAGTTGGCTCACATGGGTTACTGATGAACGAATATGTTTCCAGTGGCTGAAAAGAATCCAGAATGTTTCAGTTCTGTCTATATGTGATTTCAGGGAAGGCTGGCAGACATGGGATTGTCCAAAGGTAGGTCATATTAAACCCACAGAGGTGTATTTCTGAAGATGAAAGTATATGAGGGGGGACTTATTTATCACTAACATTATATTATATTATAAAGCTAGAATTACTGCATTCAACTCTTGATTGCTTTGAAAAAAAATCTCCCTTTTGTTCACAGTCCATTATTTTTATTAAATAAGTGAGACACTCCTGTTTTCTTGAATGACTTTAGCATTGAAACCAAATGCAGAAAAAGGCTAAATGAAACAATGTAATATTGGATATATAAGTTATCTGGTTCTGAGTTAGGATGAAAATCCAGCCTTTTGAGAATATAAGATTGGCAATCAAAAAAAGCCAAAATAAGGAGGATGAGAAGATAAGATGGGTCTTTAGGTAAATCAATATATTCTATTTAAAAAAAAAAACAGAAAAATGCAAATGGTGGTATGTTCTATTCAATGTAAAAATTGAAAATAAAAAGTTTGAAGGAAATTGATATTATCAAAAGAAAGCCAAACATTCCTATTTTAAAATTTTAAAGTAGATAATTAAGAATATGATATGAAATATCAAACAATCTTGTTATCCTGTTATCTTCCAGTAATTCAGTGGGTAAATACAATAGAAACACTGTGCTAATTTCAGGGAGAAAAAAAACTTGAAAATTAGGCACAAATTTATTGTTGAGTTTTAATTGTTCCTATTGTTTGAATTCAAACATAATCTGTTAAATTAATGAGTTAGAAAACTACTTCACCAATCTAAAAGCTTTAAAATGAGTCTGTTCATATTAGAGACTGAGACATACAAAATGTTTTCTTTAAATAGGAAATTTGATGGATACATTTCATAAGACTTCTAATTATGAAGACATGTTTCATTAAACTAAATATAGAATAAACCTTTTTTTATCAAGTAAGAAAAAAAGCACAGAGGAATCAAAGTAAATCATTGAATTCCATCTTGAAATTAGGACACTATGTTTTGCAAGAAAAGAGTCATATGAATCTATTTGGAAATATATCAGGACTATTATAGTCAACATTACTTGGGCTAAAAATATGTTTTTAAATCACTACTCTGGAAGAAGCTTGACTAATTTTGACAGAACATGCTAGAAGCCTTTTTTATATCTTATTTATATTTTGCTATACAAAACAAAGATTTTGGCTTCAATGCAGTACCATAGAGGGGAAAAAAAGAATAAACTTGATAGTGGTAATTAATTAGAAAATCAGCTTAGGATGAATATATCCTCAGTGTTTTTATTGAATCTATGTATTAGGAATTATTGATTTAATTTATAAGATCAAAACTATAATATAAGTCATTTAGACTAAGTTTTTAGTTCTAAAAACCAGGCATTAAAAACAGTAATTGCTTTGGAATCTGAAATTCTAATTTATAAAAATCAAGGTCAACCTTAATCCAAACTGACAGAATATAAAAGATGCTTATTCAAGGAGATGTGGAGTTCCTTGGAATATAAAGTTTAAGTTTATGGCCTAAAGCAGAGATTAAATTTAGAATACCAGGTTTAATTAACCTTAGGATTTCAAAGCAACCTCAGTTTCAAAATAATTTGATAAATACATGGAACACATTTTCATATTTAAGAACAACAATGTCATGTTAGACAAAAAAACTGTGGCTTAAAATTTATTATTCCCTTGCTTTTATGACAGTACCTTCTCTCATGGTTCTCTTTCTACTTCACTGACCTTTTGTTTCCAGCACTTCCCTTTCTGATTTCTCCAGATATCTTACTATTCTCCAAATTAATGTATTTGCAAGGTAGGCTAACTTCTATAACAGCAATAAGACCCTTCCAGTAATTCAGTGGGTTAATATAATAGAAATGTTGGGGTGGAGGCTGGGTAGCTCAGTTAGTTAAGTATCTGACTTCAACTCAGGTCATGATCTCATGGCTTGTTGGTTCAAACCCCACATCTGGCTCTGCACTGACAGCTCAGAGCCTGGAACGTGCTTCAGATTCTGTGTCTCCCTCTCTCTCTGCTCCTCCCCCACTTGTGTTCTCTCTCTCTCTCTCAAAAATAAATAAATAAAAATGTTTAAAAAGAAGAAAGAAAATTTTTTACACATTCATATAACCACCTAATAGTGATTCCAGGTCAGTGGGAAATTTTAATTGTTGGGATGTTCTGCTCTGCACAGTCATTCTAGGATCCTGGTTGATGGCATTTGTGCTGTCTTCATCTAGTGACTTCCAAAGCTAGTCCAAGGTTATTCAAACCTGATCACCAAAATCCCACTGAGGGATGCAAAAGAGAATGGAGGATAATGTATAAGAGATTTTCATAGGTCAGGCCTAGACTTAGAATGAGTCACCTCTGCTCACACACCATTGGTTAGAACTTATCACATGACCACATCCTACTGGAACTGGGCCTGGAAACGTAGCCTAGCTATAGTCCCAGCAAACAGAGAAAATGATTACTAATAACCTTATAGTCTCTACCACAACTCACAACTTACTATTTAGGTGATTTTTATCTACACCAGAGGCATTGGTTACCATTTGCCCTCAAACTTACTTTGAGAACTTGAACTTTTAAATATCTATGTCTTCCCTGATCTGTACTCACTATCCATACCTAGATTAAGACCTTTATCACCCTTTTTCCAAACATTACTATAGCCTTCCAATTGATCTCTCTTCCTTCTTCTGTCTTACTGACTTATAATCTGTTCTCTGTATCATGTTTGTAATTATATTTTCCAAACTGTGATTTTGATCTCCTTCAAAGGATTTAATTAGAGGGAGGATCTAAACTTCCTAGGGTGACCTAAAAGTTTCTCCAAGATCATTCTGATACTCATACATCTTCCCTCCTCTTGAACTCTTTTCCATAATCACCCTCTGCTCAGCTATATGGAATCATCCCTGTGATCTACTAAAGTGGCCTGGTCTCTGTGTTGTTCATTTCACTTAGAATGATCTTTCTTTAATTATTTGTCTAGGAAAGCCTATTCATCCTTTTAGGCTCACTAAATTTTGATCAACAAATGATTGTACTATGCTAAAATATACTCCAAAATAAGATTCAGTGCACATATTAAGATTCCTACCTACTTAATAAGAATAAGAAAAGAAAAAAATTAACCTAAACTCCAGTGTGAAATACCTTTTTAAAAAAAATGTTTATTTGTTTATTTTTTGGAAAGGATAGAGTGAGAGTATGTATGCAAGCAGGAGAGGGTAGAGAGAATGGCAGGGAGAGAAATCCCAAGCCAGGCTTTGCATTGTCCCACAAGGCCCAATGAGGCACTCGAACCCACACCATAGGATCACAACCTGAGCTGAATCCAAGAGTCAGATACTTCACTGACTGAGCCATCCAGACACCACTGAAAGGCCTTTTTAAACTATATGACCCCAAGTGCTTGGGTTGTGCTAGGCTATTATGGAAATAAATGAAATAATTCTAGGCACTGCTTCATGGAAAATTAAACCAGTGTTATTATTAAAGGTTTTCAGTAAGATCCATCCCTTAGATTACTCATGTATATGCAATAGTGCTGATGTATAAGATATGGAATATGGGCACCTTAAATTCAAGTGTGAAGTTAGTCCATTAGCAATAGGAAACTCTGAGAGGGCAGCTTAACAGGTTCAAATGCCCAGATTATATTTAGGAAAAACTGTTCTCCTAATAACATGCTTGATGTGATCTTTCTTTCTTTTAGACTCAGGAGCATATAGAAGAAAGCAGAACTGGATGGGCTGGTGGAGTATGATTTTGTTATCTTTTCCTTATATCTTAATAACACTTGACAGATTCTCAGCCATCAAAGGACTATTTTAAATGTATCCAAACTGACACTACTTGTTTCATAGAAAAAACTTCAAGGTAAAAAACCCACAAAGGTAGGGATCGTTTCAGCAATTTCATGCCAGACAATTAATGCCTATATATTTAAAATTCTATTGAGAACAAATCATAGTCCTCATGTCACAACCTTAACTTCAACTGACTCTCTGATATTCATAGTTAATATTCTTATTAAACAAAATAAAGATTGTTTTTCAAAAGCAATTACAATTCCTGATTGATTTAAAATAATACTTACTAGCCAGTTGAATCTGAAACACCAAATACATTGGGTATTCATAGTAATTTAAACACAATCTGCCTCTTACTCAATTTCATATAAACTGAAATGAATAAATGAATTATGTATTCGTTTCCCATTTTTAAGTGATATCAAATAGGAAATTGTATATTTTGTTATGGTTTGTGATCACTAGATTTTTTTGGATAGGTTTAGTCGGTGATTTGTGAGAATTTTTAGAGTAAAAAAAATCATGATTTACGATGTTATCAATTGTGTCCAATGTTCTATTTGAAGAATACAAAAAAGGACAGAGAATAAGTGAATATTGTGTGGATACTACCACTTATTACAAACATATGATTGAATTCAACTAGCATTTGGATTTAAAAAAAAACAACAGTTTCTCTGAGTAGCACAAACAAAGAAAAAGAAGGCTCTTAGGACCTGGCCTAACACATTAACCATGATACAAGAACAATAAAGAATTCAGAGTCAATTGTAAGATGATAATGCATAAAAAATCCAAAGTTAAGATGGGTAGAAAGAAGTTAGATTGCAAAGTAAAAATCTTCAGATGTCAAAAACTCCTTTTATGTTTTTCTGGAGTTAGTGATTTTAGCTTATGTATATTTACTTTGTCTTTAGTAAAAAATATTTCAGTTCTAAATAACATCAGAACTCTTTGCCACTGTACCAAATAACATAAGATAAATCATCAGTATTCAGTTAAAGGACAAAATTTTCTAAATTTTTGGAATCTTGGTCAATCCATAGCTCATCTTCCAAAAAGACAATTCCTGCATTGTTGTTTGGAAACTTGAGGACAGGGGAAGTTAACTCTGAGTTAGTTCTCATTATAAAATTTCCAGTAAAGACTGAAGGCAAAGAATACTTGAAGACTTCCTTTGTTTGTATTCTCCATGATGATAATATAGCTAGAGTTACTACTGAATAATACGAGTGATATTATTTTACAAATAGATAAACGATGATACCAACAATCTTCTCAAAGATATAATCTTAGGAATCCATACACATTTATTCTGAAACTGCTGCATGAATTCAAAACACTCTGAAATATTTTAGAATGCATCTTTTGAAATCTCTTATTTAAAAGCAACTTGGAGTCAACATTTGTATCTTATCAACTTTTACAATCTTTATAGACCAACCTTTTAATCTCAGCAAGCATGAGCTGGGTGGATTAATTAAGGAATTAATTAATTGCCTTCTAAACCTGTAGAACATCGTTTTAAATAACCTCAGTGGAGCCACATACATACCCTTTGAAGGAAGATGAGATCCTTACATTAAATAAAAAATGATGCCAAAGTAAATCCAGTGAATAATGTATTATTTATCTGTAACATATGATTTTGTGCTAGATCATTTTAAAATCTGTGGCTTTGGAATTCTATTAGGAAAAATTATTTTTTGATGTATTCATCTCAATCTCTTAAAATTTAAAATAGTAAACTTTCTAAATACTCGAAGAGGTATTGTCAAAAATTCTTTGTAGTGATAGCTTTCAAGAGTAAGTTCACATTCTCCCAAGGCAGCTGCTTTGAAGAAGTCATTAGATTTTACAGGGTTTGACATGTCTTTTGAAAGTCAGGCCATAGCTTTATATGGTTATAATTCATATGTCATGATATGCTGGATAGCTTCCTTTGACCTGTAATAAAATCAGTGACTTCATAGAACTACCCAGAAATAACCTTGAAATACCTAGAAATATGTATGTCTTTCAGACTTTTGTTGAAGTAATATTTATTAACTTTTTAGAGCAAGTGTACAGACTAGTCATCTCAGTATAAAATTAAAGAGTGATGTTAAAGAAATTGTTCCTTTGGATTTTATTCAGGAGATTTAAACCAAAAGAACACCTTTGGAAATCACCTGTGAATCAGAAAAGATTGAATGACTTGCTAAAAGCAGTGGACCAGTTAGGTGCACGCACAGAACTAGCAAATAGAAATTTACCTATCCCTTTCTGTCCTCCAGCTTGAGATAGTCAGTGTCTTAATTTGTGAGACATCTCTTTTGGTATTTGATCAGAAAAATAACGACCACGAGTTCACTTTAAACAATTTTCTTTTTGCCCTGTATGGAACTGACAAAAAGAACCATTTAATCAAAGAATCTAGTATTGAAAGAGTAAACTTTGGAGACCAAACACTAAAACCATAAAACATAGACTACAAAGCTGCATTTAAATTATCTTAAAATAATTATGCAATACACGGCCAATCCCTTTGCTGTTGATAAAACCCCTTTGTTCAGAAAAATGAGGTTGTGGATTTTTTTTGAGTTTTCAGTAAGCTTTTATTTCCTTTATTTCCTTTATTTGTTTCACAAATAAAGCTGACTGAATTGGTTGCCAGAAAAAGAATTTTGTACTTGATACTTGGAAGTCTGCTTTTCATACAATGTGGACTCAGTTTAGGCATCAGCCTCTGATAACTAGGACCTCGGGTTGTTTACTAAGCATGGCAAGAAATTATCAGGTGGTAACTAATATGACCTTCCAAGTAAAACATTTTAAATGGCTTTGCACATAGAGGTGAGTAAATTATCAGAAAATCTAAGCATGATAAAGGGGCTGTGAAGAGGCCTTGTTACCACTGAGGACCACCTAGTTACGTGTGCCTTCTAGGGTCCAGGTGTGACTTACTGCAAGAGGCACTTAACTCAGGATGCATTACGGAGCTAGCTCTTGGAAAGGGAATATGGAAATATTTCACACCCTCTTTACCTCTCCCAAGTTACCAGTTCATCCAAAGCAGCTGTCCTCAATGTGCACAATAAAAGGGGAGAAGATAACATTCTTTGCTTAGCGGAGATAGTCTTCCTGTTTGCCTGATTCTAATATCTTCAAACGGAACACTCTGCCCTGTTATTTTTTTTTTCAATGAAAATGAAAGTTTTAAGTTTTAATCCAGAACAAAACATTTATAAAGTTCCTTACTAACCAGAGGTGTGAGGAGAGTATGTTTTTACTCTGGCATCTTAAAATATTTCATGACCCTGGTTCCATTTTAGTGGTAAAAACAATACAGAGCCAGTTCATGTCTCTCACCCTAAGGAGTGAGAGGGAGGCATTGGAAAGTGGTTACTAGTAAGCAAGTATATCATTATTTGCCTAAGAAAGCAAAGCTTCATTCTCAAATGAAAGAATGGCTTGTCAGACTTATACTAACAAAACTCCCATCCAGAAAATGGCATTTTCCCCCCTGGGCCTCTTTTTCACTCAATTCCCCTTAATTTTATTGAGAGGCACAGGTCTCAATACACAGAATCCTACCAAGGCTGGTCTTATTATTAATGAAACTCATAAAGGAACGATGTCAGGAGATAGCAGTTTCTCCTTATCTCATTTTTCATTTTGTGAAAGGCATCCATTCTATGCCAAAGTGATAAGACTTAGGACACAGTATTAGTTCCCTAGGACTGATGTGACAAATTATCACAAACCTGGTGGCTTCAAACAACAGAAATTCATTGTGTCGCCATCCTGGAGGCTGTAAGTCCAAAGTCAAGGTGTCAGCATGGTCCTGCTCCCCCTGAAGCCTCCAAAGAAGACTACTTCCTCTCTTCCACCTCCTGGTGGCTCTTGGCAGGACTCCATTGGCTTGTAGATACATCTCCCCAGTTTCTGCACCCATCTCCATGTAGCTTTCTTCCCTGTGTCCTTCTGTGTTTCCAGGTATCCTCTTTTTTTTATATAAATTTATAAATTTCATTGGATTAAGGGCCACACAAATCCAGTATGATCACATCTTAATTCTTACCTTGATTATATCTGCAAATAGGTCATCATCTTCCTTCATTTGGGCTGCTATAACAAACTACCATTGACTAGTGGCTTACAAACAGAAGTTGATTTCTCACACTCCTGGAGGCTGGAGGTCTTAGCCAGGGTGCCAGAATGGTTGGGTTCTGGTGAGAACTCTCTTCTGGGTTGGAGACCACCAACTTCTTATACCCTCATGTGCTGGAGAGCAGAGCAAGGGAAGCAAGCACTCTGGTAATTCTGATAGGACACTAATCCCATAAGGCTCTACCCTTATGACCTCATCTAATCCTAACTACCTGCCCAAAGTCCCACTTCCTAACACCAACCTTAATTCATATTAGGGTTTCAAAATATGAATTTTAAGGAGACACAAACCAGGAAAAAAGAAGCCAACAAATGTAAGAGAAGGCTATTTTTAAAAATTTTTTAGATTTATTTATTTTTGAGAGAGAGAACACACAAGCTGGGGAGGGGCAGACACACACACACACACACACACACACACACACACAGGATCCAAAGTGGGCTCCATGTGGACAGCAGGGAGCCAGACATTGGGCTCAAACTCACAAAATGAACATGAGATCATGACCTGAGCAGAAGTCAAGGGCGTAACCAACTGAACCACCCAGGCTCCCCAAGACTATTTTTTTAATGGGAGAAACTACTAACTAAAATTTGATGTGAGGACATTTGCAGGATTTTACTTATCTACACCATGAAGGATAGAGGTATGGTTTGCTCTGTTCCAGGGCACACAAAAGCTGAATGTCAGGGCCTCCTTGGTCATTCACCACTTCCCTGTAGGTGGCCAGTAGGGGCCCTGGGAAGAGGTCAGAGACAGGCAGTAAGGTCTGCTTCACTCCTTCAGTTCAAGGAGCAAACCTTCCACTTGCTTGTCCTGGGTCTAGAAGTTTCTTTTCTCCATGAAAAACTGTGGCTAGCAGGGCATCACATTTTCATCTTTAAAATGTCTTCATTGAATCATTGGCATTAGGTGCTTGGCATCTGAAAAATCAAAACTCAAAAACACTATCAGCCTTCATGAGTCACACGTTGGTCAAATATCACATTTTGAAGTTTGACTTGGGTACATAAATAACAACATTAATTTGTGATTCTCTTAACTCTATTTCAAACCACATTATCTCCAAGCATAGACATTCAATCAAATTCAACATTATAAACCCAGGGGCATGTAGTAGCAATTAAGCAGCAGTTGGAATGTGCAAATGCCTGTTAGAATTACTAGAAAAGCTGTCTAACTGGAAGGATGGCATTCAGCTGTGGTTGATGGACCGTAGGAAAGCAAGGCATTCTGGTTCCGATAATCATGAACAATCCACTGCTTCTAAAAAATTCTATAGTTTTAGTTTGGTTTGTCTTCTGAACATAACCTCTGTTCATTTCTTTCAGTTCTTTGTTTCAACACCAGTTTTCAGCTATGATGCCATTTCGTACTACAAAATATTTAGCGACAAGGATGGCTACAAACATATTCACTATATCAAAGACACTGTGGTATGTTCCTTCCAAGATTTATCTCCTCAGAGATCATTCAGTTGAGGTTGCTCAAATAACGCTCAGCTTCACACAACATAATGTTTGTCTTTTTATAGGAAAATGCTATTCAAATTACAAGTGGCAAGTGGGAGGCCATAAATATATTCAGAGTAACACAGGATTCACTGTAAGTATTGCATGAAGCATGATGCACCATTCAGGTTTTAATTGGCACTGATGGACCCACAAATGATACTGTACCAACTCTTAGTTAAAAGCATTTTTTGCTACTGATTCTGTAGTTTAGTTCAGACAGATGTGGTTTCATTACAATCGTGTGTTCTTTAATAGGTAGCTAACATGCTTCTTTTAGGAAAGAATATTTAGTAAGCGGTCACTTCTCCTCTGATACCCAGTAGATTATAAGTATAAAATTTGACAAATAATAACTAGTTTTAAACACAAATTTTATTCTTTAGCATTTGAAGAAATGAACAAGCCTCAAAAGTCCATGAAGGGCAGCCCATAGATACAGAAATTTTTTGGTAGCAATTCACTGTTATATAAGTTTAAGAATCTTATATATAAGAGCTATCTTTTTTAAAAATTTTTTTTATGTTTTTTAATTTATTTTTTTGAGAGACAGAGAGAGACAGTGGGAGCAGGGGAGGGTCAGAGGGAGAGGGAGATACAGAATCTGAAGCAGGCTCCAGGCTCTGAGCTAGCTGTCAGCACAGAGCCCGATGTAGGGCTCGAACGCACAAACCGTGAGATCATGACCTGAGCTGAAGCTGGACGCTTAACTGACTGAGCCACCCAGTCATCCCATAAGAGCTATATTTAAAAAAATTTATTTATTTTGAGAGAGAGAGAGAGAAATAGAGAGTGTGAGCCAGTGGGGGAGGGGCAGAGAGCAAGGGAGAATCCCAATCAGGTTCCTGTGTTCTCAGTGCAGAGCCCAATGTGGGGCTCAGACTCATGAACCAAAAGATCCTGACCTGAGCCGAAGTCAAGAGTCAGACAACCAACTGAGCCACCCAAGCACCCCAGCGATTGCTTTTTTGAGCAATTGCTTCACACCACATGCTCTAAAGTAGAAGCAATATCCTGGTTACACAGATGAGAAAGCTGATACTTGGAAATTAACATGGCCAAGACCACATATTTAATTAGTACCAGAACCAGGATTCAACCCTAAAGCATATTAAATCTGAAGTTCTTATTGTGATCTCAACACAGGACTGCTTCCTTCCAGTTCTTTCCTCTTCAGTCCATCCTGTGTACTATCTAAAGAAACCATCTTAAAATAATCATTTATGATCAAAATTCTGTAATCAAGAATGTGCAGTTCTTTTGCCTTGCCTCTAATAATGTCCAAATCCAAGGTACAGGACAACCTGCCTGTCATTATCCATAATTCTAGGAGCAAAGGAGGGAGATCTTTAGTCCAGGCTCACTGCATAAAAACCTGTCAGAAACCAACTGCCAATTTATGGCACTCTTGGACATTTGACAATGAAGTTTGGACATTATATGGAGCAGTCATTATAGTCACCAGTGTAAGAAGAGTGACGAGATAAACGTGGATGGGACCTTTCAGACATAATAAGGTTAGGACTTCAGGGGAAACCAAAGGTGGGGAGACCCCGCTCTGGTCATAATCTAGGCCTGCAATGATAGAGGCCTGAACTAGCCTAGTGGCAATAAAATACGGGCTCTTTGAGGGAAAAGCTATGCCTCCTTTTTTGTGTGTCCTTAGCATTCAACATAGTACCTGACACATAGCCAGAACTTGGTAAATATTTGTTAAGTAAATGAGAGAGAGGGTAGGTAGACCATAAAGATGGGTGGAGGGTGAACAATACTGGTGACTTCGTGGCAGGGAAGGAAAAAGAAAAGGCAAGGCAATGTGGATGCTGTTCCAAGTGTCAGATAGAGGCTATCAATCATGAAGTCTTTGACAGAACAAGAAAGCTGCGGGATGGGGCTGGAGGTAGCTCTTTGGGAAAGATACCAAGTACTTTATTCACTGGTAGTTTGAGATGATGTGGGGGAAGGCAAGCCCAAGTGACCATCAGTCTATCAGAGTCACGTGAAGTTAGTAAATGCACGAAGAAGAATGCTGAGTTAGAAGATACATTTAATCCTAGGAGTGATTTGCATTCTGTAACCTTTTCTTTTTATGTGCGGATAACAAGGTTTTTATGAGAGTGAACACCTGGTAATACCTGAGCCACTGAACAATCTCAAGAACTAAAAATTGGTAATCAAACCTAACTTTCTACAGTCATTATGCTCTTCCTCAAGGGAAAAAAAAGAAGTTACTTCGTGATATTCAGATGAACTCACAGAGGAGTGAAAATCATGCCACTAAATTGGATTTCCCACTTCATGGCTATATTAAGACAGGTTAGAACTGGGACCCAAATACTTAAGTAACAAGTATGTTCTCTTGTGACTTCTTTTGCATCTGGGTAAATTAACATGCCCCTTTGTGTGGTGTGATAGTGTAGATAAGTTTCTGGATTTATAACAAACTTCTCTGTCAGGGCTCTGTAAAATAAATTCAAAATATCTTCAGAATAACAGACAGAATTAAACAATATAACATAGAGAAACCAGTAAACTGTTTATCATGGATAAGGAAGGGGTGATATTAATCAATATCCTAACTTATTTTGTATCTCATAAATTATGAATCAGAATATAATATACCTATAATAAAAAAGAATATTTGGCACAATTTAATCCTCCTCCTATGATTTGAAAGGCAGAGTAAGTATATAAAATTCAGTGTGATAAATGATGAGTGGGACACTTGGGTGGCTCAGTCAGCTAAGCATCCAACTTTGGCTCAGGTCATGATCTCATGGTTGGTGAGTTTGAGCCCCACATCAGGCTCTGCTGACAGCACAAAGCCCACTTCAGATCTTCTATGCCCTCTTTGTCTGTCTGACCCTCCCCCACTCTTTCTCTCTGTCTCTGTCTCTGTCTCTCTCTCTGTCTCAAAAATAAATAGACATTTAAAAATAAGTTAATAAACAGAAATGATTTATCTACATAAGTTCCAATTAATATAGTTTCATTATATAAACATTGGACTATATTGTTTACTCTATTAGTACTAAAAATTCTATCACCAATTAGTTATGAATATTTTCTGGTTGTATTTTCTGAATGTATTTTCAGGTTTTATTCTAGCAATGAATTTGAAGGCTACCCTGGAAGAAGAAATATCTATAGGTAATTTATGTCAATTCATTCTAGTATTTGCATACATTAATATTTGAATGAAAATCTGTCAGAGTCCTTTGGATATATAGAATATTTTTAAAGCAGAACTGTAATAAAATAATATACAAATTAGATAAAACATTTAGAGCATACTGTACACATCGTCAGTATAAAATATACATCCCCAAAATACTAGCTAACTCAAAATATCTTCAGAAAGATAAGTCAAGGAATTCTAATGCTGACAAAAACATGATACTAAATACTTCAACTAAATTTAAGAGGTAATTGAGGATGCTCACTCACTTGGCGGACATTAATTAAGTCCCTACTGTGTACCAGGTATTGCTTTACTCCCATATTATGTGATTTCTTTTAACATGGTTCACCTTGGCATAAGCCTATTAGATTGGAGAACATTCTTCTCTGTTCCCAAATTAATGTTTAAGTTGGTCCAGCTGTGCCCTTGGAAATTGGAATGGTACCTTCACCCCACTAACCATTAAAAAAAGGAGAGGGGAAAATGGTCCCCCCAATATCCCTTTCTGGATATAGAAGTAAAAGTTATAGCTACCATGGGCTGATACTCTGCTATATGCCAGCATTTTTATCTGCTTTACATATGTAATTTCATTTAATCCCTACAACTTCAGGAGGTAGGCAATATTGCTGCAGCCAGAATTTGTAGCTGAGCATACTGACCTAGCCCCTTACTGTTAACTGCCTACCAAATAGTTCCAAGATTACACCATAATGTTAACTATAACCAAGGAAATAAGAAATGTTCCCTCTGCTGCATTCCTCTGCTCCCTCCTGGATCATGACTTCTTATCTGTTGGGAAGAATCCCTCTATGGTGCCAGCAATGTCTCTGGCTCATGCCCAAGGCAAAGTCAAGGGCAGCAGTGAAAAGAACACTGCAGCATCCAGAGATTATTTTACCAGTCACAACAGACTCTGACCCTGACCCCTGTTGGCATCATACCATCTAGTCTGCCCCAAGTGAGATTCTTATTATGAAGGTTTGGGGTAAGGTCTGGTAGTCTGTATATTCAAACCAACCACCTCCTTCAGGAGCCATGCAGAAGGCTCTACTGGGGAGAGGGCGGACCCATCCTGGTAGATACGTGTTGGCTTGTGTAGGAATGCCAGTGGTGAAGCATTCCCAGGAAGAGTTTCTCTGAACCCAAACTTCCTTCCGAAAGGAATGAAAGGCACAGGAGGCACTAAAATCTGTTTTTTTTTAATTTCCAATTTGCTCATTACTAATTTCCCATTCCAGATATATGATAAGAACAGCGACCCTTTTCTTGGTGAGACTGCCAGTTTTCCTTGCATGTTTTACATGGGATTACAAAAAGAGAGACGGGAAAATGAAGAACTATGCATTGCCAACCACTTTGTAAGATGTGAGAGATGAATGGCTATGGGAAGTGGTTACCTCACTCCCATTCAAGGTGTTAGATCTTTCTCCCACCTCAGAGAAACCGGAGGGCTTCTCCCTCAGGCCTTGTGCCTCTTCAAGCAAAGATGATCGAAAATCAGGCTACATCAAAATACAGTAATTCCCCTTCACTTTAAATGATATTGGCAAGAGAAAAATAGAGTGGGTTTGATGTCAATATGTAAATTAGTCATTTTACATGGAGTAGTACATTTTGATAAATACAATCTCAAAATTTCAGCTTAGTTTTATTTTCATTTTCCTCTAGAATTAGCATTGGAAGCTATCCTCCAAGCAAAAAGTGCATTACTTGCCATCTAAGGAAAGAAAGGTGCCAATATTACACAGCAAGTTTCAGTGACTACGCCAAGTACTATGCACTTGTCTGCTATGGTAGGTAATGCGCCTAACACAAACTCTACCACCCCACTGCCAATGTGGTCGCCCTCCTCACCACTATCCTCTGATCAATCTTAACCACAGGTTACTGAGTACCTTTCATATGCAGTGATCTTACCTATGTTATCTTACCTGATGCTTAAGGGGAAAAAATGATAAGAAGATCAGAGAGCATTATTATCTCTTTTTTTTTTTTTTGCAGTTGAGGAAATAGAATAACTTGCAAAAGGTCCACACTCTGGCAAGCATTAGAGTTAGGACGCGACTAAGAATCTATTGACTGTAAATCCCAAGCTCATACCTACCACCTGCCACAACACCATAATGTTCTATGCAAATGCCATATACCAGCTACCACAGCAGGACTCGAACAATAGTATTAAAAGGAACATTCTCTGTTAAAATGGTTGCTGGACATCGGCCCCATTTGCCTGGAAGAATGTCAAACTCTTAGAGCTAGGAGGAAGAATAAAATCCTAGAAATCTGGGGTCCTTCTTTTAGAGGCCAATAATTCTTTGGACTATTGTTTCAGTGAGGATGGAAAATAAACTTTGGTCACCCAGAATGTCCTTTCTAAATTTGGGAAACATAAGCATTTATTCAAATATTAAAAAGTCATGGGTAATAAAATACACTAAATACTTCCTGGTATTTTAGGCCATCTGTACATTTAGCTAATAATTTCTATCCAAAATATGTTATTTTGTACATAACATCTTATCTATACCTTGAACATAATGATCAGCGATGAAACAGGTCAGGTTGGGCATCAGTAGATCAATGAAATATGTTGGGGTCTTGGTAGGCATCTTGGGGATTTGGGAAATGGATTTGGGAAATACCTACTTTCTATTCTCTGTCCCATCCCCATAATTAATCCCTGAGCTTCCCTGGTGAGGAACAGCAAAAAGATATTATTACAAAATGCACACCACCCTACTGTGTTTGGTATCCACTCCCAGGGGAAGGCAGCTCAGAGAACAAAAGGAATCTTTGCCTGATGGAGATCCCTGACCAGTTGCAGAAGAGCCCAGGCTCTTTACTTCCCAGAAGGAAGACTGCCCTGACATGCCATTTTCCTCACCCTGAACCAGAGCCCTAACTCATCTGACTGTGGAAATGAATAAGCATTTTTCCCCCAAATGCTCCCTTTAAGATGGCACAAGATGTCTGTTTGTTACAACTATTTTCCCAAAATGTTGGGTCAATGACATCTTTGAAAAGCCAAGGATTTGTTGTTCATAGTCATACGTGCTGAATATGGTTATGGTACTTAAAGGTATATATATTAAATGTCCTTCTCAGATGATATGCAACATTTTTCAACCCAAGCTATGTATTTATGCAAAACATATCGAAAGTTTACATGCCAGGCATGTAGTAACATTGAATTAAGTAGATGATTCTACTGAGTCATCTGTTTGTCTTTCCCTCCTGAAGGCAGAGTCTGCTTTCCTTTAATCTTTACACTCATAAGGCCAAGAAAAATGGCTAATGCATAATAATTATGTGTAATGAATGTATAATGCAAAATTCTTGAATGAACATAGGTATTAAAGAAGATCCAAGCATTACTACCTTTTGCACAGGCTAACAAAAACTTTTTCTTATGCTAATATATTTACTGATAAATCCATCAGTGACCCTACACTTGCATACATTCATTTGTGTTTATATGCATTCTGCATTTGTATAATGCTTCAACCCTTTCTGAAAGCACTATACCAGTTTTTATATCATTTTATCTTCCTAATGTTTGCTCAAGTCTGAGTGCCCACTGAAAATATAAGGAAGCAAAGACTAAGCTCTCCTCAAAAGTTGGTGGAAGAGTCCTTTCTAGAACTTGAATCGCCTGACTTTTCCACACTCACTCTTGCTCGGCAGTATGGTAATTTCCCATTTAGCAAAAAATATACTGTGTGGGAAGCATCACATCGTCTGGTGTTTTTGAAGCTCCAGTAAAATGAGTCACTGAGCCATCATAAGAAAAACCTTGAAATCTTTCCCTTTAGGACTAAGAGTAAAGCCTCATTATGTAACTTCAAACTCTCCAAGAGAGATGGTGAGTAAATCCCAGATAATAGGATTAAATAGGTGAAAATCCTCTTCATGATGCTGTTGGAACAAAAGTAATGCAAAGGGGGAGGATTCCAGACAATTGATGCTTCTATGCCACTGTGACCATGTGCTCAGACCATTTGTATCTAGGGCAGCCAGTTATTAGTTAGTGCCATAATTTGGCCAGAAAGGATATGCTAGTTGTCACTACTGGAATTGCATACCTGTGAAAATTCCATGGGATGGGTGCTGGTTGAGTCAAGTCAACAAATTCGGATTCATGTTTCATTTCCTTACATTCTGACCAAAAATATAATATGCCTTTGTCCCTTCTAATAACCTTGAAGAAAAGTTGGCCAAAATGACAATCTCTGAAATTAAATTCTATAACATTTTGTCACTCCACACCATAGAGAACTTTTTTTTTGAGGGAGTCTAAGAAATAATATCTCTTCTCCTCACTCTCAAGTTAGACTAAAGGATCTAGAAGGAAATTAAGATATTTAGCTTTATTACCTTAAAGGTTAACTGGAAAACGTGGTTAAATGAGTAAAGCTTCCTAATGTTGTACCTCAAAACTACAACGACACAAATATGGGTATGACTGGACAGCCACTGGCTGCCCCATGGGGCCCGGCACTATCCTATTTAGAAAACAAGGACCAGACAAGAGCAGGCAGAATGATGCCAGGAACAAAGCAGAAGAAGTTACTTAAATGTAGGTCTTCTCAGAATTCATCAAAAAGGTCACCCCCCTCCTCTGTTTGCCTGGGATGCAGGGTGCTGCCCAAACGATGTTCCACAAAGAAGGAAGAAGTATCAGAGGTGCAAACGAAGCTCTCTCCCCGACCTCCGTGTGGTTTCTTTTAACACATTAACTGCCCGAGCAAATTTACCTTTTAAAAGTATATTTCCAGATATTATTTTAACTTACAGTTTAAGTAAGTGAGAGACAATTAGTGTTCAATTGTTTGTAGGTCTTGTTAAAATGGCCAGCTTCTCCACAGAAGCCCCGAGCTCCATGCTGGAATATGGAGTGGACACTGGTGTGCCACCCAGAACCTCCCTCTTCAGGATGGGGCCCCACATTCTGCCAGCTGCTGAGAGCTCCCAGCTGAGCTCCTGGCCTGGGGCATGCCTCGCACCCAATGACTTCTCCAGCCTGGGGGGTAAAAGCCAGCCCTGCTAGTACATGGAGACCACTCTGCAGGCCATCCATCCCCAGAGCTCCCTGTGGGGCTGGCTGAGTTCTGTGTTTGACTACACTGAAGCCCACCTTCCCCCACTGCCTCATCCCTCCTAAGCCTCCTTGGGAATTGAGCATCCTAATAGTATCCCCAGAAGAACTTCTGGCTAACCAAATCCCTGCTGGGTCTGTTTCCCAGGGAATGTGACCTGCCACAGCACAGATTCTGTATCAATTTATTTCTGCATTTATTAATTATGAGGGGGGGAGAATAGGCTGAGTTCTACCCACCAGAATAAACTGAACATTGAACCAAGAAGCCAGACTGAAAGTATCATCTGGGTCCTGGTGAAAGTTATTGGATAATAAAGACACAGCTAACACTAGCCCATACTGCATGATGTCTTCTCAGAAGGCCAGTTGTCACAGCAGTTTCTGCGGTCCATTCCTGTAACTAGATTTGGACTATTCAGGATCACTCCCGGTAAAGCGCACCAGTGACTATTCTCTCACATCTCTTCTTTGGGCTCTGATTCCTTGTGTTACTTGAACTTAACTTAGAAGGTGGTATTTTTTTTCCTCTCTGGGGAAAAAAAATCGCTGTAGAATTAAAAGATGTAGTTGAACTTGACACTAACCACAAATATGACCAGCGGTTCTTATTGGAAACTCAGTGTTTATTTTAAAGCTAAAGCATGTTTTTGTTTTCATCTTGTGCACAGGCCCAGGCCTCCCCATTTCCACCCTTCATGACGGCCACACTGATCAAGGTACGCTTTTGCATGCTGTGGTCTAAAGAAACCCTGAATGTCAGTGACATCACACTAAAGGGAGCAAGAATGTTTCCCCACACCAACAAGGGAGACTGTGATGGACTCCTGTTATCATAAAGCTTATTGTTACATAGATACGGATATTCTTTGAGTCAAACTGGACCCTGCGAAATTTAACAATTATTTTCAGTAAGAACCTGGCATAACATGGATGGGTTATATCACAGGGATTCATCCTGTCTTCCCCACACAGCCTCATAAAAAAACACAGCAGCTTAGCACTGGAAGGAAATTTAGGATACTTAGCACAACCTCCCTCCCAAATCAGAATTTCTGCTTTTTTTGTAACATCCCAAACTGGAGACAAATTCCAGATATAAGTCCAGTTCAAAACAGAGGGTGACTATCACGCTGGCTTTTTTGTTTTAACAGCTACATCACAGTGTTGCTACATATGAAAGCCCTGAAATTTAGAGGCTTTTCCCATTTTCAACCATGATCAAGATAGTCCTCCTCCATCCCGTATTTGTGGTATAGGTTAAAAATAGTCACAGACCAGAGATGACCATCTTCGCTCTCGGCAGAGTTATCCAAGTGTGTGATCGCCCATGCTCTCCCGGCCATTCCCCGTTGTCTTCTGATTTACTATTAAACAACATTTAGGTTGAAGTTGATGGAGACTAGGGACAATGAGGGACTTGAGCACTCGTGCCCGCGATCCTGATCCCTGAACAGCTTTGAGGACAAGTCAGGAAACTCCTTTGGGATTAGTTTGGCTGCCAGCACAATGACTCAGTATAATAGGTAAAAATATGGCAATGAGGAAAAACAGTCACTTCAGGAGCTCTGGACAGGACGACATTGTAGTACAGGGACTAAATATTTAGTTTCATTTTGAATTTTTTTTTAACCTTGTGTCTAATAATGAAATACTTTTAAGAATAAGCAATTGTATTTCTCAATATGGCTCAACCTTGAGTAAAGGCCTTTTTAAAGCAATACTACATTCAAATCTGTAATTTTTTGCTTTAGTGGAAATTCCCATAAGTGTATGATTTCCATTTTATCATGACTGCTAAAGATCAGCTTCCCTTTTTGCAGAGCATGAATTTTCCACTCTCTTGTTATCCTTCTCCTATTGCTATAGACATTGATTTCTGAGTGTTATTACTATACCCAATACTTACAAATTAGGTGCAGTGTTCATGTCATATGTATTACATGTTTTCTAACTCTCTTAATAGAACACAAATTTTTTTAGAGCACAGTTATGCAAGCTTGCCTAGTGATGAAATTCTTCAGATATTTATCATAAAGACAGATTCTTAGGCCCTTCCCAGAAATTCAAGTTCAGTACATCTTTGATCAGACTAGAGACTCTGTATCTTTAATAAATCCCCAGATATATTTTGGAGCTGCTTTTTAGAACTAATGCTGTGTGTTCTATTCATTTGTAGTTTTTGTTTTGTTGTGTTGTACTTTTACCCATTTTCCATTGCATTTGGTGCCAGAAATCTTTATTCAACATCTGTTTATTAAGCACCTATCACATTAATCCAGGCACTGTGCTGGATACTAGATACTAAAAAATGAACAGTTATTGGGTGAGATATGGTCCCTTCCCTCAAGGAAATAATAGATCAGTGGGGAATGCAAACATGTGAATGGGCAATACCATGGGGTAGAGGTTCAGCTAGGGGGATAGACCATGAAAGCATATAGGCAGGGCACAGTATTGGGGCTTTGGAGATTTGGAAATGTCACATAAAGATAGATACGTCAAACTGGAAATCCACAAATATGCAGGAGGTATTAATGCTGCTTGTATGTGTGGCTTGGTCAGGTGGATTGATATTCATGTTTTTTACTGGAAGAGGGATTCACAGCAGAGAGAATGTTTTTGTGGAGATGATCTTATTTTTTTAATGTTGAGCTAAGGCACTGTGATGACATCCAAGCGAAGCTGTCCATAGTGACAAAGCTTTGGATCTGGACATCACGGGATCAGTTTGGACTGAAGATGAGGAACACAAAGTCATTACTTTGTGAAATATATGGTTACTAAGGCCATGGAAGTGGGTGAGACCGCAGAGTAGGGAAAATGAGGGTGGGCGAGGTAGTAGAAAGTGAGCCTAGAATAAAACTGTGCAGAATACCAACACGAGAAATGGGAAGAAAAAAATAAGCCTGGAAAGAAGACCGAGGACTAGAACGAGGACAACCTTGGGAATATGGCACCATAGAAGGCAAGGGAGGAGAGGGACTCAGGAAAGAGGGAGTGTTCACCTGCCTCAAGCGCTGCAGAGAGTGAAGCGAGAGCTGCTCTAAATCTATGAATTTAGCAAGAGGGGAATTAACATTGTCTTGGTCAGAGCACTTTGAAAGGGACAGAGGAGGTGGCAGCCAGAATGAAGCAAATTTGGGCCTACATAGGAGGTAAGTAAAAAGACCGTATTTTCAATAGGTCTGACTGAGGAGAGGAAGAAAGGGGGATGGCTGGAAGCAGTTGGTCGAGGTTTAGTTTTGTTTTTGAAAGATAATAAACATTTGAGCACGGTTAAATGCTGATGGAAGAAATTACAAGGCCAAAGAGATTGAAGACATAAAGGAGGGGAGTCCGCAAGCGGTTGGGAAAAGATGGAGTCCAGAGACAGGTGCAGAGAGTCATCTCTGGCATTGTGCTGAGCAAGAATGAAGAAATTACTAATGTGATTGTATGAAAGTCTGTAGATATGGCAGAAAACAGTGCAATGGCTTCATTTTATCTGCCAAGTGGGGGAGAGCCATTTGAAAATAACATAGTTCCTGAACCACATGCTTTAGAAACCCAGAAGAGTTGGCCCTTGATGTAGTCCAGTTAAGGCTTAGTTGTTTCAGGCACATCAGGTTACCTAACTGACCGAATGACCTCACTCAGCAGCTTTTCCACAGATTCTTCACATAATTTAATTAAGGAGCAACATATAGTAGTTTATGTCATTGAAACAAAAATTTCTTACATGATCCAACCTTTTTCTTTCTTTATTTCATCATAAGAGTCCACAAATAAATAGAGAGCCCATCCCACATACTTATCCTATACTAGGTACTGAGTATACAGTGATGAGTGAAATAAGTTTGAAAGGTGGGGTCTGGACTGTAACACTTTTCTCACATTATTGGTTTTTAATGCAAAGCCACACAGAGAAGCCCAGTCAGCACCCTCCAACCACAGTCCTATGAAATCCCATTTTGCTCCAAGGGGTGGGAAAATTGCCAAGTTACCAAGTGTATAAATGCTTCTCTGTACTATGGAACATTAATAAGATTATAAATTAAATTTGACATTCAGTAAGTCTTGAATCAGGAAAGTTCAATAGCGAGGCAAATGGAGGAGTCAAAGTCTAACCAACCTGGCAACACTTGTGTATGGTCTTCCCGTACCTGTTGATAAAATGATAAATATAAATAGGCAAATAATAAATATAATAATAACTAAGATATAAAAACATAAATAAGCAATTGTAACACAGTCTCTGTGACTCCACACAGTATTCCCTTTATTCACGTACAGAGCCCACACAAAGAGAATGAAGAGTTGTCTCCATTATACTTAGACTTGTATATCTGTTTTTTGTATTTTTTGTTTTTTTGTTTTTTAGTTTTAGCTTTTAAGATGCCACAAGTATCTCTTTCCTGATGGATTATCCAAAGTTAAAATGAAATTTATTATGTATCTTATACAACTCATACCAAAACATCTATACTTGTTCTAAGATTAAATATAACATGTTGGAACAAAATGCCATGAGTATATGAAAACTGAGAGTTACAAGGGAAGTGGCTTGGCAAACTTAGTGTAGTTACAAGTACTCCTCCAGTTCCCTCTCTTCAGGGACCACTTTTTAAAAAGGCACAAAAACAAGAAGTTCACAGGATGTCTTTTGTAAAAACTGCCATCTCAGAAGTCATCCAGACCTTCTTTTAAAAAATAAATCTACAAACTCCACATGCTACATGAAAGTCTAACTTTTCTTTAGAAGATAGCCAGTATCAATTCCAGTTCAAAATAGAACTTGCAAAAAGCCCTCTATTGCTAGAAACCCATTTGCATATATCACCAAACTACAGCTTCAGGAGATCAATGCATTGTTCAGTTTCAAAGATTAAAGTGTGAAACATAATTAATCTCACATATGAATATCAGTTTTTGAGAAGATCTTTTAAGGTGAAAGACATAAAGAGATCATAGTGTTTATATTGTTATTTTACTGAGGTGTATAACCACCTCGAGGGAAATGATATGCAGGAATATAATGTGCAATAGTTCAATTACAAAACAAATCACATATGAATTAAGCAGAGCAGGAAAAGATTAAAAACAAACATACATTTTAAAAAATCACAGAAATAATATTTGTTTTTACACACTGAAAATTCTAAAAACAAACTTTGTAACTATATAATTATTTTAATTTGAAATTTCAGCAACATAGGTTTTGCTTCTACTTTTTTTTTCTTAGTAGATGATAAAACAAGTCACCTTCTCAGATCATACATAGTTTCATGTTAGAAAAGTTATAGATGGGAAAATATGGTGAATAAACATTGCTGCCCTTGTGATTCTGCTCATAATGTTTCAGATGCCTTGAGGATCAGAATACAGAAGGCAATGATTGATGTCCTCATAGACTCATACCTGCTTTAAAGGCTGGGTTAAAAATATGCTTGTCAGTATGAAACTTGCTATACTGTTCCTTATACAGTTTCAATTTCATCCATATAAAAACTGAAGGAACTTTAAGAAAAGTACTTTCGTATAGAAATGCTGTTAACTAAAAACGAACATTTTGTTTTTTTAAGAAATTAAAATCCTGGAAGATAACAAAAAATTGGAAAATGCTTTGAAAAATATCCAGCTGCCTAAGGAAGAAATTAAGAAACTTGAAGTGGATGAAATTAGTAAGAGCTTTAAAATACTTCTCATTTACAAAGATGAAACTGAATACTTACCTTGCTTTTAAAAAAATTATAGGGTAAATATTATAGTACAAACATTACAGTATGAAAAGATCATAACTCAAACAATCATTACTATAATAGGGTTTCACAAAATGTCTTTCATATGTTTGTAAATAGAGTTGATCTTATACTTTTCTATAGCTCCATTTCAACACTGATATTTTTAAAAAGTTTATCTAATTTTAATTTTAGTATATGTGCTTCTAGGTAAACATTAAGTCAAGATTTCTAGTAATTTATAAATTTGACTAAAATATATAATAAAATCAGCTTAAGGCAAATTCTTGATTCTTTATAATTTACTAGTTATGAATTGATTTCATGTTATGTTGTAATAAGGGAAAATAAGTAATGACATTAGTAGAATAAAGGTTTTTCTTTTCTTTTTCCAAGCTTTATGGTACAAGATGATTCTTCCTCCTCAATTTGACAGATCAAAGAAGTATCCCCTGCTAATTCAAGTGTATGTAATATTTTCTTTGGTGTAAAAACTATTTACTGAAAATATGTTAAATTAAATACACATTTATGAGATAGAATGAACCATTCTCCTTGGTAACAGTTCCTATTGATGCTGTTTTTATATATTCCTCAACTAATCAGAGTAAATAAAATATGGCTATTTAAAATAGATTGAGGAAGTTTGGGGATTTTAGATGGACTGTCTTGCATTTGCTGTCTTGAATTTCCTTTGTATGGCAAATTGCCGAATGTGTCAGAATACCTTTGAGATAGAGAAATCGCAGCCAAAAAATATTGTAAATCATCTTAATGTCTTATGTAAGTGAGTTAGAAATGAAATAAGGGAATGGAATACATTTAGTGGAATCACACCCAAAATCAGTGCTGACCTACACACAATTTGCTTAAAACACCATGCATTTTTTTTAGTATATCTTATGCCTGCTTTTAGCAAGTGGCAGGTGGCAGAAATGACGAAAAACCCACACATATTCCTTGAAATGCCAACCCTAGATGTATCCGTTTTGGGGAATAGGAGAGGCTGTGTCCCAAAACAACTTCCTTGTAGCAAACCTCTGGGAAAAGCCTGGTCCTCTCTTGATTTTGAGCCAGTTCTAATGCCACTGTTATTGAAATTTTATCATACAAATGTACTGGGAAACACTAAAGGCAATTCTTAGCTACGATGAGAAGTTGAGTTTTACAAAGGAATCCAAGATTCTTTTTTTTTTTTTCCTTTAGGTACGGTGGTCCCTGTAGTCAGAGCGTAAGGTCTGTATTTGCCATTAGTTGGATTTCTTATCTTGCAAGTAAGGAAGGGATAGTCATTGCCTTGGTGGATGGCCGAGGAACAGCTTTCCAAGGGGACAAACTTCTGTATGCAGTGTATCGAAAGCTGGGTGTTTATGAAGTTGAGGACCAGATCACAGCTGTCAGGTGAGCACCTTCTCATTCAAACAGAAATTGACGTGCAACAGAAGTCATGCAATCACTGTTGGGTTTCTCCATCTTTGATGATTTAGTTCTTTTTGTCTGTTTTCCTAACTTCCTCTCAAGTTAACATTAATCTTAAAGAGATATTTTTGCCCAATATGAGAAAATAAAATACTGCTAGACAAGAACTAATAAGTGTGTAGAAACATGATTTATAGTGATAAATGACAAATACTCTCAGTGTTTCAGTTGCTCTGATCCCTTCCGTTCATTCACATGGCTCACAACCGGCAAAAAAAAATTGTTTAATTCTAAAGATGATCTATAAGAAACCAAACATCTGAATTTGCTCAAACATTGTGGATTCTACCTCATTCATTTAGAAATGTCTCAAGATTTTCTCAGCACTCTACACTTATAGATACTAGGCATTCTTTTGTAATTAAGCTAGCTGTGAAGTTTAGCTGTGTGAGTATGAAAGTGTTTTTCTGTTTCATTTGACAAAAAAACCATTTTATGTAATACAAATTATATTATGAAAACATTCATGGGGAAGGCAGGCCCCTAATCTGAGTTCTTCCCAACTACATTCTCAACCATAACTTATGTCTCCATCATCGTTTCTGAAACAAAAAAATATAGTCATCAAAAACTGTTGTTAATTTGGAAACACAGTGCAGGATTCTTCTGAATATTTCTCGATAGTTGTTGGGTTCTGCTATTATGTTGTGAGTATGTGAAGTTAGAGAACAGTAGTTTGTAAATGTAAAAGCCAGTGCAGGCCAATGGCAGCCTTAGTCAGTGGATGTATAATGTGTGCGTAATGGCTTAAGGTCAGACATTGTTTCACTACAAAGAGCAATTTAGAAAATTCATTGGTACATTCCCCTTATCATCTTAGTGTTACTGATAGTTACTGATTTCAATATAGCATACACAATGAGGATTGTATTTAACAGCAAAGAGGCAGCCCAGACAACACTTTTCTGTGTTTTTGTGTCTAATCAAAGCAGAAGAGTTTAGACTCACAAGTAATTATTTTTAAAAATAGAAAAGTAATCATAACCCATATGTTTTCAAATTCCTCTTCCATTCTGTGAACAGTAATATACACACACTTCTATAACATAAAATATTCAATTAAAAACAGTCTATTGAATAAAATCTGACAAACGAATAAGTAGGTCATTAAATAACACTATGCAACCTGTAGGTGTTATTCACAAATAATTTCTGGGAGGCTCCATCTTTCTTGCTAATCCAGATTATTTGGCCTGTGTGCTATTAGCCTATTTAAGATCATCTTCTGGCTGATGGAGAAACATAGAAGAGAGGACTCAAATAAAAATCCACCACAAGAACATGAAGACTGTGGTGTGCCTCGATGGAAATACAAACACCACTGTTAGTTTTATAGACCTAATTCTTCGAGGATATTTTGGGCACTGCTGGTCACATCTATTTTTATTTAAACCATGCATTAAACACCAAGGATGTGCAACCCTGGCATCACATCAAAAGACAGATGTAGATTATACCTCATCTGTAATTCTATCGGATCTTTTCCAAAGCTGGCGGAGCTAAACAGTTGTTGAAAAACAAACTGTGCAGCAGCAGCAGTTCATCATTCCAAACTACAGATAACAACAAAATGCATCATTATGGTTTTTGCATTTATTTGCCACCAAAATTGCAGCATTTGAATTTAAGAATACCTCAAGAAACAGAGCAGATAGCTTCTTATCGTGTTTACTGGATGGGATGAAAATTTAAACCTGAATCCCATGTACAGGCCTTAAGAAAAATTGTTATTTCTGCTGTTCAATATGTAGGACGTGAAGCCACAAATTGTACCAATCTTCACAATAATATAAATGTCTTTGGCATTTAGAATTGAAGATAGACCAGAGGCAGTTATTGGCTACCTTTACCTTCTCTGAGCCATTTTTAGGATGGAATCTAAAGAAAGTCTTCCTGCTATAGAGCAGGCATATGTTCACTCATTTGCTCAGCCATTCAACAACAGATCAAATATTAATGTATGCCATTGCCATCCACCCTGTATGAAATGGTGCAATTTTTATAATCTCTACTTACAATCTTTGTAAAATGGATAAACCCCTGGCACTCTGAAGGGACAGCATTGCCATTAGATGGAACTTTTAATAAACACCCTAGTGAGCAAGGGGAGGCTGTGTGGCCTGTGCAAAGCACGTACACAGCAGTGGAGACGCCAGTTGGGGCTGGTCTGGCTTTGCTTGAAAGCATCATTCTGCAAAAGTGAAAGGGAAGCCTTGGAACCCGATGCTCTGAGAAAACAAAAGCTAAAAAGGATAGATTTATAATGATGATCCTGGGAATAATTCAGCCATATGTCTGCCAAGAAGTGTTTTAGGAATCAGACACTGAATGTCTGACATGGGAATTGGGATTGTAATCCCTTTATGGTGGCCCTCAAATTACCTTCTTACAAAAGAATGAAATGTATCCCATTTAATCTCATATAAAATGCAATCTGGGCAAACCATAAGAGATGCTTAAGTACAGAGAACAAACTGAGGGTTGATGGGGATTGAAGGGGAGAGGGGAAAATGGGTGATGGGCACTGAGGAGGGCACTTGTTGGGATGAGCGCTGGGTGTTGTATGTAAGCGATGAACCACAGGAATCTACCCCCAAAACCAAGAGCACACTGTACACACTGCATTTTAGCCAATTTGACAATAAATTATATTAAAAAATAAAAGATAAGTAAAATGCAATCTGGCTAAATGTTTTACATACCAAAAGAGAATCATGTGTACTTATTTGGAAATAAGGGTAAAGGCTAGGGTCAATAAAGAGATTTAAACAAAACAGACGAAGCAAAGCAGAGTTTAAAAAAAAGCCATACAATCTCACAACTTTACACAAAAGAGAGTGCTTCAGAGGAGGTGCTTGTGAGGTCAAAGCTCACATGACACTGAGAACTGCTTTCAGCAGGCTTCTCTGCAAATGGTATATATGTAGGTCCCATGAAACTTCATAATTTATAGGATCAGTTCTACTAATTTGGGGTATATTTGGCACTTTTGACATGCCCACAATTTAAAATTTTTATATAACTTGAAGGTTAGTGGTGAGAAAAATATATCATAATATTATACATGCCATCAACAAGAACATTTCCAAAATGGGATAATAATTGATCCTTAGGCTTCCAAATTGACCTTGGGAATAGGGCCATTTTTTTTTAGAGAAAAGTTGTAAAGTTCCGTGCAGCCTCGCATTTTCATTTGTTCCTCACATTTTTCTTCATTTAACCACATTATCAAAAGTATTTCTGATAACCTCCTGGAAAGCACGTCAGAATTTGGAGATAAATTTTATGGAGCCTTGTTGGCCTTAAAGTGCTCAGGTTATCTAGCTAACCTTTAACCTAGTCCTGCCACATTAAGTGTTAATGTTTCATTTCCATGTTAACTATTGCACTATCATTTCCTGTAAATGTCATCCTTTCAGAATAAACCGAGGAAGGGAGCTGTTAAGAATTTCCTGCTCCCATGTATCACCTGCTATTTGCTTTTACCCCAGATGCAAGGCAATATGATTGCTAGCTGCTGGGAGATCATAAAATCGAAATTGATTTTATGGCTCAGAACCGTCTTCCAGCACTAGTCGCAAGATTTTTTTTTTAGCAAAGAAAGTGAACCTTCTCTTCTTTCATGTGGTTTATGATGTTTGTGGAAGAATTGCCAAAATGCCACAGTTTGCTGCACATTTTCTCTATTTTATCACGAACAGCATCCACACAGGTAGCAACTTTCCGTTTGCTGCTGCATTTCTTCCCGTAGTCCCCTCAGTGTCCCTCAGAATCGGTGTAGGGTAACTGCGACTGACGGGGCTTCTTCCCATCTGTCTGTCCCGGGCATTTGCCCAACTCCTCTGTGCATTGGAAACGTGCATGTTGAATCAACTCAAGGAGCAAAATGGTTGAAATCCCTTCAAGAAACTCTATTATTCACCTGATGAACCACTACTTCTTACCTCCAAGGAAGAATAAGAAAGGACATTAACATAACTAAAGGGAAGGAAAAACTTGTCTTTTTCTGCGTGTGCCACTACCTTCTCCTCCACCCCTTCCCATTGCTGTTGCATCAGGGTCTCTGCAATGGCTCATCCAGTTTGCTTTTTGCTTCCACTGCTCCTGCTTCTCTGAGAGTTCCTTGAGTTCTTACAAAACCATTCCCAAAATAAATCACAATTGCTCTAGGACACCAATCCTCAAGGGGGCACAGGATAAATTAGCCTAAAACATTTCCATTTTTGTACGACTTTGCAAAGTTATATTTCTAAAGGCGTCCCCATGACGTTTTAAAGGTTGTCCTTCAGCACGGTCTCTTGCTCCTAAGAAGATATTTATTTTCAAAATAGTTTTCAAACGATGGCGCTTCTGTGATGAAGCTCAAACGAATCATGTCCATATTCTCAAAGATACATATAAGTATCCATGCTGCGACAAATCAAGGGTACCTAAGTATGGAATGCGAGAGGGATGGATATTTTTTCCACGGATGAAAGCGATCAAAAATGAGATGGTCATTACCATTAACATCTAAGCATTTATGATTGATAAAATTTAAAGCAGCAACAATGAAAATCTTTTTCCAAAATCTGGGAGATTGGAAATTTGGTCCTAATTATGGTGCTAGTACTTCTTGTGTTTACTCTAAGCCTAGGGGAACCTAGGCTTCTCTGAGTTCTCACGTAACTCGCTCACAAAATGAGGATACCAGACCTTCAGCCCTGAAAGCTCAACTCAGTATATGTGCAGTAGAGTCCAAAGGGTCCTTTTTATCCTTGTAGAAAACAAGGCTATCCTTGTAGTATTCTCTTATTTGTAAGTGCAGCGTTATTATGCATGTGTTTAAACAAAGAAAATGGAGCGTTTCTATTAAATCTTTGGATTAAATATGCTTGTGTAATGAAGTAAATGTCATGTGTACACACTTAAAATTCTAAAAATTTGTTTCTTTTACTTTAGAAAATTCATAGCAATGGGTTTCATTGATGAAAAAAGAATAGCCATATGGGGCTGGGTGAGTTGTTTTATATGTTTTATGCCTGTTATTCAGTTCAGCAATCATAATTTTCTAAAGTGTTCGCTTATAAGGTTTCTCATGAAATGTTAATGTTGCAACATAATTTAATCTGTCAATGGAAACAGTCAATTTGGATAATCTAGGCTTCAAAGTGGTGGCTTTAAGTGTTCCTTTTTTCCAATCATTTAATTTCTTTTTCGTATAGCAAATTAATTCATAGTTGACACATTTTTACTTAATTTTTTGGTATTAGACTGTAGTATCCTGAATTGAACTATATTCATCAAAAGTTCCACTTTCCTTGTTATTTAGAGTTAATAAAGATCTTTTATAGTTCATCATTTCATTTTTTAATGAAAAGCTAAGCTAACATTTAAAATTATAAGAACTTTTAGAATACAAATTTCCTAGTATCTAGCCTATTCCAGTCATATCTTGGCTGTTTTGACTCTTTACTTTTTTTTTTTTTGGTAATCAAATTATTTTGCCAGACCTAACATTAATTTGCACTAACTGAAGAGAAGTATAATTTAGTTTCCGAGTTATAGGTCATGGAGATAATAGCCCACGTTTGAGGAGTTGTGCAGGTTCTCAAAATACACATTAAAAGGAAGAGACAAAACTTCCCAATCATGGGCAATGAAGTCACTGGAAAGTTTAGAGAAATATTGGAAAGAGTTTAGATTTGCCCATTATAAATTATGATAATTACCCTTCAAAGAAGATTTCCTGTTTCACTTTTTGGTCTGAATTTGTACATTTGCAAGTCAATTTGCAGCCGTTTGTGCTTGGGTTGTTTTTCTTGGCTGTTTTCTCTGAGAGCGGCCTGCACAAGATGGAGGGAATGAAACCCAATATTGAAGGGAATCTGCAGGCTCCGACTGAGCTCTCGGCTCAGTGACCAGATGAAGAGCTGTTATGAATTTGTGGAAAGTTGTTACTTCAAGCCATTTGGTCCTTCTTAAAACTATCAAATGCTAAATATCAAAACAGAATGGAATTCAAATGGGTGGAAATAAATGAAATATTTTTATAGTGAAATATTTCAGATAAGATCTCTCCATCCATTTTTATGAAATTTCCTAAAGTAAATTTTCAAAAGACTCAAATTTCACGCTGAACACTTACATATAATCATTACCATTTCTCTTACAGTTTGACTTTGCTTTTACTGCAAGCTTTGAAATAATCATAAAGTGGAATTTTTAATTTCACTTCTACAACATCCTGGTATTAGTTTGGTAGAGAACCATCTATGTGGGAAGATTTAAAAAACCCACTCATCACCTCAAAATACATCCATATCAGTCTGAAATTTTTCAATAAGAGATTCTCACCATGTCTGTGCAAATGCTTCTAGAAGAAGTAGGATATTAGGTCCCCTTTATGGCTTACTTTCCAACATGGTGGTGATTCTGAGGTAAACTCTGAGAGGGTGCACAGAAAAGGGAAATAAGTGAACTGTCGCTGGATGCAACATATGAACAGCCCCTGAATCAGCAGAACCCAGAAGATGCTGAAGGAAAAAGACCTTAATACTATACTGTTTGTTATCAGTTATTTAAGGGTTATTAATCCATCCATCTGATCACTGATCCATGCATTCTTTCATGCATGTAGTACATTTTTACTGGATCTTAACCACGTCTTATATTAGGTTCTTTAGAACAGGAAAAGATGAGTAAGTTATCACCCTAACCCTCTATTAGATAAAACAGAGAGCATAAAAGCAATTGCTCAGCGATGTTCCAAGTGTTAAGACAGACACAACTTGCCATGGAGAATAACAGGAAGAAGAGTGGTTAATTCTGGCTGTGAGAGCTAAGGGGAGATTCAGAAATGAGGTAGTAAAGGTAGGTTAGTAATGGGGCACGCCAGAGCATAAAGACAACATTGCCAAGGTCCAAAGGTAAGAATGAGTAGGGCATGGTTGGTCTGAATGCCTGAAACTTCAGAAGTGTAATATAGTAAAGAAGCGTAATGTAACATGGTAAAGAAGGTGTAGGAAATGAGTTTGGGTAGATAGGTAGCCAGATAATAGGAAGACTTTTAGACTGCATAAAGAAGAATGGGATCTATCCATAGCTTTGCACACATTTCTCTTATTTTTATGTCTCCATGATCGTTACACTCCATTTTTTTTAAATGTTGATGTTTTCTAGGACCTGGCCTTGGCTCCCGTTGTTTTTCACTTCCTTGGGGAAACCCATGTAATTTCAAAGATGGTGATGACGGTCAGACCCCTGCCACTAGCCCCCACCTCTCTTCTCAGCTCCGCATTTCAAATGCTTACTGGTCATCTATCCCAAATCAATGTCTTACAGGAGGCTCAGGCTTAACTCACACAAATTACACTTGTTATAGTCTACTTAAAACAAGTCCTCATCTTTATTAAAGGACCTCAGCACACATCTAGTCACCCAAATTACTAACTTCAGAGCTATTTTCAACTTTTCCTGCTCCCCAGCTCCAGCACTCCAGTAGTTAGTAAGATCTGTCAATTCTACCTTCAAACATCTGAATCTGTTCTTGTCATCCCCACAGCCAGTGCTTTAGCTCTAGTTTCTTCATATGTAGTTCAGATCAGATCTTCTCAAACTTTAGCTTACATAAGCATCACCTGAAGAACTTATTGAAACTGGCTCTAGGGTCCAGAGACTCTGATTCAGTATTCCAGGGTCAGGCCCTAGGATTTCCATTTCTAAGAAGATCACAAGTGATGCTGATTCCTTTGGTCCATGGACCATAGGTTGGGTGGTATGGGTTTAACTCTTCTAGTTGCCTCTGAACTAGCCTTCCTTCTTTGACTTCACAAACTGCAACGTTGCTAATGAAGTTATTGTTCTAAAACAATAACGTACCATGTTGCTTTTCTGCTTCTATGCTTGTACATTTTCTAAGCCCACGCATTGTCTTTGACCTAGTGCCCAAATATATTTCCTTGCATGCAAAGCCCATGACAATCTGGCTATAACCTGCTTTTCCAGCCTCATTTCTTTCCACTTTTCCCCACATCTTATGAATAATTTGACTTATGCCTGTCTTCCTCATTCCCATGTTTTTGTGAATCCTGCTCCTTGCACCTCCAATGTGTCCGTCTTCTTCTATCCCCCTCCTCTTTCTCTGAAATGGAAAATTCCTACTTATTCTTTAAAACCCAACTCAGACATGACTTCCTTTGTGCTCTGATAGTTCTTTCTACTGCTCTTCTGGGAATTACCTTTTTTTTTTTGTCTGTCTATTGGTTACTCCCATGAAAATGTAAGCTCATCAAAAGAATGGACTTCATCTGTTTTTAGATTTGTTTCTCAAATGTTTAGTGTACTACTTGGCCATGTTGTTTAAACTAAATTTAATCCTGTAAGTCGATGTTTTCTCAAATATATCTTATTAGTACTGAGAGATTATTCAGGAAAAATTTATCTGGTCTAATAATTTGGTAAATCATGAAGTATACATAATAGTGTGTATTGGCTCTGTGAAGGAATAGTGAATAATTTGGTTAGATTTTGATTAATACAGTATTACAAAAAAGCATTTGATTCCACAGATACTTTTTTGGGATGTACTCTTGAAGTCAGCAGGGAATAGAAATGGTGTCCTAGGAAAATCCTCTTGGCTGCAGAGTGAAGGAAGATATGAGGCAGGGGGAGAGGGGGAGTGAGCCAAGGAGCTAGGTGAAGCAGTAATATGGACAACAAATACCCAGGGCCTGAATTTAGACAGTGAAATATGAGATGGGAAGAGGTTCGAGTGCTCTTTTCTAATATACTAAGCAGGGACCTGTGAGAAACTGAAGATGGGAAGGAGGAAGATATTGAGAATGACTATGAGCATTACTTAGCTATTACTGTTTCATAGCAAGGAAGGAAATATCTGTTTACATGAAGTGTTAGGCACCATAGTGGTCTGAGAAATATACTGTAGCTAACCACATAACGTTTTGGTAGTCAATTGGTGAATAAACTGTAAATCCTGCATTTCCCTCCATTATCCTTATTAAGAAGGGGAGAAGACGCACGTTTATCTTACTCTTATTTTTGTGGCTCACACAAACCAAAGTCCAAAAGCCCTGTTTTTAGCTTTTATTAGATATCCACTGTGCACCCAGCACTATGCCTAGGAAGTGTCTGTCATAACTGGTTCTTAACTAGGCAATTTTGTCCCTCGGGGGACATTTGGCAATGTCTGGAGTCATTTTTGGTTGTCACAACTGGGTGAGTGCTACTGGCATCTAGTGAGTAGGGGCCAGAGATGCTGTTAAATATCTCACAATGCACAGGACAGCTCCTCACCAAAAAAAAAAAAAAAAAAAAAAAAAAAAAGAATTAACCAGCCCAAAATGTCAGTAGTGCTGAGGTTGCAAAACACTGGTTTATTTGAAGAAAAATCGAAGTGATTATTCTGACAATTAAAGAGCAGCAGGGGTTTTGCCTAAATTATTAGAATAACAACCTCATTTATGGGCCTTGCTTTGTTAATATAGGCCTAGCCAGGTGGTGTTGAATAAGCATTAGTTCATGATTTAATCTTAGTTCCTTTCTCTTCCAGTGACTAATTATAAGCAATTTGAATTGCTATGTGCAATCAAAGATGTAAAAGTAGGACAAATGCACCTCTAATGAGACTACATTAGACTCCAAACTAACAAACTCCAAACTCTCCAGAGAGATTTGCCCTAGTGCAAGGAAGGAGAGCAAAGGCATGGGGTGTAGAGGAAGATGTCCTCGCTTTGAGTCCCAGCTCTGCCCCTTCATGACGCCGAGTCCTCCATGTTCACCCCAACCCCCAGTTTCCTCATCATGAAGTGCAGCAATGATTTCCTCACCAAGTCACTGTGAGGATTAGCTGAGTTCACAGGAAAGTCATATATTCAACAAATATTTATTCTATTCCCTTCTGTGTTCCAGGCCATATTCTCAGGGCTGGGGAGCCCTTCAATAACAAGACAGATGAAAATGCCCACCTTTACGGAGTTGGGAATGGTTGGGGAGAAAGACAGTAAGCAAGAAAAATAAGTAAAATGAATAAGATGTTAAATGATAGGCTCCTCTGGTGCAAACCAAGCCAAAACAGGAAAGGAGCACGAAGCAGGATCGGTGCGATTATGGGTGAGAAGGAAGGGTAAGACACCTCCTGAGTTAAGACTTGAAGTGGGGAGGAAGTGAGCACTGCCCATATCCAGGGAAAGAGTGTTCGAGGCAGAAGGCAACAGCATTTGTGAGAGTTCTGGGACTAGATCATGCTTGGAGACTCCAGAGAACACTAGGACAGCCAACAAGCAGAGGGATGTCTGAGGTGGGAGAAAAGTACGTCCTCAAAGAAGGTCACAAGAGCCTTGGCCATACAAATGTTAACTATCTATTATTATCGCCTATAGGTAAAATGTTCCGATGTGCATTATGGCTCACATAAGAGCATTCTATAATCCCCTCAAAATTCTGTGCCCTTCTAAGAATGTTTTTAAAGATATCCTTCATTTAAACAAAATGGCAAGGCATCTAAGTGCAAAGGACAAAATTCTAGAATTCTCATGGCCAATCTGCTCCGTGGGTTCCTTTCTTGCGACAGCCACCCACTTTGCCTTGGAGCCCCACCCATGGGAGAGCAGAAAAAAGTCAACTCGGGTTTATTTTATTTCCTCTTCATTTCTACAATAGGAATAGCTTTTCTAAGCTGCTTGAGAATTTAAAGAACACCTACTTTTGTTGTGCTGCTGCTACACTAGTTTTGCTCTTACAAATTCCTAGAGACAATTTGTATTCATCCTGCAAACATGGAAATTTTATATACATACAGCACTATTATCTAATCACTGAGTACATACAGATTCATAATTTGTAAGATTTTGAACAGAAATGTTTAAAACCCTTTTCACTATATATAAATGCCTTTGATTTCAAATCTCACTTCATGCTATTTCAGTGGGACCCTCTATTATTACTTGCAATGAACAAAGTTTTCCAATAAAACCACAAATGATAATATTTCTAACTCAGGCTTACTTTACTCTCATTTGAGCCTAAAATTAAGAAAGAAGGAGAGAACTCCCATTTCAGTAGTAGTCATTACTAACCTACTAATTAAAACAAATCTTTTTTTTTTTTTTTTGAGAGAGAGACTGTACGAGCAGGGGAGGGTCAGAGAGAGAGGAGACACAGAATTTGAAGCAGGCTCCAGGATCTGAGCTAGCTCTCAGCACAGAGCCCGACGCGGGACTCCAACCCATGAACCGTGAGATCATGACCTGAGCCAAAGCCAGACGCTTAACCGACTGAGTCACCCATGCACCCCATAAATAAATCATTTTTATAAGTGAAAATTTTCACTTACCCCAAAGATTTTTAAACCCACTGTTCCTTCCATTTTTAAAATACACTTCTCCTATTAAAACATGTTTTATTTCTGCTCTAAGGAGGCCATGGTATCATTGGAGATACTTCTATTCTGTGTTTTGTAGCCAAGGGTCCTCAATAAAATTCCCCAGAACTGGAAACCTACAACTGTAAACTAGTTAAAGAATTCCTCCTTTAACTCGTCAATTCAGCAAGATTGTTTCACTTATCCCCCCACACCGTGTATTTCATGAGTTAAGAATAAACCCTTGCTGGAGCACCTGGGTGGCTCAGTCAGGTTACACATCTGACTGATTTTGGCTCAGGTCATGATCCCACAGTTTGTAAATTTGAGCCTCATATTGGGCTCTGGGCTAAAAGCATGGAACTTGCTTGGGATTCTCTCTCTCTCCTTCTCTCTCTGCCCCACACCCCTCAAAATAAAAAACTAAGCTAAAAAAAAAAAGAGGAGAGACCCTTGCTACTGACCAGCCATCACTACCATGTCTGTCCGTCTGCCTATTGTCTCTCACTCTACATAGCTCTCACTCTCCCTCTTTCACCCTCTTTCTCAAGACTGACTTTTCTGTGGCAAATGGTGATAAGATCTCTGTTGATCTAAGGGAATAGCTCCCAGAGGTTTGTGGTAATAAGGTCCTAAACACAAGACACATTCCTAGTTGGAAAGTCCCACTGTTCTTGTGTGACTTGTGGGCAAGAATATGCACTGAGAATCACTTCTTATTCTGGCACACACATTCTGGGGGGTTTAGAACCCAGGGCACTGTTTAGTCCATATTCCCAGGAGAAGCATGTCTCTCAAGCATGTTTCTACAGCCCAAATTTGACTTCCAGAAAGAAAAACCACCTTATTGCGTTCTTTTCTTCAGTTTTAGGAAAGAGTTCAAATTTCCAAGTGACATAGGCAGACATCTTCTATGATCAGGGTCACGTTTCTGAACCATCTCTCTGATTCCTCGGGGAAGAAACTGGATGAGAGCTAACCCTGCTCCTGACTCTGCAATTTGTATCCCCTTTGGCATTTCTTTGTTCTTCCATTAATATGGGGGGGGGGTGCTATATAAGACACTACAGACACTAATGGCTTTTCCTCCTTTGACCTGCTACTACAGAAATCCCCGGAGCAAAATACGTAACACTACATCATACACAAATTCTGGCCACATCTTCAATAGCCTAAAGGTTCTTATGTCCTTCCCTTATTGTTCTATTATGACAAGAAATAAGTTAATACACAGATGTGAGTTCTATCTCCTGGGACTTTTTCAAGCTGTGGGAAGAATCTTGCTTTTACATTTAGGGAATAATCTCCTTTCTTTGTGCATTTCTTTCAAGTAAAATCCTGGTTTTGCTCTGGCAAGGTCCTCATTGGAAAAATATAGAGGAAAAATTTTGGCAGAAATTTTTAGATATAAAAATATCTCTTAAACTGTCCCTGCCCTGCTCTGATTAGCACACCAAGTATTTTTAGTTTACTAGGGGTGAAATTTGCTGTGTCAGTGGAGCTCGCTGCCAAGGGTGCAAGGTAGACATTTAATCTGCCCCATGCATATCCCCGGCGCCCATCAGTACTTCTTGTGAGAGGAGTTGCTGTAAAACTATGTTGGAGAGTTTCTGGAAGCAAATCTGGGACTGACTTGCAATGATGTCTCCACAGTCCTACGGAGGCTATGTCTCATCACTGGCCCTTGCTTCAGGGACAGGTCTTTTCAAATGCGGGATAGCAGTGGCTCCTGTCTCCAGCTGGGAGTATTACGGTATGGAAACATTTCATAAATGTTGCTGCGAAAACAGTTAACACATAATTACTCTATATTTGAGGTTGCTAGGAAAACAAATTATGCAGTAAAATTCACCCCAGCTTCACTGGGGAAAATACAATCTATAAACGAGGTTGCTTATACGATTCATTATAATCATGTTGCAATGATCAAGGAAATATTAAGAATGAGGAAGGACTCTTCTAAAACCCGGTATTTGTCAGTCTCTCTGCAAAACCTTGTACCTCCTGCTAAACCAAACCTTTAGAACAAGAGCCATCTCTGTGTTTTTCCGCAGGCACACAGGTGCAGCATGCCTGGCTTTTAAGCACATTGTATGCAAAGTTAGGCAGAGCCACGCTCTTCGCCTCTACATCAGTCTGCAGCTGCCAGTTCCATTGCTCCAGAAATCAAAACAACATCAAAAAATGTGTTAAGAAGTGCACCTCCTATGTGTGCCTATTTTTATGATTAATGCAGGATGGTTATTTGGAATTAACTCTAATAATCGTACAAAAATTAGCTTTTATCAGATCCTCCTCCCTGTGTTGGGATAGAAATGAGACAACTATAACTTGTAGGGAATCTTTATTCAGAAAAAAAAGTGTGTGTGTGTGTGTGTGTGTGTGTGTGTGTGTGTGTGTGTTGAGAGGAGGATTTGGGGGACACAGTCGCATCTCAGATTAAGACACCAGTAAAAGTACTGGAGGTGGCTGCATTTGTGATTTCTTTTAAAATATAATGAGATTATCCCATAAGGTCCTCCCTAGCTCAATATACCACCCCCCCCCACCCCCCGCACTGAAGGGCTTTGGGTAGAAGAGAAAAAGCTTAAGAGCATCCTTTCTAATGTTAGCTGTTCCTGTTTCCTCCTTTGCTTCTCCAGCCCTCTTGAAGCAAATTGCAGAGCAAATGACTTGGGTGGAGCATTACAGTAAAAGAAAGCAAGAACCTTCCTCAGCAGCTCCACAGGGGAAAGTGACCAGCAATTCTCAAACTGAGGGGTCTTGTTGGTTAATGAAAGGGCCCATTTCACATGCAAACAACATATTCTTATATATTTTATAGCATCTATCTACACGGAGCGATTCATGGGCCTCCCGACAAAGGACGATAATCTCGAGCACTATAAAGTAAGCATGTTCTGTTTAATTTAGGCCATTAATTTATTTCCAATGTGCTACATAATTTTGAAGCAGTCATTCAGAGTTTACACTTCTGCTGGGGCCCCAAGCAAATGCGATGATCTTTTGTTAGCTGCAAAACACCCCCCTATAAAGAAATTTACTCTCTTTGGAGTCTCTTCTTTCTTTCCGCATCCTCCCTTCCCTCACCTCCCTTTTCCCCATCCTGCTGCCCTCCCCCAACCCCCACACAGCTTGAGCGGGCATCATCTATGCCTAAGGTCTCATATGTAACATATGACACATAAACTTTCCGTTTTTCAAACTAGGAATCAGATGGAAGTAATGCAAATGATGATGAAAATGTGTTGCTCTGACTCTTAAATATTTATCAACCAAAGCAATACATAATTTCAGTATTGGTGCTAAGTCCATCGCACAATGATTTAGCTAGTTTTCTATTAGAACTTGCAGCAACTAAAATGTTAATTTTTCCTCTTTTCCAGAATTCAACTGTGATGGCAAGAGCAGAATATTTCAGAAATGTAGACTATCTTCTCATCCACGGAACAGCAGATGGTGAGGTTTAAGCAAGACTCTTACACATAAAAATACTGAGCCAACATCACTTTGTTTAAGAAACACTAAGCATCCCCCTATGCCTATGCTCAGGGTCAGTACCTAAGAGTCAGGGACATTTCCATAAATGAGTGTGATTACTCACTGCTGACAATGTCAACGGCATGACTAGATAATTGTCGGTGTTCATTTCCAGGCGGTACATTGTCACTCTGTGCTTTCTGGTATTTAGCAGCACTTTAACTCTCTCTCTTTGTTGCAGATAATGTGCACTTTCAAAACTCAGCACAGATTGCTAAAGCTCTGGTTAATGCACAAGTGGATTTCCAGGCAATGGTACATAATTTCGTTTTACTCATGTTCACGGCCTTAGACCCGTAAGCTAAAAGGAGGAATCTGATTTTTTTAATTATTATTATTATTTTTCACTAAAACCTGGCAAACTGGCTGTAGGGTAGAGTGGGCAGAACATCAGCAGATGGGTCTCGGATCTTTCATGATCTCCCTGAAGGACACTAAGCAAGCCATGTCACCTCCGGGGATCCCAGTTGAGTCATATATGAAATAAAGGCATCGGCGAGATTAGCCCATCTTCTAGCTTGAACATCCAATATCTGCGATCCTGCTTACATAAGTGTAGCTACATACTCAGAATCCCCACAAAGGCCGGGAGTCCCAAAGCAGCTAAGTCGCTGTTTACCCAGTAAGAAGCAATCGTGGAATGTTACCAGAGGCCTGCAAGGCTCCCAGAAGTCGGGCCGCTCCGCTCGGTTAGAGAACCCTTTCATCTGTGTGTTCTCAGCGCCTGCCACATGCCTGGCCCAGCACAGAGCTCGTGTTTTCACTGAGCGAGGGAATGAATGAGCTAGCTGTAAAATCCAGGTTGCATGAGGAATAGGAAATGACAACAGAGAGAAAAGTAAGGTGAAAGCCACGGCAAGGGAGGTAACCCCTGACAGCTGCTTCCCCGCTTCGGTGAGCATAAGCTCCCCCCTCACATGTTTTTCCTGAGCAAGAATCTAGGAAAGGAAACCCCCATTTTTGGAAATTTGGTTAAAAATTATTTACAAAAGCAGATGTGAGATTTTTCTGGTCTTTTTTATTGTGACCCCCCGCACCTTGTAAATTCACCTAAGTATATATAGCATTCCATCATGATTACTATCCACCTTCATTCAGTGAAAACAATCATCCTACCAGCGTCTCCCAACAGTGAAGTTTAAATTTATAATGCCGTCTTCCTGGGTGTTTTTAATGATACTATGTTTAACTCTGATAAAGGGTGTTTACAGTTATATGTGTTGTGGATTTCCTGCAGCAGACAGGAATTGGATTCAGAGGCTAAAAGTCTCGTGGAATTTTTGAGCTAGAAGGAGCCTTAGAGGAAATCAAATCCAACCTCCTCATTTTTCAAATGAGGAAACCAAGCTCCAGAGAAGTAAAGTAATAGACCCAACACACCAGCTCTGGAGCCCATACCTCCTTCCGGGTCCCCCCTGGGATGCTGGGCACCATAAAGCTCAGCCACCAAGATCTAAAATCTCAGCTTGAAGAATGTGGAAGAATAGTGAGGGTTAATAGAAGGCTCTCATATCTTCCTGTTCTAAATGTTTATGCGTAAGCTAGTTTCGTTATTGAAGTGTTCTTAAGTAGAATTTCAACCACAATATTAGAAAACTTCCCAGGACCTGAGAGTCCGGGAAAGGCAAAGCTAGATGCATTGTTTGCCTGTAGTCATAACCGAGGCCTCTGCCTTTTGTGTTTCAGTGGTACTCTGACCAGAACCACGGCATATCCGGCCTGTCCACAAAGCACTTATACACCCACATGACCCACTTCCTAAAGCAGTGTTTTTCTTTGTCCGACTAAAAATGATGCAGACGCAAGCCTGCATCACAGTCTGAACAGTTCATATAAATGCTCCGACCATTTGCTTGTGTTACTCTTTCTGCTGTTAAATCTTGGTACAGACAAACAAAATTAAAACTCAGAAGTTCAACCTCCTAAAGATTGTTTACATTTTCTGGCACTCTGTGAAAGAAGAGGAAAAGGAACCAGGAACCGTGCCTTTTGCTTTGGACACAATATTTCATCACGTGTTTATTCACGGAAAATAATAAAGTCAGAAGTTAAAGTGCTATTTTTTGTCTGTGTGAATTAATTTCAGACTCCATTTTTATTACAGAAAAAAATGCTTATACTAAGCAAGCACATGAATGATATCAGGGGTTACGGAGAAGAAGAATCCAGAAGAGTTTGAGATTTTTGTAATCATAGTTCCAGATGCTGGAATGAGTAGCTCGGGGAATGCAAAAGCATTGTTCAGAAACCAAGTTTGAGATGCATTTTGTAGAGGCATCCTGATGTCTGCCCTCTATGCTGTCCCTCCAAGAAATGCTTCTTAAATTTCTCCCAGATTTCTTCAGCGTGGCCAAAAGCATTTGATAAGGATAAAGTCAGAATTTTGAATTCAGGCTCCTTTTAATAAATGCTTCAAATTTGGAAACACTTCTCTTTTATACCCCTCTTAAGAATTAGTGGTGGTAACTGTTTTCAGATTGCTAAGCCACAAAAAACTAAAGAAGCAAAAAAATTAAATGTAATGGACATCCACAGCCAGAAAGGAAAAATGTTGTATCTATTTTTCTGAGGTTTAAGTTCTACATTATCAAGCTCATTTTGAATAAAGAAAAAAAAGCTATAATGCTTGCAATCCCGAAGGTGATGTTTCCCAGTAATGGTCCTCATCAGCTAGAAACTTATGGGCAGCTTCTATCGCTGTGATTGCTATGGAGTTAAAAAGACTCAAGTCACATGAAGATATTTCTTAAATGAATGCTGGAAGTGGCCTTGAAGCCACTCCCTAGAGGACTGTCATTGGTGTGTTCCTTGGCACTAGATTCCTCTAGATAATATCTCCTCAGTCCTAGCTTTATTCTTCCTCATTGCAGGTAGAAGAAGACCCTTGTCCCTTCTCTGATGTTCTGTAGCCAGAAGAACCAATCCAGGCTTGGAGCATTACAGCAGGAAAGAGCCTTAAAGACCATACACCACAGACTCTTGTAGAATTGTCAGACATTTCTTTGTCCAGCTCTCTCTCCACTACTGCTTTCTGAGACCATGCCTCCCATGCAGGCAACATAGGGCCACCTCACCTGGTGGCAAGGAGTGCTCTGTCACGGAGCTTGGGTAACACCCACACAGATTGAGAACCAGGGCCCTGGCTCCTCCTCCCCACATCCATGCAACTGCTGATGCCCTGAGGGGCAGACAGAAGCTATTCTATTACATCCCCATTTCCTTCGGCATGGAACAGCCTCTGAAGCAAGCCAAGACTTCCTCATAATGTTCTCCTCATGCATTCTTCCCTACTGGGGAGAAAAGAATAAGCAGGAGTTCTTTCCTAATACTCTCTCAAGGGGGACAACAAAGCAAGAGCAAATAATAAGAAAATCTTGTTCATTCAATGTCTTTTCTGCCTTTGTGGAATTTGCAAAGCTGTCATTAAATAACAACATGCAATAAGTGGTCTCATGCCCCTGTCCCCACTGTATAGAGGCCACTTCTTTTTTTTTAATTTTTTAAAATGTTTATTTATTCTTAAGAATAGAGACAGAGTGCAAGTGGGGGAGGGGCAGAGAGAGAGAGAGAGAGAGAGAGACACACACACACACACACAGAATCTGAAGAGGCTCCAGGCTCTGCGCTGTCAGCACAGCTTGAACTCACAAACAGCAAGTTCATGACCTGAGCTGAAGTCAGATGTTTAACAGACTGAGCCACTCAGGTGCCCCTACAGAGGGCACTTCTAAAAGACAAATCAAAATTGTGTCATTATTCCAGGAGAAAGCCTCCAGTAGTCTCCATGGTCTACAAAATAATATTGTAGATATTAAATGTAGAACATCTCCATCACCACAGAAAGTGCTATTGGATGGTGCTATCCTCGGAATCTTCACAGACCATATCTGGGAACATAGCATATGGTAGAAGCTCACTGATTGATAAATGAGCGAATGCCTCTGTGTTCATGGAAGATTCATTTTTCTCCGTTACAGTTGCTAAAGCCTTCCCTGACCTCCTCAGATAGATTCATCCAGGTGCTCCTCAGGATATTCAGCATATGTTTACGTATTTATTCATTCATTCAACAAACATTTGTTGAGTCTTTTTATATACCAGACATTGTGCAAGGCTTCAAGGATACAGTGAAGAGCAAGGCAGTAATTTGAGATGCAGGTGTTTTTTTAGTTTGTTTAATGTTAACATTGTTTACACCTTTACTAGATCTTCTTTTGGCGTGGAAGATAAAAGATACATAAATTACAAAAGGGAAAGATTTAATAGGAAATACCAACCCGAAAGGAAGGATTAAAAACATTTTTCTATTTGTAGGAAGCAAATTGTAGTAATTACCATACCTTGACCACATTTTGTTCTTACATATGAGATCTGGGGAGGAGGGTGTCCCAACATCCTAATTAATGCTGCAAATGATCATCATGGTTCATAGATCACAAACATGAGATTTTAATTCATCCATTCGCCAGATGTAATTGTAAGCCACTGTTTTAGGTACTAAAAGTGACCCTCCACCTCCCAAAGACATAGGTATGTATATTAAACAAACTGCAGGTTTATGGGCAAAACCTAAAGTCTTGTAAAGGTGAAAAATGAATGTAACTACAATGCAAATTCAAATGACATCGGTGCTATAGGGGTGGGATTCTAACTTGTGTAAAAAGGAAACCGTAAAAAATGTTATCCTCTCAAAAATGACCTCCAATGTTAGCCCAGTGATGCTACTTGACTATTTTAAGAGGTTCCAAAATTCTAGGTGACCATCTCATGTATCCTGAAGTGAATGAGAAAGAACTAGTAAGAAAATGAGTATTTTGTTAAATTTAACGTAAATGAAGGAACTTGTATTGAGGTTTAAAAAAAATTGAAGTCTACCCGAAAGCATAAAATGTATGAATTAGACCCTTCCAGAAACACTTTTTGAATACTTATGCTTTGCATGGCAGTACTCTAGGTACTGCTGGGCTTACAAAGAGGAATGTATGTACAATTTCTCCATTTCTAGACTGTTTCAGTAAAGGCGACTTAACGAATCTGATTTTCCCAACATTTGAGCATTTTTCAGAAACTGACAGATCTTTATGCAAATGTTGTTGCCAAGCTGTTTGTAATGGTGAAATTATACTTTGACAGTAACTCTTTAAAATATATTAAACCCAGCTAAGGTTTTTTTGGAAATGTTGCCAATTAAGTGACTTTAATGAGCTTCTTGATGGTAATGTAATTAAAATTCAGATGTTCTAATTGTAAAAAAAAATTACAGTTCTGGGAAAGTTAACAGTAAAATAAGCAAATGTAAAATGAATTAGGACTAATTTAAATGGTGATTATGTGGTCTTCTGGGAAGATTTTACCAAAACAATGCTTTCAATTATGCGGTTTGTAATGAAGGAAGAAGACACCTAACAGATATTTTAAATTTATCCAATAAAGCAGAGATTTTGAGTTTATCCAATAAAACAGATTTAAAAATTCTGAACGTGGGGAATCATTCTCAGCTGTGAAAAAATTGCTAAAACACCCCTCTGGCGTTATGGACAGGCACCTTGACAATTTGAAGTAGAATGTGTAATTCAGGGAGAAATAAGTGATTGGACCTTACCAAGCTATTCATAGGGAAAACGATCTGTCTCCTAGCAAAAGTCTCTAATGACCACCTGCTCAGATTATTGGCAAGCAATACTAACATGCTGGTCATAAACTCTTCTTTTTGACACACAGGTAGTGTATTTGGCAAGTTAGCACAGCATAATTTCACTCTATTGGCCTCCAATTAATTGATACTTTATTACTTACTCTACTTATTTTTTTAAAAATTGCTTTGACAGTGTATGTTTTAACAAATATTTGTTGGTACAGCATTTCATATCTCATTCTATGGTTCTGAAGAATCTGTAACTTGTGAATAAGAAAGAGCAGTAATCTACCAAAACTCATGCTACTGTGGTTCACCAACTCACCTTCCTTTTTTCTTACGTAATGTCCATTGGCAAGCATAGACAGTAGCATCTTCTCTAGCCATTAATTATTAGGGGCAGGAATTTTTCTCACAGCTACATAGGGTGAATTTTTGAAATGAATGTCTTAATGAAACATTTAACATGATACAGAAATCATTTATATGTTAAAAACCACTATCCATTCACACATATTTTGTTTGTTATTGAAACATCCTTTCCAATATTCATGAACATAATAGAAATTTTAGATATGTCACAAAATTTGCTTATATCACATCAGCATTAAGCTAAAATTTCAGTTTTGAGAGATGATAAAAAAACAATGAGTCTTTAATAAACGTAAGCACTTTATATAGTAAAGGAAATAATGCTACTATCTGAAGATAAAAGTAATACTTTGCAGCATTACAAATTCCTTCCAATGAAATAAAACAAGATAGCTCATATGTCAATTCCTTGAAATATAATATGTTCATTATAACTTATTTTAGAGATAGTGGGCTTTAATAGGTAAGGGCACAGATACAAAGTAGATTACCTGGTTTGCTTCCCAACTCAGGAACATATTAGCTGTGTAACACTGCTCAGTTTTTGTAAGTTCTTTCTGCTTCATTTTCCTTATATATGAAGTTCAAGGGTAATAACAGTCCCTACCCCACAGGGTTGTTTGGAGGTTTAAGTTAATTGTTATTCATAGAGCTAACAGAAAGCATTTTGTAAGAGTTTGCTAGATACATAAGGTAAACCACTTTTTAGTTGGAATTTTCAATAAATTAATTTTAAAGGAATTAATAGTATGATGTTTACTGCAGCATTATTTATAATAGCCAAATTATGGAAGTAGCCCAAGTATTCATGGATAGATAAATGGATAAAGAAGATGTGGTGTGTATAATGGAATATTACTCAGCCACAAAAAGGGATGAAATCTTGCCATTTGCAACACCATGGATGGACCTAGAAGGTATAATCCTAAGTGAAGTAAGTCAGTCAGAGAAAGACAAATATCATATGATTTCACTCATATGTGGAATTTAAGAAACAAAAGAACAAAGGACAAAGAGACAAACCAAAAAACATACTCTTAAGTACAGAGCTCAAACTGATGGTTACCAGAGGGGAGGTGGGGGCAGGGAAATAGGTGAAAAGGATTAAGAGTACATTTATCATGATGAACACTGAGTAATGTACGGAATTGTTAAATCACTAAATTGCACATCTCAAACTACTATTTAAAAAAAGGAAATTAGAGTCTAAATAAGAAGCCAATGGCTTCTTTTCCATATCAGTGAATTTAGTATAAGTGTGAAAATCATCAGTTCCTTATAAAGGAATCTCTATATTTTTTGAAACGATGTGACCTTTTAGGAATAAGTAATATAGAAGTCATGAATGTGCAAGGAAGCTCATCGACCTTGGTATTTTCTCTTGAATGAGTCCAACCTCATATCTCAATACCTATCTGAGTAGTTGAATATCTGTCAGCAGTGATGGAAACACTGTTGGAGAAGACCTACAGCCTGGAAAATGTGCAGTTGAAGGACATGAACGGTCTGTTTACCCAGGATTCAGGCACAGCCCCCAAAGCACCACACAGGCCTTCCACTCTGGTCCTATCTCCACCATGCTCCAAACATCGTCATCCAAACTCGAGCCCCATGACTCTCCTTTTTTTTAAGCCAATCTCACTTCTGTTTCAGGGACTGGAATGTGGTTTTCTCAAGTTTTCACTTGGCTGTGTTCTTGTCATCTAGGTCTCGGCTCAGGTGTCACCACCTTTAGAGAACATCTCTCATCAGTGGATTTAATATTGATTCTCCCATAACCAGAGACTTCCAACTACTTTATCTAAATCTGCTTCCTTGATAGCCCTTACTAGCATCAGAAATTATTTTATTTATATATGTGCTCCTCTGGTACGTATTTCTCCCATTTGAATATAAGCTCTCTTTGAGCAGTGACTCTGTCCTTTTACCTTTCTGTATCCAGGGCCTAGACATCCCTGGGATAAAGTAGGAGGAGCTTGGCAAATACTTGCTGAATGTATTCCCATATTGTGTGGATAGGAGGGTCTATGAAACTAGGATCCTTACGTGTGATCTCACAGTGGAAACAGATCACGTCCTTTCTGGAACTTAGCATTTGATAGGCACTTGCTGTTTCTCCCTCAAGTGAAGAGAAAGTAAAAATCCCTGAGCACTGAGTGACCCATAGTCAGAAGTATGGGGTTAGGAAGAATATGAACCTTACCCCGAGGTTCTAAAAGAGGGTAGTCTATGAAATAAAAATAATTTGGGTCAGGAAATGGAACTGCCCTACCCCCGGTATCATTGCTTCTAGATCAATCACCAAGACACTGCAGACTGAGGAAATTTGGCTCAAAATGTTCAGACTGTAAAATGTCAAGTAATTCTCAGGAATGCTATTGATTACGCTAAGAGCTTTTATTAAAAAAGAATAGTAGTTTTCAAAATATGTTTTACCTAATATGTTTCAAGTACTAAGAGTTTCCTTCATGTGTTAAAACAAGGAACCCTGTGCTTTATACTGTTTCTATCTCCTGGTTAGATAGGTCTTAAGTTCAAGCCTTGGCAGTTTAGTCAGTTGATTCTTTTGTTTTCCAAATTTATTTGTTTGAATTCAAGTTAGTTAACATACAGTGTAATATTGGTTTCAGGAGTACAGCCCAGTGAGTCATCTCTTACACACAACACCCAGTGCTCATCCCGACAAATGCTCTTTTCAATCCCCATCACCCATTTAGCCCATTCCCCACTCATCTTCCCTCTAATTCATTCTTTTAAAAGCAGAATACAAACGTGCAGTCATCAAAAATAAGTCAATGAAATATATCTTCCAAAAGTTGAACATTTTGGATCCTATTTTTCTAGCTGACAACTTAACATGGGTGAACTGAACTTTCTAGGGTCTCACTGATGCAGATGAGTGTAGCCCTATGTATCCTCAAGGTTGTCAAACAGAATTTAAAAAAACTGAATTCTGTTTCTTGTGATTTTGTTAAGTTTTGTATGTTTCTGAGATTCCATTGCTCCTTCCACAGGCCACACTTACTGGGCTAGATTCATGGCTTTGCAAGCCCTACAAATTCCTCTGGTCCCAGCAGGTAATAATGCAAGGTAATTCCTAAGCCCTAAATCATCTTCCAAAAACTGAGACCTATAGGTCAGATTATAGGAACTAATCCCATGTTTTGATTCACTCTTCTCTTCCTTGGATCTCATCATCTTCTGGGATCACAGTGGTTATACACTGAAGATTTGTTTCCTCTTCATTATAGAGCTCTCTCTCATGAGACTCTTGGGCACTTTTTGTAGAGATGGGATGGAACAACAATCTTAGATCCCTTAGAAACACAGTGGCTGAAGTATTCTCCCTGACTCAGAGGGTAACAGTGAGGCCAGGGACCCACCATGGCACCTTGCTTGATGCTGCTATGAGAACATTCTCAAAGGAATTGTCATCAGCATCATTATCCATCATCTTCTTTGGTGAGACGATTTTATATGAATTAAATTGATAGTTGAGAATCTTGGATGAGACAAATGTAAGGGATGCCTTGGATTGAGTTCCCCATCTCAAGTAACTGTTGAGGCCAGCCAGGTCATCAGAATGAATGAAGCAAACCAAGGAGGGGGTTAGCAAGGTCTCAGGGTGGGACTCTGGTGAGCTGGTGAGTATATATATATGAAGGCCTAATAACCACTGGCACCAACTGTTGCCATTTGGAAACACGGGCCTATTATTTCTCAGCTTGATCTTTATCAAAAGAAAGCAGAAAAAATGAATTTTTAAATGGAAATTCCCTCTCAGTTGTGAACCTTTAAAAACTAATGTATAAATTTTAAAAAACTTACCTATTTGGCCTATGGATATCAATTTCTATTTTAAGTATTAATTTATCACCTTTTGGGGGGAGGATTTCAATTATACAGCAAGTACTCCACACACATTATTCCATTTCAATCTCCAAACTCTATAAATTTAGAAATTAAAGTGTGTGTATTTCTGGTTAGAAAAATGAGGTAAAACTATGGAACTTGCTTAACATGAGTTCAACCATGGTCTTCCTACCACTACCGTACCTCCATGTAACACAGGCAATGCAATTCCAGAAGGAGTGTGAGGAATGCCTCTTCTTTTGTTATATTGCCGTCATTAATCAAATGTTCAGTAGAGTATAAATAAACACAATGCCAGTAGCAGGCTCTTATCAGTCATTATTAGAATTTAAGTACAGTTAATAAAGTAGCCACTAAGTGACTGCTTAAATAAATATTTGCAAGGTGGCTTTGAAAATGGAGTTTTGTGCCTCCCTCTATAACTTGGTAACTTCTACAGGGTTTGCATCTTGTTTCTGGCCCTAGTAAAATTTTGTGTATGTACAGGCAAACCATCCAATATGTAAATCTAATTCGTGTCTGGACTCAGAATGATGTTAGCTTTCCAATCTTCCCATCACCTCGTCTCCACTCATCAGTATTTCTTCTAGATGACTTTTCTCTAATGCTACCCCTGCTCTGTGTCTTCCCACACCTATTCTCCTACCAACTCCTACATCATGGCCATGGAGTTGCAGAAGGGGGCAGGATGGTAGCGAAGCTTCTAAAATATCACACAAGAATGGTCTCCAAATTGGCATCAGTTGTGTCTTGCCAACAGTACGGAGGCTGCCAAAGCAGAGGCTCCAGAAATAAAGAACAATGAAAGTGTAAACCTGAGGCTTTATTCCTCCAGATTAGGTTTTTAGAAAAGCAAAAAAGTACAATTTAAAAAAACCAATGTAAAATAATATTTTGTGTCTCTCCCCTGTTTTTAGTTAGTAGCTATCAATGCATGCTGTCAAAAGTCACGTGTGCCTCCAGGTTGCCAAACACTGACAGCATATCTGGAGTACTTTTATTATTTGCTTTTTCAAGATACAGTATCAGGAACCATAAAATGTTGTTTACATAATCTTTGGCGAAAAAGCCATGCCTAGTGAAACCCTACTATCAGTTCTTTGACATAGACTCTTTTGCATGGTATTTCCTCTTAACAAATATTAGGAATTTATCATTATCAAAGTGTTTAAAACTTGTGGAACACCTTATAAATAATATTCACATAATCCATCTGCCATATTTCCCTGAAAATAAGTCATGGGAATCATGGATGCAATTGTTAAGATGTGTACTTTATTAAAATGCTTAATTTTTTTGTTCATAGCAGCACTGTCAACAATAGCCAAAACATGGAAAAAGCCTAATTGTCCATCACCTGACGAGTGGATCAAGAAGATGCGGTATATATTCACGATGGAGTACTACATGGCAATGAGAGGGAATGACATATGGCCCTTC
>NC_043702.1:67164135-67201387 GCF_006229205.1 Suricata suricatta
AAGTATTGGCAAGGACGTACTTTGCTTATGGTTAAGATGCTGTGGAAAATGGTTTAGCAGCTCTTCAAAATATTAAACATAGAACTCTCATACAGCCCAGAAACTCCACTCGTAGGAATGTACCCCAAAGAACTGAAAACAGCTTCTCAAACAAACACATATACAAGCATATCAAACAGCACTATTTACAATAGTCAAAGGTGAAACAACTCAACTGTCCACCAGTGAATGAATGCAGGAACCAATTGTGGTAGATGCATACCACGGAACACTATTCAGTTATAAAAAGGAATGAAGTACTAATACATGCTACAACAGGAATGAACCACAAAACCATGTTAAATGACCAAAGCCAGACACAAAAGGCTATTGTATAATTCTATTCATGTGAAATATCCATGATGGGTGAGTCCACCGAGATAGAATGAAGACTGTTGGTTGCCAGAGGATGGAGGAAGAGAGAATTGAGAAGTCACTGCTTTTATTTTTATTTTTGAGTTTTATTTTGGAATGATGGAAAAGTTTGGGTACTAGATGGAGGTAGATGGATGAACATTGTGAATGTACTAAAATGCCACTAAATTATTCACTATAAAAGATTTGATTTTGTTATGTGAATTTCCTTTCGTTTGTAATGATTTTCAGTATAAGTAATCTATAAAATTATGGTATCATTTCTAAAATCAGTACACAGGTTTTTCAGAGAAGAGTATATTTCAGAAAGTTAGGCTCTTGGGTGTTTTATAAATATTTATTTGAATCCATCCTCATTGTTAATGAAAGGAATATTTTCATTCTCAACTAAAGAAAATTAAAATTTGTTAAACCTCTTTTAACCATTGACATTCATAGTACCACACATCTGTGTACAAACGAGAGGAAACCCATAGGACTCACGCCCCCCTCGGTCATTACAGATCCAAACCTTACATCTCATGAGCAGTCAAACCATTTAGTCCTCTCAAATACCAGAAATTCCCTTGTCTGACTTTTAAATTCTTTTCTTCCAGCTTCTTGCTCAACTGCATTAGGCACAATGGCTCTTCAAAGCAATATTTTCAAATACCCAACCTCAGGCTGCCGCCTTCTTGGCTCCTCCCTTCCTAGCACCTCAGTTTTCAAAAAACAGTAAGAATGGGCTCTTCTCCTTACCAAGACCTGTCCCATACCTATGCCCTGCTCTGAATCCTTTGCTCTTTTAATACCCCCAGCTTCTTCGCCAGAAAGTGAAATCCACAGCACTTTAAGAGGCTGAAACCCTATTTTGTGACACGCCCTAAACTATGGATCTGATTCTTAAAAAATGAAAACTCCACAGATTTTTTGGAAAGCAGTTTAGAAGGCTCTCAAAATATTAAACATAGAGTTATCATATACCCCAGAAATTTTACTTCTACAATTTTTCTTTAGAATTCTTCTAGAATTCTACTCATCTAAAAGAATTAAAAATATAGTCCAAGGGCACTTCAGTGAGTTAAGCGTCCAGCTCTTGACTTTGGCTCAGGTCATGATCATGTGGCTGGTGAGATGGAACCCCACGGAGGCCTCTGCACTGACAATATGAAGCCTGCTTGGGATTCTCTCTCTCTCTCCCTCTCTCTCTGCTCCTCCACCACTCATGTAAGCATGCCATCTCTCTCAAAATAGGTAAACTTAAAAAAAAAACATAGTCCAGACAAAACTTGTATTGAATGTTTACAGCAACATTATACATAATAGCCAACAGTGGAAACAACCCAAATGTCCATCAATTGAGAAATAGTTAAACAAAATGTAGTATATACATATAATAGAATATTCTCAGTCCTATAAAGAAATGAAATACTGATACATACTACAACATTGATGAACCTTGAAAATATTATGCTAAGTTAAAAGAAGCCAGATGCAAAAGGCCGCATACTGAGTGATTTTGTTTATATGATGTGTTCACAAAATGCAAAATCTATATAGAAAATAGGTCAGTGGTCATCAAGATTTGAGAAAGGGGCACTGGGGAGCAACTGCTAATGGGCACAGGGTTTCTTTTGGGGGTGATGAAAAAGTTCTGTAAGTAGACAGTGATGATAGTTCTACAACATTGTAAATACACTAAACACTACTGAATCATACACTCTAAAAGCTAAACTATAAAACACCTGTATTTGCTAATCATTTAATCTTTAGATGTCATGCTATCTTAGCCATCTGGTAACTGTGAATGGATTTAGACAGCAGTCAAGGCAGATTCTGGGGAGGTTGGAAGATTACTCTGGAATTCTACAGGATTCTCTAGAGCAGTCTTGCTCTAGAAAGGCAATGTGGTCTAGATTCAAACCCAGATGTGTGGCTTTAATTAACTTGATTTTCTGTTCTAAGTCCTCATCTCATTATTTCTAAAACAGAGGCAAAATAATTAACTAACTGTGTCTTGTAAAAATTGGACAATAGTATATTCAGATAGTTTTGCCCTTAGTAGGCAATCACTAAATGGTAGCTATTTCTATTACCTGAGGGGACTGATTTGCTCCTCATTTCTGAAGTATAAAATAATCTGGTTTTAAACAACAGAAATATTTTCTATTTCATTCAAACTATTGTTATTTCTGAAACTGATTGCCTTAGGTCTCTATATGAATTCCAGGTGAATTTTTTTTTAAAGTAATCACCTAATAAGGTGTTTGGTGCTACATGCTAACCACTGGACTGGATCACTGCAACACTTTCATTCAAGTGCTCAGTCAAATGTAGCCCCGAAATTAATTTATACTTGGTTGTCTTCATAAACAACAGCTGTCCTAAATGATACATTTATATAGAACAAGTGCCCAGAAAAACATTAGATGTAAACTGGTGCTTCAGAAATCAAACCAAACGTTAAGATAATCATTGAATTACCTTTTTTTGCTACACATTGTGCCTAGCACAAAAAAAAAAGTATTTACAAGAGCCACAGGCTTTGACTTCTAGACTTTAGGTGATCATTGTTTATGGAGGATACTGGTGATCCTGGACCAGATCTAGGAGATGGGAGAATTCATCTTTCTGCAGCATTAAAGAGGGTCCACTATTAATACACCAGTGGGCTCTATGAAAAGAAAAAAAAATTTATTAAAGTAAAAGTGAAATATCAGTCTTTACTTCCTCTGATAATATGCCAACAAAAAATGGTTTACTTTTCAGCAAAAGAGAATCCGAATTAGAACACAGTACTGAGGCCTTGTAGGCTGTAGAACTGTTTCTAGGTGCAAAAACAAATTATTTTTGGTAATTTCTTACCAAATGAAATTGTGGATATTAATTCTCTGTGTTTGTAGAATAAGATAGCTAAAAAATGAATTATAACAAAGTAAATTAAATTTTATTTTAAAATAGAGTAATAGCTTAGAGAGATTTATAAATTATCCCCTATTCTATGATTCTGTTCTTTAAATATCACCAAAAACAGGGCATATCTTTACAATACATCAGATAAAATGTGAATTGGCAGCATTGAACAAGTTTCAGGCAGGGGGAAGTCTGATTATAAGGCATAATGAATAGAAAAAAAAAGTGTTTATAACTCTATTTCACATTTTCTACATTTTTTTGATATCCAGATTTCAAATTTTAATTTTCTAATGGCTGAAGTTACTTCCTTTTACAGAAGCCTTTAAAAAAATTGCAATGTTTTAATTGGTTCACATTAAAAACTCTTAGAAGCTTGAAGAAAAAGTCTTTCCAGATGAGCAAGAGGTTGGATAAATGTAATGACATATGGTTTGTTTTTTATAGCTACAATATGCGAAAAATAGAAGCATAACACATGTATTCAATGATATATATGTATTTATACATATAAATATATATTCTGCTTATAAATTATGAGATAAGATTATTTTGTACAAATGCAATTTTGTTTTCTTTCTCTTCCTTTTTCCCTTTATGAATAAAAATAACAACTGAAACTTAGAACAATTTTAAACATCTCATTATACCAGGGATCTAGCAAAAGATAAAATCAATGTATGCAAAGCCATGATGCCATACAGTCCCCTGCTCAGACTTGTGAGCAGGGCTCTCTACAGGATCTCAGAGCCTCAGGGCAGGAAGAGGTCCGATGAACTTATTAATGAATATTTCCTGACCCAGCAGGCTTCCTCCGAATCACTCCAGATGGAGGGGTCACAGACTGTTCCTTAAATGTTTCTCAGTAAGGCTACTTCTCACATCCTCTGGCAAACTCAGAACATCCCCTGCAAGTTCTTTCTTTATTCTCCCTGGATGCCTGAGCCCATCAGGCTGTTCACAAACAGGTTTTTATACCCATAGCTCATAAGTGTTAGATTTTTACATTCTGTGGTATCAGTTTTTAAATTTTCAGAGGCTATTGTCAAAGGACTATACTTTTGTCATCAAAGCTTAAAAAACCCTCAATTAATGTAAACATTTCTCTCACGTACTGTACTTTATATTATTTATTTATTTATTTATTTATTTTTTTTTTTTGAAGGCTCCATCTTTTCAGAAGGTTGTGGAAAAGAGTGTTCTAATCTAGGAAGAGCATGGCATATTGAGAGGATTACCTCTGGGAAACAAAAATGAACTTCAGGGGCGCCTGGGTGGCTCAGTCGGTTGAGCCTCCGACTTCGGCTCAGGTCAGATCTCACATTCGTGGGTTCGAGCCCCGCATCGGGCTTTGTGCTGGCAGCTAGCTCAGAGCCTGGAGCCCGTTTCCTGTCTTGTGTCTCCTTCTCTCTCTGCCCCTCCCCGTCTCATGCTGTGTGTCTCTCTGTATCAAAAATAAATAAAACATTAAAAAAAGTTAAAAAAAAAAATGAACTTCAAACTCACAAGACAGTTTTATCCTCATGCCTAAGTCATGCCCAGGGCCGAGGCATTCCCTCCGGAGGGGCCTGGAAAAATGTAGAGAATAAGGGAGCTGCAGTCCTCATTCCCTAACCCTGAGTGAGGGTCCCCCGCCCCGCCTTCACTGCAGTCGATTCCCTCTTACCCAAGTGCTGTCCTGTGCCACCACTTCACCTCCAGGCTCTGTTGCTTACCATATGTCTCCAAACGACAATTATTTTACCTAGCTCATGCTTAGCAACTAGAGGATCAAACTATTTTATTATTCATTTATTTGTTTATTTATGTGATTTTTTATTTATTTTTGAAAGACAGAGACAGAGTGTGAGTGGGGTAGGAACAGAGAGAGAGAAAGAGGGAGACACAGAATCTGAAGCGGGTCCAGGTCCTGAGCTGTCAGCACAGAGCCCCACATGGGGCTCGAGCCCACGAACTGTAAGATCATGACTTGAGCCAAAGTTGGACACTTAACCAACTGAGCCACCCAGGTACCCCTCAAACTCTTTTGTTTTAAGGTAAAATTGGTATAACGTTTTTAAAAGGTAAAAATTGGTATAATTATATAAGTTTCAAGCATACAACAGGGTAGTTTAATATTTGTGTGTACCACACAGTGACCACAAGTCTGGTTACCATCCATTACCATAAAATTGAGCCCCTATACTCCTCCGCCTATCTCCAACTCCCACCACCTCCTTTAAACCACCAATATATTCTCTGTATCTAGGAGTTTGTTTCTGTTTTCTTTGTTCTTTGTTTTGTTTTTCAGATTTCACATATAAGTGAAATCATATAGTATTTGTCTTTCTCCACCTGACTTATTTTACTTAGTATAATACCCTGAAAATCCATCCATGTTATCCATGTTGTCACAAATGGAAAGATTTTCTTCTTTTTTTATAGCTGAGTAGTATTCCGTTATGTGTGTGTGCGTGTGTGTGTGTGTGTGGAATCAATTCACTTACAAGGGACACTTAGGTTGTTTCCGTATCTTGGCAATTGTAAATAATAATCAGTATACAGGTGCATATATGCTTTCAAATTAGTGTTTTTATATTCGTTGGATACTCATAAGTGGGAAAGCTGTACCATATGGTGTTTCTGTTTTTAATTTCTTAAGGAATCTCCATACTCTTTTCCATAATGGCTGCACCAATTTACATTCCCAGCAAACAGTGTACTTTTCTCCACATTTTCTCCAACCTTTGTTGTTTCTTGTCTTTTTGATCATAGCCAGTCATATAGATGTGAAGTGATATTTTATTATAGTTTTAATTTGCATTTCCATGATAATTAATGATGTTAAACATCTTTTTATGTACCTGTTGTCCATCTGTATGTCTTCTTTGGAAAAATGTCTGTTCAGATCCTCTGTCCATTTTTTAAATAGAGTAGTTCTTTTGTTCTTGAGCTGTGTGAATTGCTTACGTATTTTAAATGTTAGCCCCTTATCAGACATATGATTTGCAAATATCTTCTCCTATTTGGTACCTGCTTTTTTGTTTTGTTGATGGTTTCTTTCAGTGTGCAGAGGTTTTATAGTTTGATATAGTCTCATGCAGTCCTATATTTTTTTTATTTTGTTTCCTTGGCCTTTAGAGTCAGGTGCAAAAAAAAAAAAAAAAAAAAAAAAGAAAAAAATCATTAAGACCACCATAAAGGAGCTTACCACCTGTATTTTTTTAGGATATTCATGGTTTCAGGTCTTATATTCAAGTCTTAAGTTCATTTTGAGTTAATTTTTGTGTGTATGGTGTAAGATAGTAGTCCAGTTTTATTCTTTGCACGTGGCTGTCCAGTTTTACAACACCCTTTTTTGAAGAGACTATCTCTTTTTCACTGTTTATTCTTGCCTCCTTTGTCATAGATTAATTGACCATGTACAAGTGGTTTTATTTCTGGACTCTCTCTTCTTTTTCAGTGAGCTATGTGTCTGTTTTTATGCCCAACACTGTACTGTCTGATAGTTTTGTAGTATAGTTTGAAATAAGGGAGATGGTATCACTAGTTTTGTTCTTTCTCAAGATTTCTTTTGCTATTCAGAATCTTTTATAGTTCCATGTAAATTTCAAAACTATTTGTTCTAAGTCTGTGAAAAATGCCATAGAATGCCACTGGAATCTTCTTAAGATTGCATTCAATCTATAGATTGCTTTGGATAGTATGAACATTTTAACAATATTAATTCTACCAGTCCATGAGCACAGAATACCTTTTCATTTATTTGTGTCTTAATTTTTTTTTACTATTTTACATCTTCTCTTTCATTTCTGATTTTATTTGAGCTCTCTTTTTTTTCTTGATGAATCTAGTTAAATGTTTTCAATTCTACTTATCTTTTCAAAGACCAACTCTTAGTTGTGGTCATCTTTTCTATTGCGTTTTTAGTTTTTTTTCATTTTTCTCTTCTCTGATCTTTATTATTTCCTTCCTTGTTCTAACTTTGTGTTTTGTTTATTCTTTTTTTCCCTAGTTCCTTGAGGTAGTAGAGCTAGATTGTTAATTTGAAATTTTTCTTATTTCTTCAGGTAGGCTTATACTTGAATTCCTGTCTTAAAACTGCTTTTGCTGTGTTCCAAAGATTTTGGACTATGGTATTTCCATTTTTATTTATTTTCAGGTATTTTTTTTATTTCTCTTTTCATTTCTTTGTTGAGCCATTGGTTGTTCAGTATCATGTTGTTTTATCTCCACATATTTGTGATCTTTCCAGTTTTCTGTGTTTCATTTTTAGGTTTCTTTCTAAATTTTTTTTCAATGTTTATTTATTTTTGAGAGAGAGAGAGAGAGCATGTGAGAAAGTATGAGTCGGGGAGGAGCAGAGAGAGAAAGAGACACAGAATCCAAAGCAGACTCCAGGCTCTGAGCTAGTAGCACAGAGCCCGACAGGGGGCTTGAACCCATGAACCGTGAGATCATGACCTGAGCTGAAGTCAGAGGCTTAACCAACTGAGCCACCCAGGTGCCCCAAAATTCATTTTTAGTTTTATACCATTGTGGTCTGAAAAGATGTTTGATATGATTTCAGTATTCTTAAGTTTACTGAGACTTGTTTTCTGGCCTTACATATTATCTACCCTGGGGAATGTTCCATGTACACTAGAGAAGAATATATATTCTGCTACTTTGGGATGGAATGTTCTGTATATATCCACTAAGTCCATCTGGTCTAATGTGTCTTTTAAAGCCAATGTTTCCTTATTGATTCTCTGTCTGGGTGATCTATCCATTGATATAAGTGGGGTATTAAATCCCATACTATTATTGCATTGCTGTCCATTTCTTATTTTGTATCTGTTAATATTTTTATTTACAGATTTAGATGCTCCTACTCTGGGTGCATAAATATTTACAAATGTTATATTCTCTTGTAGGATTGACTCCTTTATCATTATGCAATGCCCTTCTTTGTCTCTTATGATAGCCTTTATTTTAAAATCAATTTTGTCTTATATAAATATAGCTATACCAGTTTTCTTTTTGCTTCCATTTGCATGGACTACCTTTTTTCATCCCTTCACTTTTAGTCTGTATGTGTTGTTAGACCTGAAGTGAGTGTTTTGTAGGCAACATATAGTTGTTTATTAGTGTTTGTTTGTTTATTGTCCACTTAACCACTCTATGACTTTTAATTGGAAAATTTAGTCCATTTACATTTAAAGTAATTATTGATGGGTATGTACTTATCATTTTGTTGATTGTTTTCTGGATTTTTTTTTGTGGTTCTTCTACTTCTTTCTTCTCTTATTTTCTTACCTTGTGGTTTGATTTTCTTTAGTGTTATGTTTGGATTCCATTCTCATTGTCATTTGTGTATCTACTATAAGTTTTTGGTTTGAATGTATGCATGGATGGATTTTCATTTTGTCTCTTAACTAATTATTATACTTATAATTTTATGATTTTCCTTAGCTTTAGAAGTGGTTTAATGAATTTTATTATATATTTGCATTTGCCAGAAAGATCATTACCTTTATATGCTTTGTTGTTATAAGTTTGTGCTTTTTCTTTTCAGCTTAGAGAAGTCCCCCTGAAATTTCTTGTAAGGTCATTTTAGTGATGAGAAACTCTTTTATTTTTTGCTTGCCTGGAAAACTCTTTATTTATCCTTCAATATTGAATGATTATCTTGTCAGAGTATTCTTGGTTGGGAGTTTATTCCTTTCAGCACTCCCTCTGACCTACAAAGTTTCTGTTGAAAACTCAGCTGATCATCTTATGGGGAGATTCCCTTGTATATAACAAGTTGTTTTTTTCTTACTGCTTTTGATATTCTCTCTTTTTCTTTAGCTTTTGACATTTTAATTATAATGTGTCTTGGTGTGGATCTCTTTGGGTTCATCTTATTTAGAACTCTCCATGATTTCTGGAGCTGGATGTCTGTTTCCTTCCCAGTTTAGGAAAGTTTTCAGCCATTATTTCTTCAAATAAGTTTTCTATTCCTTTCTCTCTCATCTTATTCAGGGACCCCTATAATGTAGATATTACTTCATTTGATGTTGTCCTACAGGTTAAATGGTCAAACTCTTTAGCTTTCAAAGCAACTGGTTAATTGTTGCCAAGGCCCCACCCCACACTTATTTTATTATAGCTTTAACCTAACTTATTTTTTTGGAAAATTTCAAACCTATACAGTATAAGCAGAATCATGTAACAAATCCTATTTACTCAATATTTAACCATACTTGGATTATTTAGACTTCCACCAACATCTCTTTGTAATTTTGTAATTTTTTTCTTTTAGTTAAATTTTATATAAATTGAAATCACAAATCTTAGCTGAACCATTTTGACAATTGGACAAACCTGGATAACACACATCCCATTAACAAGACAGAATATTTCTATCTCCTGAAAATGTTTCCTTCTAGACTATCTCCTCCCCTCCTCTTCCAAGGACAACTCCAGTTCTGATTTTTTTTTTTAACATTAGCTTTGCCTGTTCTTGAAATTCTAATAATGGATTGATACAGTATCCAGTGTTTTTGTGTATACAGCCTCTTTCACTCAGCATATCTGTGAAATTCACCCATATTGCTGCCAGTATCAGTTACTCATTCATTTTTTTATTGTTTACAAGTATTCCATTGTATAAATTTCATACCATAATTTGTCTAATATTTTGCTTACTAAAAGACAGTTTAGTTGTTTCCAGCTTTTAGCTATTATTTAAAAAAGCCGCTATGAATGTTTTTGTGCAAGACTCTTTGTAGATATATGTTTTCATTTCTCTTAGATGAAATTACTAGGTCAAAGGGTAGTTGTTCATTTAGCTTTAAAGTTTAATCTTTTCCCAAAATGGTTGCACTGTCACTTCTTTTTAAATTGCATTTTTTTTTTATTTTGAAGAGGAATATTAAATCAAGTGAACAACCTCCCCTTCCCAAAGTATAACAAGTATATGTTAAGAAGTATTCTTGGCACTCTATTTCTGTCTACCTCACTGCTCCATACTGCCTCCTGCAGGTACGTGTTTCTATTAGTTTCTTTTGCATTCTTCCAATTATTTTAAATGCATTTTGATGGCTCCTTGGATTGACTTCAACTTGTTACTATACACAATGCTGCAATGAAGAACCTTGTACCCACATCATTACATATATATGAGAATAACATTGGGAAAAAATTTCAGAATGGTGCTTTCGCCTTACTTGGCCAAGGGGTATAGGTATTTGTATTTTGTAATATTGTCAAATTTTGCCTACAAACATTCTGTAACATGTTGTGCTCCCATCAGCAATGCAACAGAATTCCCTTTGTCCACAGTCTTGCTACCAGAGTGGACCATGAACTAGATCTTTGCCATTTTCAAACATTCCAACACAACTATTCTGAACAACTGAGGAAAATCAACACGCAAAATTCCCATACTCCATGAGTTTGTCAGGTGAAGTCCTAAGAAGAACCCGACACATAATTTGTGAGGCCAAGTGCAAAATAAAAATGCAGAGCCCTTGGTCAAAAGTTCTTAAGAGCTTTAAGATCAGAGCAGAGTGTTAAGCCAAGTCTCAAGCCAGTGTTTATAGGTTTTAAGCCCATAAAAGTTATCCCTGGTCTTAATCATCATAAAGAAAGCAAGAAATTTTTGAATAAATACCTTATTTTACCCTAAAACTTGCACACTTTTGTACTCAACTCCATACAATAATTTTATTTTATATTACGTATATCTAGTCAAATTGACCTTTCAAGAAGGCATATCATAGCTATTATGCGGCAATGCCCCCTGGCAGCCATTAGGTACCTTCATTATAGTCTGATGGGAGAACTCTAGATGGAATATCCCAGAATTTCCCTGCTCCTCAGCAAGCTATTTAACACTAGTCATATAAATACCAGGATACCACTTTCTCTGCCTCCCATATGGATAACCAAATAACTGATGGGACTTGAAGGCCAAATGGAGGCTGGTGTTGAGACAGTCATTGGAAGAAGATCCACAAGTCCACATTGCACTTGATGTTTGTCTTGTTTTATGATAATGCAGTGTCCATTAGGGAGCCTGCTCTGCCGCCTGTTAGGTAGGAGAGCAGTGCTTATACACGGAGGCTCATAGTGCCTCTGCATTTCTAGAATGCTTATTATTATGGTGTTGGGGACTTCCCAGAATCAGGGTTGGTGGGCTGGAGATGAAGCTAGAGGAAATTTCCTGAAAGAACTTGGGATAGTCACTTCTTAAATAACAGAAAGCAGGTGCAGTGGAGGGAAATAAATTTTGTAGTAAGATATTGAGAGATGTTGGAGGAGAACAAAGCCAAGGGCTGTGTTAAGGATTTTATATACATCATCCACAGACCCCCCCCCCTTCTTAGGACTCCTCCACAGGCAGGTAACATCTGAAAAGGAGACCAATACAGAGGGATGAAGACACATTTACTCAAATAGGCAAAGACAGAAAATAGAACCAAATGTCAAACAATAAATGCAAATATAGCCAATATACTTATGAGGACTGAGGCAAGAGAGAAGTAAGCTAATCCACACTTTCAAGCCAATACTGTATTTAGAAGTGTTAATCCACATGTCTTGAGCAAGGCCACCTTTCTCTGCTCTTTGACCCCCTCTGCTGGTAGCGCTAAGAAGCAGTCCTCAGGTGAAAATCCCAGCACCCACCAGGGAGAAGGTGAAAAAAGTGAGACGGGTATTTTATACAACCCTGCTTCTCAAACTTTAATATGCATATGAATTGCTTGGGAATCTTACCAAAATGCAGATTCTTACTGGGGAAATCTGGACTTTGGCCTGGACTTTCTAGCAAGCTCCCTGGTGATGTTCGTTTTGGGACCATACTTTGATTAGCAACGCTTTATACCATCAGTAATCCTTCCTGAGGTCTCCCAATTCACATAGAATTGATCTCTGTGGCCTTTAACCAGCTTTACATCCAATAGTGGGTACAATCCATGATCAAACAGCTTAAGGTCCCTGGGAATATTTCTCCAGCTGCTTCCATGATTTATTTCCATACACATCAGCTTCTGATGGTATTAGACTATTGGAATCTAGCTAGGAAATGTTGCAATGACTTTGTCGCACAGAATCGTGTTCTTATTTTACAACAGTCATTTAACCAATCCCCTCATTTCACAAATGAGGAAGCTGAGGCACAAAGAGAGGATGTGACTTGCCCACCATCACACAGCTTGTTGACGGTGGCTCGACTAAAATCTAATTACCCTCACACTGTTCTCGTGTTGCCTGTCCAGGTCATTTCACATTTTTCTCTTTCTCTTAAGTGACCGGACTCATAGCTGCTAAATCCTGTCTATCATTAAAGTCCTAAGTGGTGGGGCACAACACAAAGCGCAGGAAATGTGACAATATGCATCTCATCTCAACAGTTTTCCTCACATCTGCTCTTTGTGAATCAGTGTCCAGGTCTCCTATCAACAGAGTTAGTTTTTATATACCCATTAGAAAAAAAGATACTAGTTCCTGTCTTATTATCATTACCTATCCTACATGTTTAATCCTCATTTTGCTTTCTCCTTTCTGCCTGAATCCAATATACCACATTAGGTCATAATTGACATTTTAAAAAATTCCTCTAGAAAATAAATCAAACAAATTCTGTAGGGTGGGGATGAGAAAATTCTTAGTAAGTATGTGTTGAGCAAATGATTTATTATTTGGGTAGATTATGGAATGAACTGCTTATTGCATTCAGATAAAGGCATCATGACCAAACAGCAAATGGGAGGCCTTGTAAGCTCCCCAAACGAGGTCCTGCTCAAAGTGGGGTTAGCCATCATCTACGTAATTTCATGGGTTTTTTTGTGTTGGGCATCAAAATTCACTTTAGAGCACTTAAATGGTTTTCATGCCTGACTGAGGGTGAAGGGTGAATTTCCAAACTGCTCTTTCCATTCCCAACAACCAAAAAAAAGCGGGAGAGTAAATAAAAAGTTTCCTGGTCTGAGACGTCCCACCCAATATAAGCTTAGAATGCAGATGAGCAAAGTGAGTAGGCGAGTGAAATCGTTTGTAACAAAAACTCATTATTTACAGATGAGAAATTTATACTGTCAGCGTAATATCTGTGAGGCTAACCAGCGCTGAGAGTATATAAGTACAGTGCGCTGTGCGGCCGAAGTACAGAGCTCGGGAAACAGCACTTCCGACGTTCCGGAAGGAGGGCTCGCGCTCTGTCCACCTGCTCCGTTCCAGTCAACAGTGTCTGAAGGTAAGATGAATTGGGAGTGATTGCAAGATTGTAAATCCTGTTTGGGGTACAGTTAAGTGTTTTTTAGGGGCAAAGTGTTATGAATTTAGTGCTGTTCTTTCATCTTATACTTTATTAATCAATACGCGGTGCAGAATCGAGATGAAAAAGTGATATAAAATGCATTTACATATACTTATTTCAACCCAATGAAGCTGAAAAGCGAATTGGATAAATAATTCAATGCAAAGATATAAAATAGAAAGGAAAACAAAGATTCAAATCAATACCCTTGTTATAAGATTTAACAATTATGAGAACTGCATTTTTAAAATTGGTTAACATTTTGAAACATAATAATTTTGCTAGGGTTTGATAAATGTATATACTACTTTGAATAGAAGGCGTCTTTGAAATGCAGCAGAAATGTGTCCATTAGAGAAGCTATAGCAGCAATTGCTCTTACCAATGAAAACTTATGTTCTTCCGGAAGAGCAGAGTCAATATCATCTCTCAAATATTCACATTTCTGACAAGTCTATCAAAAATCAAAGTCCATGAAATTAGTTCATTGTAAATGAGACATAGCCTATTTGGTGCAGAGAAAAATATAGTCAATAATTGGGAAATCTTTGGATGGAGCTGGGTAAAATCACTGACTAATAATTACCTACGAGGTATTGAAGACCCATAATAATAGATAATATATCTAACATGTCCACACTCTGAAATGAAACTTTAGTAAATCTTTTCAAAAAAAAAAAAAAAATGAGATCTTCGAAACTATCCAGTTAAGTTCTTAAGGACAAAGAACAATGTTACAAAGATCCTCAAAGGAGAAAATGATCAAGTGGTGTGTTTGAGCCATTAGTACAAAGGACCAGTGAGAGGAAATGAGCTATCCAGTATGAAAAGGACTTGCTTGGCCTATGACACCAATACATTTAGCGGTATGATATAATGTCACCTTACCTAGGTCTAAGGTTAATCTTTCTGAAAGGCTTCCTACACAGAGAATACTATTGTTACCATATTTTCCTTTAAATTTGAATGGCAATGTGTGGTTCTTAAAAAAAACAAAACTGCAGATTCTCTCCTTAGACTGCCTAAAGTGGGGTAATTAAAAATTTTCTCTTATTGAGTAGAAGCTTGAGCTAAAACGACATAAATATTTGCTTCCCTGGTAGTGGTATTCAAACAATTAACCTTATTCTTTAAATGTTCACAATTCCATAGACTTCCACTAAATGAATAAATGACATTTAAAAAATCAGCTCCTTCTTCAGTAGAACTCATTTTGTTGACTGTATAGAGAACTTAAGATACTCACTTCTGTGCATTGGCTTCTCTTTCTGGGCCTACAGTGGCAAAATTCCACCTGTTCTAACTCTGCCTCTGCAGAATATATTAAAAAATATTGTAAACATTTTGGAACTTTGCATAGAACGAATTATTTAGGACTAAACTGACTTTTCAAAAATACTTCTAATGCTTATTTATTTATTTTGAGAGTGAGAGCCCTCATGAGCAGGGCAGGGGTGGAGAGGAGAGAGAATTCCCAAGCAGGCTCCTCACTGTCAGCGCAGAGCCTGAATGTAGGGCTCAAACTCATGAACCCCGAGATCATGACCTGAGCTGAGATCAAGAGTCAGACATTAACCAACTGGACTACCCAGGCGCTCCTAGGACTAAACTGACTTTTAACAGTGGGGTAATCCTAAAAAGAAATGCTTGCTTAATTTTTAAAAAATTCCCCAAAGTATGAATGTACAATTGAGAATTATAATCAGAAGACACTACTTGCATATGTGACAACGTTTCCAAAGTTTGCCAACTAGAAAAACTGAAGCAGAGCAAAATGCCAAATGAAGAACTTAATACTGATGAATGAAGAAGGGTGAACATGTAATTCCTAATGTGTTACTTTGTCTAATTGACCATTTAATCTAAAAAGACAGCATTTCAAAGAAAAAAAAATACCACTGCAAGTACTGTCGTCTCTGCGTTCTAGTGCCAAAGGCAGGTGGCAAATATGGCTAGGATGTTAAAGAAAAGATTGATAGTTTAAAACAATAATATTTATAAGATCCTTATTTCAAACCAAATGCCATTTGCTAAAAGCACTCATTTGAATTAATGGATAAGTATAATCAAACTTGGATTGAAATCCCCACTTCTCAAAGTAAACATGGTCAGTCTTAAAAGTAGCAGAGAGAAGTCTATGATAAACACTGAACTTAACGTTTCCATTTGGTAACTCGAGGAGCTGGCCCCATGGGGTCATGCGGCCTCACGTTCATATTGATCCCCACCCGTCCACACTTCTTCACCATGTCCTTGGCATTCAATGGCTTCACAGGGCATCTGCTTGAGGTACAAAGACAAGCAACCAGGTGTATCCCACAACCAAGCCTCAAGTGTCAGTAGCAATGAATGACGTATCCTGGACTGAGTCCAATTATAAAACAACCTGGGGACTTCCGAGACTTCAGAAGCAAGCATTAATTTTCTGTATGACAGTGATCTCTTCGTTTCTTGGTTGTGATTGTTCAAGTTGCCAGAAGCATTAGTTCTTATTGCAAATTGCTTGTCTTTAAAATGATTTTTCCCTTTAATTTAGAACAGGTCAAAGCACCCTAAAATACCTCAAATCTGTTGGCCGCTTTATAATTACAAAGTCTAGACCAAGTTACACTATTTAAAATATAAATGAATAATACATCTGAACCGACAGCTGGTATGCCAAGTTGTAGCCTGAGGCTGCTTTAAGATGGTTGAAATGCAGTATAATGTAAATGCTTGGAAGTGAAGGACTATTAATTGAAAGCCAGACTGATAGTGAAGGGGGTGGCATTATGGATAAGGTGCCATTCAGGCTAACCATATGTAGCATATCATCTACAGTAGATATTTTAAATGTTTATCATGGACATTTTTAATTTCAAGTCTGGAAATGAGCCTTCTAATCATTAACACAAGTGTCCTACACTAATGAAAAAGCTTAGTTGGTGGTACATATCTTTTTTTTTTTAATTGGGTGGAACATATCCTTTGTATCCTTTTTGTCACCCCAAAAATCTGGGGGAAAATATAATCTACTCTCTGAAATGAAGCTGGAAATATAATCAGAGTAAAAATGATGACTAGCTTATATTTTCTATTTGTAATATTTACTGAGTCAAAATTGAACTAATCGAATCTGACAGGTTTAAATGTGTTTGCTGTCTCCCTCCACCCCAACACCCCCATCCCTGACTCTGTGTTCCCACAGGCAGCAAAAATGAAAAGCATTTACTTTGTGGCTGGACTGTTTGTAATGCTGGTACAAGGCAGCTGGCAACGTTCCCTTCAAGACACAGAGGAGAAATCCAGGTATTAAATCTCTAGACTTAGACTAGCATAATACTATGGTTAGAATATAGCTTGTTAAAACTATGATTAGTGAATAGGTCTCAGTAAAATACTGAGGTATCCAAAATGTCCAAGGTATCGTTGTGATAAAGGCTTTTCTGCATATAGATCAGAGTAGGTGCTGTTTCATAACCAAAGGGGTGGGCAATGTTGAGAATTGATTACATAGTAAATTATAGTTCTTTGAAATCTTCAGCTGATCCTATCTATTGATTCTTTACACACTGCAGAAGAGATTACTTTACTTATTCATATCAACTTTGTGTCTCTTTAATTCCTTTTAAAAAATAATGCTTAGTTGCTAGTTGTAAAAGTCGTATGTGCTCATGATAGAAACAATTTTAAAAACATGCAAAATTTTTTCAAGTGCTCAAACTTCATTATTCAGAGAAAACTTAATAATTTTAAAATTTGTTACATTACTTTCCTGAATCTTATGTGTACTATATATAAACATATCCCAGATATTATGTGTTTTCTCTTTGCATTATGCTGTTAGTTTTTCCTAAAATTATTAAAAGTACCTATTATATGTAATACCTTCAAGGCATGCATACTATTTCATCTCATAAATATACAATATTTATTTAGCTATCCCTCCTTTATTGAACATGTAAGAATTCTTCAAATTTTCCCATGAAGAATACTGCAAATAACATTTTCCCCCTAGATTTCTTACTATTTTCTGAGGATAGATTTCTAGTAGTAGAATTACTATGTCAAAGGGTTTGAATGAGTCTAATTTTTATATACTATCTTGCCAACTTGCTTTCCAGAAAAGTCACACACATACACACTCCCATCAGCAGTATAGAAATACTTCTCTCACACTATCCTCCCCAGTATTTAATCTTTGCTAATTTGACAGGTAAAAATAGTATCTCATTTCTATTTCTGAGTATTAATCACATTGAATATTTCCCCATATTCACCATGCCAATGAACTGTTGATTACTGGCATGTGTATTATCCACTATACAGTTTCAAATTACATCACCAAGTGCACTTTTCCTAGTCTTTCTTTTTTTAATGTTTTTTTGAACATTTTGAGAGAGAGATAAGGAGAACAAGAGGGGGAGAAGCAGAGAGAGAGAATCTCAAGCAGGCTCTACCCCATCAGTGCAGAGCCCTATGTGGGGCTCAAACCCATGAACCGTGAGATCATGACCTGAGCTGAGATCAAGATTTGGAGATGCAATCAACTGAGCCACCTATGCACCCCTCTTGTCTTTCTTTGAATATTTAATTGTCTTTCTTCCACCATTAGCTACCATATACTCAGGTAACTGAACTTTTTAATATTAATATATGCAAAAAAGAATTAGGAACATAAATCAGCTGCCCCACAAATGATGTTGATTTTTTTCTTACTCTCTTAAAATATTCAAGCCATTGATCTCTTCTGTCATTATTACCACAATCACGAGTAAAAGAATTAAGTGAAAAAAATTTACTTAATCCCATCTCAGAAAAAAATAAGTCAGGTGAAAAATCTATTACTAGAATCAGAATTAGAATGTATTCAATTCCAGTAAAACTATGGAATTCCCATGCCAAGCTAAGGTGTCTCTGAACTACCCAGTGAAATACTTAAGGCACATGCCTTCCAACTTCATACAGTGCAGTATTTTGTAGAGAAAATACTGTTTAAGTGCTTCTACTCTTGAGGAAAGACTTAGTTGCACCCATTACTGTTCTTCACAGATCATTCCCAGCTCCTCAGACAGACCCGCCCAACGATCCGGATCAGATGAATGAGGACAAACGCCATTCTCAGGGCACATTCACCAGCGACTACAGCAAGTATCTGGACTCCAGGCGCGCGCAGGACTTCGTGCAGTGGTTGATGAACACCAAGAGGAACAAGTAAGGGTCTGAACCGAGTCCAAAATTTGCATACAACTATATTACATAAGCACGTCTCAAATTTCTTTTTTTTTATCATGATCATCAATTAGTGCACATAAGCTCTTCCAATTTTGATGATTTTCAAGGCTGGTGATACTATACTTTGTATTATTCCTTGAATGTCCCACCCCCTCACCCTTTCGGTCCCCTTACCTATCCTCCTATGGGACATAGACTTTATATTCCCACCTGTGGTCTTAGCAATATTTGCCCTCTTGGCCCATTTTCCTTTAAATCAAAAGTTGATGTCTGTGAACCTGCAAGATGAATGTTGAATTGGCTCTGTCTTTTGGTCAGTAATTAGATAGTAATTTCTGACCAAAAGATAGAGCCAATTCAACACTCCATTGTAGGGTTCAAACTCATGATTGTGATCACATTCAAAGTAACCTCTAGCCAGTTTAATCATGGTAAGGAATAGAAACCGATGCAGTCTTTTTCTTGTAAAATACAATCCAAGATACACATTTAAAATTACAGCCTAGCTGCACAGCATAAAGAGAGAAGAAGGCAAATAAGAACACAAGCCTATCATAAGGCATACATTTTAATGTTGGGTTTTCTTTGACCCTGTTGGGTTTTTTGCTACATCTAGGCTACTGGAGGAAATCATCTGCAAGGGTTTCACAGAGATGGTGGAATTTCACAATTCCTTTGGAGGATGGCCCACAAAGGGAAGAGAGTTATGCACACAAAGTAGCTAAAGGAATCTAAAAATCAGGAAAAGGGCATACATTTGTCTGGAGGGAATAGAGGTGTGCCTGGGTAGCTCAGTCACTTAAGCATCCAGCTCAGGTCACGTTCTCCCAGTTCGTGAAATCCAGCCCTGCCATTGAGCTTTTGCTGACAGCATGGAGCCCGCTTGGGATTCTCTCTCTCCCTCTCTTGCTGCCCCTTCCCTGCTCATGCTCTCTCTATATATATAAAAAATAAAAACAAATAAACATTAAAAAGAAGAAAAGAGAAAGGAGACAGGAAGGGAGAGCAAGAGAGTAGACACAAGCCAGCAGGAGAAACAGGAGGGACAGAGCAATTGACCTAAAGTCCTTTAGTGAAAGTTACAGCTGCAGAAATGATGGTCATGGCCAGAATAGACACTGGGAAAAGTCCCTGCCAAGGACTACGGATGAGGCCATTGGTGAAATGTGGAAAATCACAAATTTGAAAAAAAATGGAAGCAACTGTCCTCATTTCTAGAAAAAGAATGCCACGACTTGGTAAACTAATGTGAGATTATTTTCCCAGGCAGTTTCTGTTGTGTGTTTCAGATAAACTTTTTAGGGTGATACATGTCGGGGAGACTGAGGGCGGCTTGTCACCACCTACACAGAGCACTCTGCATGCACTTGAGGGTGAAATGGAGTCCTCTTCTTAGCTTTCCTCATTTCTGGCCCATCGCGTATTTCCTCTGGTCCATTAACATGTGGTCCTTTTGCTGATATTTTGAGATGGCCCTTGGCTTTCCCTAGAAGCATTTCATTAACTCTGACCCCGTATGGACCAATAACAAACAGCCGCCTTACCTGCAAGAGTGCATAACAGTGCAGAGCCCACGCATATTGAGACTGAAGTGACTGCAGCTTTAATCATCAATGGCACAGACAAGCAGGGGAGCCAAAAATGAGTGCGTGATAGAATGCAGGGGCTTTAGCCCACCTCCATTGTTACTAGACCTCTCCCATCATCCTTCACTCCAGGTAATTGATGTAGCTTCAGGAAGATCCCCGGCCACCCTCATCTCCCAAATCTCCCCCAGCCCCTTCTACATAGGATCCTGAACCCCAAGCTGCACTGTTTAAAGGTGAGAACCATATTGCTAAAGAGACAGATCTTCAACTTAACTTTCACATTTCGTTCAGGAATAACATTGCCAAACGTCATGATGAATTTGAGAGACATGCTGAAGGGACCTTTACCAGTGATGTAAGTTCTTATTTGGAAGGCCAAGCTGCCAAGGAATTCATTGCTTGGCTGGTGAAAGGCCGGGGAAGGCGAGAGTAAGTCTGTATATTCTTATTTAACATTTTTTTTGCATGATGCTGAAAACTTAGACTACAGTTATCTATATATGGATCTGGATTACAGAAGCAATTAGTATAGTCTCACAAAGTGAGGAAATAACTCATATTGGTGGGAGACAGTCTACAAAAGTCTGGTCTGTTTTACTTTTGATAGCAAGGATTAATAATACTTGTAATTAGTTATTATCCTCTATTAGAGTGGCATTATAATTACGGCATTCATTTATCAATCCAGAACACTCTTGATCCTAAATAGAATGCTTTTTTGATAACTGTACCAAGACAACCAGCTTAAACTAGAGCTGTCTTGGGTGAACTAGATTTAAGGGAAAAGGAGGCATAATGGTGAAAACAGAAAGTCTGACTGTAAATATTTACACACGGGGTCCCACACATGTGTGTGTCAGGATTCAGGTAAAAGTGTGATGAAGACTAAAAGGAAGAAAATGTAAGATGTGTAATGAAATGACACTCAAAGCACAGATATGTGGGAACAGCCACAGATTTAACAATATGCCCATTTGTTAATAGGACTGTCATGTACACAATCACTAAATTGTCAAAGTTGAAAATGAAGCTAAAGCCTTTTGGGACTTTCTTGGAACTTACCAAAACCAAACAGATTCCTGAACCGTCTCATTTTCTCCTGATCATTTTGATTGACGTTTGAAATATGAGAGGCAGGAAATTCATGTTCAACTCTGGGTTTATTTTATTTTTATTTTTTTAGTGAGATTTAAAACAAGCTCACTGAAACTTAAAGAGAGCTTAAGACAAAAGGAAACTAGTATTGTTACTCACTGAAACATGAATGATCAAACTGATGAAACTAATTGGTAAAATAGTCGCTTACACTTAGGGTAGTTTGTTGTGTTTTAATGTAATGTCAAAATTTGTGCTATAGCAAACCATTCAAGAAGAAATGGACTAAGCTTTCATCTGCTGACACTAAGCTTTGCAAGGCTGTTCGGATAATCACTAGTTGTACGAGACATGATACATTTCTCTGATTTATAGGCAAATTAAATAACATCTGTGCTGCCAATACACTACACTCTTTGAAGCAGCCTGGAGTATAGTGAAGGGCGTGAAGCTAATACTGAGGTTTGGTTTCAGATCCCAGCTCTGCTCTTTTCAACCTAAATCATTCCCTTTCCCACATGCAGGTTTCTGTGAGGCTTTTCATAGCGGGCCCCTGGGAAATAGAAACTTAGTGTTTTCTCAGTGACCCTCACACGTGCTACCAGGAATAAGCAATCAATGAGCACTTACTTAAAACACTTAACCAAATACTCATCCAACCCCTATTCCTTAGTTTCCCAGAAGAAGTCACCATTGTTGAAGAATTACGCCGTAGACACGCCGACGGCTCTTTCTCTGATGAGATGAACACAGTTCTTGACAGTCTTGCCACCCGGGACTTTATAAACTGGCTGCTTCAGACCAAAATTACTGAGAGGTGACAGCATTTTAGTTAATCTAGAAAACCATCAAAACTTTCATAAATATTATCATACAGCCTACAGGTGGTCCCCTAAGTGGGGGAGAGGGTCTTTCTTTAGTCTTCTTGGGATATAATCAAAATTATGAATCATTTAAGAAAACTTATTATGTTCATTTTTGATCAGTAAGATTTATTCATTTACCCATCTATTCCAAAAGCATTTCCTGAGTGTCAATAAGGGATAAGGCATTAGGAACACAGATATGAATGAAACATGCAGATGTTAAGTTATTTGCATATTAATGTCACATTAAAAATTGCTATTTATGGTGACATTTTAGCACAAAGTAAATACCAGTATACATGGTATTATATACTTACTGTAATCAGCATAGTAGTAAAAATTTAACCACTTATTTGTATAGGTTATAATTGCTTTTTATGATTTTTCATAAACTTTACATTTCATCATAGGGGAACTTTAGGATAATTTATCTCTGAATGCAAATGTTTGAAGAGTTGAAAAGACTAAGGGATTTATAAGATGAAAAGATTGATGAACAAATTTTATCAAAGTAAATCACTGAAATATTTCCTGGATAGTTAATTACTCAGTGTATCTAAGTGTTATAGCTATTGTTAAATCACTACTTTTTTTTAATTTCTAGGAAGTAAGTATGTCACTATTCAAGATCATCTTCACATCACCTGCCAACCACATGGAATATTTGAAATTTTAAGTTCTGTAAATTTAAAAGATGTATCCTGAAGTCATATCATTTTGCATGCCAACACATACATTTTCTTTTAATATTGTGTGGCCAACGATTGTTAATGAATAAACTGTTGTCAAGAAAGTTGCTAAAATACCAGCTTTAAAATGTGGAAGTGCAGAATTCTCTCCTTTTCTTATTTCGGATGAAGTGCCCTACCCTACTTACATTTAGCAATGAAATGATTTTTCTGTGATGTAATTTGTACATATAAATTATTTCAATCACAAGATATCTGCATTATAATGATAAGATAAGGGAAGGACTAGTAGCCACAGTGGTGAAACTGGAAAGAGAAATTCCTTCGTGAAACGTTTGTCATAAAAATGCTCTGCTTTCAATATATAAAACGTAGATAAATAAAAATTTCAAGCTTCTTTACCATTGTCTGTCTTCTCTCTTCTTCACGGCCCCACTCCTTCCAAACACCCCTTCTTATTAAGCTCATAGCCCATGAGCCGAATCTGGTGCCCAGACATGGCTTCATGATTTGAAAAAATATATAAACATATTGTTTTCTGGCTTACCTTAAAAAATTAGACCATCGGGCAATATTAGATCTACAAGACAAATCTCATCTGGAGCTAAGTACCAGCTGTCTTCTGGAGGGGAAGAAGCTCTTAATTTTATTGATCTTTTCAACTGTTTTTCTGGTCTATGTTTCATTTATTTCCACTCTGATCTTTTTATTTCCTATCTTCTGCTAACTTTGGGCTTAATCGTTCCTGTTTATCTAGATCTTGAGATGTAAAGTTAGGTGGTTTGAGATCTTTTGATTTTCTCAACACATACGTTTATCACTTTAAACTTCCCCCTAAGAACTGCTTTTGCAAGATCCTTTGCATTTTGGTGTGTGCTATGTTTCCATTTTCATTTGTTTGAAGATTTTTTTTAATTTCCTTTTTGATGTCTTCTTTGATCTATTGGTTGTTCAGGAATGTGTGCCTGTAAATTTTTCAGGTTTCCTCTTGTTGACTCCTAGTTTCATACCACTGTGTTCAGAAAAGATAGTTGGTAGTTGATATGATTTCTATCTTCTTAAGTTGGGTGAGACCTGCTTTGTGGCCTATCATATGACCTATTTTCCAGAATAGGAAATGTGTATGATGCTTCTGTTGGGTCAAATGTCCTAGAAATATCTGTTAGGTTAATTTAGTCTAATGTATGTTTCAAGCTCAACATTTCCTAGCTGATTATCTATTTGGATAATCTGTCCATTGTTGAAACTTGGGTATTACAATCTCCTACCACAACTATGATTGTATTGTTGTCCATTTCTGCTTTTAGATTTGTTAGTATTTGCTTAATATATTTAGGGTCTCCAATCTAGAGTATGTATATATTTATGACTGTTATATCTTTTTGATGAATTGACCCCTTTATCAACATATGACTTTCTTTCTGTTACTGTTTTGGCTTAAAGAATATTTTACTACTTTCTTTCGGATTCCACTTGCATGGAATATCTTTTTCCATTCCTTCACTTTGAGCCCATGAGTGTCCTTAAAGCTAAAGTAAATCTCTTATAGGCAGCATATAGTTAGGTCTTGGTTTTTTATCCATTCAACTATTCCATGCCTTTTGATTGGTGAATTCAATCCATTCACATTTAGAGTAATTATTGATATGTAATGCCATCTTATTCATTGTTCTCTGGCTGTTTTGTATCTCAATTGTTTTTCCTCTGTTTCTGCTTCCCTTTGTTAATTGGTGATTTTACATGTTTTTTTTCTGAGAAACAATGGCTTTATTAGCATAAAAACATGCATGCACACAAACTATAAAGTGCTAAGAAACTTAAATATTTAAGTCATAGCAAGCAGGTGGCAATTCAACACCCAGAGCCCACAGAGTGCTTGAAGGAGATCACAGCAGATTATACTTCCAGAGTGAGGAGGACATTTTCAGAGAGGAAAGGGACCAGGTGTAACAGTTTTCAAGTTTCCTTTTCTTATCAGTGCTCATGGGAAGCACTCTATTCAAGGGGAGGTATGCAATTTCATATTCCTCAAGCAGGTCAAAACTCTTGAAACCTAGAAGACATAAGGGAAAGAATTTTTCTATTTCTAGATCGACATCAACCAAGGCAGGAATGGAACTTTTTATTTTAACAGGCTTCCCAGTCATCTGTTTTGCGGAGAAGTTTGTCTATTTCTGTTTGAGGGGGTCCATTAGTCTTCACTGACTTTTCTCTAGTTATGTTAACAGTTCTCAAAGCCTTTCTGAATGCATTAGATAAAGCTGGTGGAGCATCAAACATTTTGCCTGTACGTGGCATTGAAACCTGAGATCTCCATCTAAGGCTCTGGCTGAAGTCCAGATTCCAGATGTAGCCCATCTTTGGGTGCTACACAGGTGCCTGGATCACCATTTTCTTTAACAACAAAGATCACAGTAAGCCATTCTGGATGAGGCAAGGATCAGCTTCTTTTTCTGCTATTGATTCCCCTTTCTTTATCTTTTGTGAATCTATTCTAGACTTTTGCTTTGTGGTTGCTGTAAGGCTTACATAAAAACATCCTACAGATAAAGCAGCACATTTTAACTTGAGGGTGACCTAGCTTCAACTGAATACAAAAGCTCCACCAAAAGCTCCACAAAAGCTCTAAATATATACATATTTTAGAGAGAAAGAGTTTGTGTGCAAGCTGGGGAGAGGGGCAGAGGAGAGAGAGAGAACCTTAAGCAGGCTCCAAACTGAGTGTGGAGCCTGATGCGGGGCTTGATCCCAAGATCCTGGGATCACAACCTAAGAGCTGAAATCACGAGTTGGACCCTCAACCAACTGAGCTTCCCAGGTGACCCCCTCTTTATATTTTTGATGTCACAATATACCACTTTTTATATTTTGTGTTTGTTAACAAATTATAGTCCTCAATATAGATGGACAAACTAGAGAGATCATTTCCCACTACATAAACAGAGAAAGGTTTTAAAGATGAAAAAACATATGGACCATGTGACCTCATAACGGATTTGGTCGAACTTAAGTCCAAACATGCTTACAAAAATCTTAGACTGCCTCTGAATTCAGTGTGATAAAAATAAAACACCCAACAAAGAAATTATTGAAGAATATTCAGATAAGACTCATATAAACATTTTATATCTTTAATTATAAAACTAAGTTTAAATAATGCAAATAAAGGAGTAAAAGATTCAGGTTTAATTAATCAGGCAGATATAAAAGAAAGTGATGCAGATTATGCTTTGGATGTGGAGCAGTTCAATATTAGAAAGTCCTTTAATATAATGTATCATATTGATAGGCATGAGAAAACCATAAACTCATCTCCACAGATGCCAAAAAGGCACATCACATTATTGAATCCTCAATCACAATAAGAATGAAATTGATGGATACTTTTTAAATATGAGAAAACATATATGGGCCCAAAAGTCTGCAGTTTACTTAGTGCTATGTATTGGAAAAATTCCCATTAGATTCAGACACAAGGAAAAGACACCATTATTTTGGTTACTATTTAACATTGTCTTAAAGGTACTAAGAAATTGAAGAAATTAAGGTAGTTAAATAAGATAAAGTACAGAGTCAAAAAAATATACTAAAACTATATCTGCTTAAAGATGATATGCTTATATATCTGAATAACTCAAAAGAATAAATGGAAAAATACTACAAACGATAAGGGAATTTAGTATATTAGAAAGATACAGAATAAATATAGAAAATCAATAACCTTCAGAAAGAAAACAAAATGAATACATTGATTCTTGTTCATTCATAGTAGTTATGTTACACAAAACCACGGTGAACACTGAGTTAATGAATATTGAAATCCTAGGCAAAATACAGAGCTAAGTTCCCACAAACCTTCATGTTTGTCAACCAAAAACCATTCACCTTATATAGGTTTGTTTGCCGTTGTCCTTGTAAAACATACCAATCTCATAAGTGTTAAAAACCTCCTCTTCCACATAGCTATTTCCCTTAGAACACTTAGCAGGTATTTTATATTTTTTTTCTGTAGCTTCCTGATCCACCCAACCTGCCTTATTTGCCTGCAAGTTTACCATTTTCCACAGCATATCATCTTCTGGAATGGAGCTGGCACCGCTGAGAAGGGTTTAACATTTTTTTCTTAACCCTGGGTGACTTGACTGTGCAGCTCTTTGGCTTTCAGCCTCACAACAATGCTGTCCCCTATGGGCTTTTTTGTTTGTTTGTTTGTTTGTTTGTTTGTTTTTTAAAAGAGAAGTCACCCAAAAAAGTATTAAAAAAAAAAAGTGAGAAGCATGACACTACATAGACCACAAAAGAGACACTTATTTACAGAATGAGAGCTAAAACATGAAAGTAGAACATAACTTTTTCTTTTTAAATTCAGCTAGGAATGTGCATAGAGCTACTCAATTTTTCACCACTCTGTGAATGTCCATGAATGACCATGAAGTTGCTGTGAGTATTGATTTTGGGATTACAAATAAAATTTAGCTGGTAGGTGAATTTGCAAATATGGAATCAGCAAATAATGAGGATCACCTGTAATAGAACCACAGTAAGATGGCAGATATAATCACAAAGATAGTAGTTTTACACTAAATGTTAACAAACTATTCATATTGAAAACTAAAGTTATCCAATTGGATTTAAAAAATGTCCAACCGTTATCAGCAGCATTTTCAATACATAAAGACATAAGAAGTTAAAATAAAGACTATAAAAGTTATAACATGCAAATGTTCACACAAGAAAGCTTGTGTTGATATATTGATAGCAGGAAGTAGGCTCTAAAAAACTAGCATTACTAAAGATAAAGAGGAGCATTAAATATGGTAATCAATTCATTGGGGATATATAATTGTTCATATATAGCTTAAAAAATAGATGGGGTTTAAAATGACAGAATTAAAAATATGGAAAAGTTCAACCATAGTGAAAGACTTAAGCAACTTGGCCAAGAGTTGGCAGAGCAATAGTTGAAAAATCAATAAAATCTAATAAACCCAATCAACAAAATAATTGTAATGTTTATGGGACAACATACCCAGTAACAATAGATGAATATTCTTTCTAAGTGCATCTAGAATATTTATCAAGATTACTTTATGCTGATCAAAAGTCTTCAACAAATTTCAAAGATTCTAACCACAGTAGAATTAAGGTAGAAATCAAAAACAAAAGATATCTTAAAAATTCTTAAAACTAGGCAATCATTTCCAAATAACCCATAAGTTAAAGGAGAACTCATAAAGGAAATCTAAAAATACTTTTGAACTCTATGGTAATGAAGATACAATAAATACAAACTGGAAGCACAATTAAAGCAGTGTTGAAAGTTAAAATGTAGCTTTAGGGACACCTGGGTGGCTCAGTCAGTTAAACATCCAATTTGGGCTTAGGTCATAACCTCGAGATTCAGGAGTTGGAGCTCCACGTTGGGATCTGTTCTGACAGCTCAGAGCCTGGAGCCTTCTTCAGATTCTGTGTCTTTCCATCTCTATGCCCCTCCCCTGCTCATGCTCTGCCTCTCTCTCTTTCTTTCAAAAATAAACGTAAAAAAATTTTTTAAATAAAGTTAAAATATAGGTTTAAATGGATTTTTCTGGAAAGAACAAGTTTGAAAATCACTAGCCTTAAATTTTACCTCAAAAAACTGGAAAAAGGACAGCAAATCTCAGAAAGTAAAAAAAGGAGAATTTAAAAGATGGGAGAAAATAAATAAATAAAATTGGCAATGAAAAATAACAAAGCCGGTGGTCCCTGGGTGGCTCTGTCAGTTAAGCATCTAACTTCAGCTCAAGTCATGATCTCACAGTTCGTGAGTTCAAGCCCAGCATGAGTTTGAGCCCTGCATCAGACTCTGGGCTCTGGACTCAGCCTGGAGTCTGGTTCAAGTTCTGTTTCTCCCTATTTCTGCCCCTCCCTCACTCATGCTCTGTCTCTCTCTCTCTCTCTCTCAAAAATCAATAAATGTTAAAAAAAATTTAAAGCCAAATTTGGTTCTTTGACTAGATCACTAAAATTAATAAATCCCTAGCAAGACTGAGCAAGGGAAAAAAAGGAGAAAATTTACCTAAAATAAAAGGGGACCTTGCTAAAAGGATGTTATACACAATAAAAGGGTAATAAGAGTATATTATGTAAAATTATATTCCTGATAATTTTGACAACTAGATGAAATGGACAAATGTCTTCTAAAAATGTTACTAAAACAGACACAAATAATTGGAAAATCTTAATCGCTCTCTGTCTATTTTGGAAATTGGATCTATTATTTAAAAAAACTTTTCCATAAAAGAACTCCAGGACCAGATGGCTTAGCAAGTGAGTTCTTCTAAACATTTAAGGAAGAAAAAACACCAATATTATATAAACTTATCAAAATAAGGAAAAAATAAGTAATATTTCCCTGCTCATTTTATGAGACAAGAACAACCTTGATACAAAAATATGACAAAGATTCTGTAGCAAAGGAAAACAACAGACTAATCTGATTCATGAACATAGGTGAAAAATCCTGTACAAAACTTCAGTGACCAATTCTAGCAATATATAAAAGAAATATTGCAGTACAGAGAAACAAGGTATGTTCTAGGAATTCCAAGGTGGTTTATTATTTGCAAAAAACATCACTGTACTTCACAACATTAACAAAAGTAAATACAAAAAATTTCACATGCTAGTCTCAATAAATGTAGGAAACACATTTGATAAAATTCAAAACACATTAACAATTTTTTAAACTCTCAGAAGGAAATAATAAAGTTTAAAATAGTAAGAAGTTATACAGAAAACAAAACAAAATCCATAGGAATATTAAATAAAAGTTATTATTTTAAGAAAGAAATAACAAAATAGAAAACCACCAGCTACTCTAAATAAGAAATGAAAAGAAACAGTATGTAAAATAAAATGAATTGGGAATAACCCACTGAAATGCTTAAAATTAAAACAACTATGAAATTATTGAAAATGTTGAACAAATATATTTGAAAATCCAGAAGAGATGGATACAACTTTAAAGAAAATATAATTTTAAACATTGACACTAGTAGAGATTTAAAAAGCTTAAATAAATCAATTTCCATAAAAGAAATGAGGAAAAATATCAAAGAACTACCTCGTAAAAAGGCACCAGGTCCATATGGTTTCATGTGAAACTTATATCAAACTTTCAAATGCTTCATAAACTATGCTTCATAAACTATGTAGAATTATGAGGCTGGGAGAATAAAGGAAAAGAATGTCTTATTTTTATTTACATAGGAGGCATAACACTGATATCTAAACCTGCTAAAGATAGAAAAAAAATTGCACACTAATTTCACTTTGAATATTGATTTCAAAATCCTAAAAGTATATCACCAAATAGAATTCAACATCATATAAAAATATTAAGATCATTTATCCCAAAATTGTCAAGAGTAGCTATATATTAGGAAATCAATTCATGTAATACAACATAGTAAGATATCTAAAAGAAAAACAATTTATCATTATCTCAAAACACTCTGCATAGGCTTTGAACAAAAATCAACACCCATTCCTTAAATAAAAATTCAAGAAGATGGAATTAATGCATTACATATTTATATCAAATTTATAAAACCAGCAGGCTAAATGGTGGCAAAGACATAGAACAGTTAGAATTCTCATGTTTCTGGAGGTAGTATAAAGTGGGACAACTATTTAGGAAAACTGGCAGGAGAATGAACAGAAAAACTGGTGTATTCGTGCAATGAAATTTTACACAGCAATAAAAGGACAAGTTACTTAATGCATGCAGCAACCAGGTAAATCTTAACAAATAACATGTTGCATGAAAGAAGCCAGATCCGTAATAGAATATACCACACAATTCTATTTATATGAGGTGTAAGAAGAGAACAAAGTAAGCAGTGGCAGTAAATTAGCATCATGGTGGCCTCTGGAGGAGACAGTGTGGAATGTGAATAGAATGGGCACAAGACTGGTCTCTGGAGTGATGGATGTGTCCTACTTCTTGAATAAGATGCAGGTTACGTGGGTGTATACGTTTATCAAAAATCAGCAAAATGCACGTTTAAGATCTGTACATTTCATTGTATATAAATTTTGCCTTAATGAATTTAAACATGCAAAATTTGTGTGAATAAAACAAAATAAAACCATACTGAGATATTATTTCTAATTCAAAAATTTGACAGTACATTCTGTTGACAAGGATGTGGGTACAGAGTCTTCCAAACACTGCAGATGAGATTGCAAAATGTTATTACCCTTATGAAGGGACACTTGACAGTGTATCAGACTACTTACACATTTGCACTTTGACTCAAAAGCCTTGGTTCTAGAAATTTACCCAAAGATACACACTCAAAAATTTAAAACTACATATTCCTTGTGAATATTGATTACTCATTTAAAAAATCAGAAGCAAGGACACCTGGGTGGCTCAGTCAGTTCAATGACCAACTCTTGATTTTGGCTCAGGTCATGATCCCAAGGTCGTGAGATCAAGCCGTACTGAGCATGGTGCCTGCTTAAGATTAAGATTCTCTCTCTCTCTCACTCTCTCCCCCCTCTGCCTCTATCCCCTCCTTGTGCTCTCTCTCTCTGTAAAATAAAAATTTTTTAAACTTAAAAATATCAGAAACATCTGAATGCCATCTATAAGATACTGGGAAAATGAATTAAGATGCAGCCATGTAATATGGAACTTTACAGCCCTTTAAAAAATAGTGTTTTAGTGCATAAAGGTAGGTTCATTTTTAGTAATATTATTAGTGTAATAATTCTGAAAGTATTATCAGGATTTCAATGCATGAGAAAGGGGACACAAATACAGAATCAGAAAGGGGGAGGAAGTACTATGTGGACTCTAATGGTATGTATATGTGTGCATGAATATATGTGTGTTTGTGCATATACACGTACATGAATTAGATATAAGTGTATATGCACATATATATTTGTTGAGAGTTGGGCTAAACTATACAACACACTAGGCCTTCCTTGGTGTACATGCCCAGATAGCAGCTGCAGAGTTACAAGTAAATGTAAATTCCTGCTCTGTGTCCTCTAAAAGCCCTCTTGATAGACATTATGACTGCCCAGGGTGCTCCCCCCTGGGACCACCTAAATAAGACCCCATGGTGAGGCACCTGGGTGACTCAAGTCAGTTGAGTGTCTGACTCCTCATTTTGGCTCAGGTAATGATCTCACGGTTTCATGAGTTTGAGCTTCACATCAGGCTCTGCACTGGTAGTGTGGAGCCTGCTTGGGATTCCCTTTCTTCCTCTCTCTCTGCCCTTCTCCCTCTTGCTCTCTCTCTCTTTCTCTCTCTCAAAATAAACATTAGAAACAAGGACCCCATGGAGCTTACCAAAATCCTGCTATTTTGGTTTGAATTGAACAATTCAGCTTTAGCCCAGAAACCCCAAATCACTCCATCCCCAAGCCCTAATAAAAGCGTGTGTCCCGGGTCCTCACACCTCCCTGCACTCTGCCTTGACCACCTCCCGTCTAAGGCATGTTGTGTACCCTCCTCCAGGACCTGTGCGGAATAAACTCCATTTCACTTTCCCTTGTGGTCTTTTCTTGAACTTTGGGTCACTATTCCACAACCCAGGATTTTATTTAACAAATGTTAATATAACAAAGTCACCACACACACACACACACACACACACACACACAAGATTTAAAATACCACTTCCTACCAAAAAATCAGGAGCTCCTTGGAGAAATTTTTGATTCTCATAAGGAATGTAAAGTACAAGATGAGCTTGTGCCAGAAAATAAGGAAATGCTCAAAGGCTGGTGGAAGAGGGGTTACAAATGGGAGAAAATGCTACCAATTGATGTACCTAGAAAGTGAAGAGTGTATAAGTGTTTGTTATAGTATTGTTTCACCTGTTTTGTAAGATTAATATTTTCTCTATGTAAAAGATTTTGAAAATTATCATTGAAAATTGCTGGGATATCAACTTTACTCCAGAGAAAGATAAATATACATATAAGGAAAGAAGCAGGCATTTGCTATATTTTTCATGCTGCCAGGTTGTCCTTTAGAATAACTAAATAGTTGGTGAAAGATTTTTTTAATAGAATTCTTGTGAAAATTTTTTTTAAATTATGGAATTAGAAAAATTACCATGTTGGCGTGCCTGGGTGGCTCAGTCGGTTAGTCGTCCAATTTCTGCTCAGGTCCTGATCTCCTGGTTCATGGATGCGAGCCGCACGTTGGGCTCTTGCTGACAGCTCAGAGCCTGGAGTCTGCTTCGGATTCTATGTCTGCCCTCTCTGTCACCCCCTCCTCACTCCCACTCTGTCTCTCTCAAAAATAAATAAACATTAAAAAAATTTTTAAGGAAAATCACATTTCAGTCTAATAAAATAACAGATCCAAACAATAATAATCGTCAAAAGATACTAATACCATTCATTGAAAATGTGATGAGGAACTGTGTAAGGCGTGGGTCAGGCCGACCTCTGAACCCACTAAACATCATGTGATACAATAGAAAGGACCACCCTGAACTGGAATTAACTAAAAACTGAGCCTGAGTCTATGAAACCTCTAAATCTAAATACCAGTTACTACAATATATGGGGGGGAGGGGGACACTGTGCATTAAATGCAAAATAGGACAAATTATTCAGTGTCTATATCAGATAATTGTTTTTTTAAAGAAACGGAGAAACAGATTTGTTACAGAATAGAAAGACGTAGTAAAAAGATAATAATTGAATGCAGTTATGGTCTTCATGTGGATTCTGATCCAAAGGATAGAAAGATATTTTGATAAAACTGGGAAAATTTGAAAATAATTTGGGTGTTAAGTAATATTAAGGAATAATTGTTACCATGGGAGGAAGTTATAATGACAATATGTGTGTGTGTACATACAATTTAGATACGCATATTGAGAATTTATGGGTGAATGACATGGGACTTGCCTAAAGTCCTCTAGCCCTCCCCTCACTGAAAACAAACACATAACAATAACAAGGAAGAGGACAGATAACAACACAGGCAAAGTATTGTTAATTCTTGAAGTTGTGTGACAGGTGGATAGGGGTTTCTTACACTGTTCTTTCTACTTTTCTTGTGCTTGAAAAAATTCCTATAACAGAAAGATGAAATATAAAAGAGGACTGTCTAGGGAGGTAGCAATGGATCTGAGATCCACTGGCAGATCTGAAACGAAATCTGGAGGGATAACTAAGAGAAGTAGTTGAATGTGGGTGATGAGCAGTAGCGTGTTGGTAAATGTGTGAGGACATGTTCTCGAGGGGACGGGGTGGGAGGACTGGGGACATGGAAGGACGACCCTGGATTTGTAATTACTGCCAATGTTGAATCCATGATGCATCAGGGATTACTGCTAAGTTTCCATCTTCAGCAGTTGGGCAGTGCAGCCGAGATACGATGTCAGGTGAGTGAGAGCTATTATACTTTGGTCATTAAGAGTAAATACACGTGGGGAGGAAAGAATCCCAACTTTGAAATCATGGGTTACCTCTGGCTGGAAGTCCCGAGGAGAGGAAGTGGGAACTGGACTAGTGCTTCCATTTCTCTGGCCGTCGGGTGTTCACTCAATTGTTCTTAATATCTTTTTGAATCTCTTAAATATCTTACATTTACTCATAATAAACTATAGATTAAATGAAGATAAGAAAAGAGAATGAGAAGAAAAGTTATTGCGTTCCAAATTCCTGATAAAATACCCATGGAGACAAGATAGTGATAATAATGAATAATAATAATAATAGTAATCCATTATTTGGGAGCCATGGCTGGTGATTCTAGGTACATTTCTACCAACTCAGCCCCTCTCACCACCCTAACTCTGTGTTCATCTATTCCTGCTCGGTTATACCAGAATGTTCTGGGAGATGGACCGTGTTTAGGAGCACGCGAGGCCCTTCGTATTTTCGAGCAGCCACTGTGACCACACATTTTAGCCCTTTCCTTCTGTTCAGTTTCTACTTCTCTTATCATTCTCTTTAACTCTCCCTTTGGCCACCTTCTCTCTCTGGATGTCTTCTGCTTTGGACACAGACAGCATGTCTCCTTCGCCCGAGGATTCTCCTCTCTTTTCTTCCTTTACCTGGAATGAACTATTAATCTCATAAAACAACCTTAAAGACTGGAGGGAACTGGCAATTTGGAAGAGCATTTCAATTGAATGATGCTGAAGATTTGAATTGAAATACTGAGAGTAAACAGATAGGGAGAGGTAAGCAGATGGCATGGCTAGAGGGTGGCAAGAGCTTGCCTCCCAGAGTTCTGGTTTGGCATCTAGAGAGTGTCATTCTCTGAAGAGGAAATGCTGGATGAAGAACAGGTTTTAGGAGCCGGAGGGAGATCTGTGGGTTTAGTCTAGGACATAGGAAAGCTATCCAGTTGGCTTCTATTCCCACCCATACCCCCGGAAGAACGCACTGAAACCTGTCCCACAAAGGAAGGACGGGACAGATCGAATTACAGTGCATTAAGAAGAGACCGGAAATTGAGGGGTACGGATAACTAGGGCAGACCACCTTGGTCTCTCAAGTTCTGCCTGAAAGAAAAGGAGAAAGGAGCAGCCGGAAGGTTCGAGCATAAGAAGGACAACAGCAGCGTGGTTGGAAGAGTCTGGGACTGAAGCCGCGTTTGCGTAATGACTTATATCAACTTGGGAAACTTACTAATTGTCCTGATGAGGAAAAAAAGGGCGAACAAGAGAGCTGATTGGTGGGAGCAAGGGGTGGCCGTCGGGTGGCTGAAGCGGTTGGTTTGTTAGACTGAGATGATTGGGGACAAATCGGTGTCTCCTCCTGGGCGTGGCAGAACGCAGCAGCCGCAGTCTGGGAGAGGCTGTGGAGATGCACTCTCTTCTCTTTCCAAAGGAAGGACGCAGAGAAGAGGGGCCACAAGGCGGACGGCCTCAGTCCCTACCTGTCATGCCAGGTTACACAGGTAGCAAAATTCAACCGAGACACAACAGGGCTTCAAAGACTTTCGGAAGCCAGAATACGAGTTGAAACCATAATTTTTCTGGAAAGTAATTCTGAAGTTTTGCTCTCTAGAAGTGACATTTTGCCCAGGGGAAATTACAGGTTCCTGCCAAGACAGAGCGAGTTCTTGCTTCCCCCCAATGTTTCTGAGTGATCCCTCTCACTTTTCCAACAATTACCATTTCATTTTTGATGTTTGAAATCATTTCCATCTGACATCTGGGAACTGTACATGGCATTTCTAGGAAACAAGCTTCTTTTTTTTTTCCTAAGAAACTTACATTTATAGTAACACATCTTCCTTGAAAATTCATGGTGCTTCAGATTCTTAACAACTGTATACCCCAGCTGGAGAAACTGAGTGTAAACAGTGGCAGGTCAATATGGTTGAGTGGAGAGAAGACGGGCTTTAAAATCATGCAGAGTGGGGCTTACATGCCGGTTGTATCCATGACTAGCTCTACTGTTTTACCTCTCCAAAAAAAGTAAGGAGAATGATCCCTACCTCATAATTTTGTTGTGCTATATAAGTGACATAGCACATTCCAGGCGCACAGTACACTAGCTGGCACCTAGAATCCTTTCAAAATGGAATCCTCTATCACATAAATTATTTTTTTAAATCTTTATTTACTTAGAGAGAGAGCACCAGCAGGGGAGAGGCAGAGAGAGAGGGAGATACGGAATCTCGAGGAGGCTCCATGTTCATCACAGAGCCCAATGTTGGGCTCTGAGATCAGGACCTGAGCCGAAAGCAAGAGTCGGAGACTTAACTGGCTAAGCCACTCAGGCACCCCTACATAAATTGTTTCAAAACACTTAATAAGCAGTTAATGTTATCAATGGTCTTGGAAATACAAACCAGTTTTGTTATGGCTTTTATGATGGGGACATAATACTAAATAACTGTTAGAAATCCAAAAATGGCCTATAAAATAAAGCCATGAAGTTCAAGACAAGCACAGACATGTTCATGAATGAGACTACATTAGTTCCTTATTGCTGCCGACAAATCGCCACAAACTCAGTTGTTTAAAACGACACAAATCTATTACCTTGACGTACTGCGGGTCAAAAACCCAAAATAAGGAGGAAGGGAGCTCTGTAAACTCCCTCCGCACCGTTTTTTGAACTGAGAAGGATATTACGTTCAACTGAGAGAGCGGAAGGAGAAAATACGAACTCTAGAGGGAATAGAACCTCAAAGATACCTGAGTGAGTGGGGGCGAAGGGGGGAGATCCGAGGACGGGCCAGCC
>NC_043702.1:67201487-67249596 GCF_006229205.1 Suricata suricatta
AAAAAAACCCCAAAAAAACCAAAATGAGTTTTAGTGGGCCGAAATCAATGTGTTGGCAGGGCCAGCCTCGCTCCAGGGCTGCAGGAAGGAATCTGTCCTCTTGTATTTTCCAACTTCTTAGAGGCTGCCTCCATCCCGGGCTGCTGGCCTCTTCCCTACCTCCCCAGTGTGTCTCCAGTCTCAGCTCCCAACCTTGTATCTCGTTTCTCTCCAACCCTACTCCTCCCTTTCTCTCTGTGGACACTGGCAATGACATTGGGTCTGCCTGGCTAACCCAGGAGAATCCCCCATCTCAAGATCTTTAACTTAATCACACCTGCAAAGTTTCCTTTTCCACGTAGGGTAATATCTTCACAGGTTCTGGGTGTCCAGATGTGGGCATTTCTCAGGGGTCATTACTCAGCTAGCGAGACCCAAGACTTATCACACAGATATGACATGTAGAAAGTATGGGTTTTATGGTAAAAGGCCTGAGATTTATTGGGGACCTAATCAATGCCAGAAACAAAAAGGAAATGCTATCATGTAAACAGTAACTTCCCTACTGAGTAAGATAAGAAGAAAATGTTGCTATTTGTTGACAACTGATTAGAACTTGAGCAGAAATACCATTACCAGTTTTGTGTAGTGAACTGTGGAATAGATGGCAAAGGAGGAAAATTTTAAATTACAAAAATATATATATATTGTAGGGGAAAAAAGTCTTCTGAAAAATAAAGGAATTGCAACTGTGTAGCTTGGGCGGGGGAGGGGAACAGCGTAAGTCTTAATAATTAATTGGAAGGGAGAGAGTGTGGGCCAGAGATAATTAGCAGGAAGGTTTTCTCTTGTCTTTTCCATAGTCACAGAGAGCTGTAAAAAGAGGAAATGGGCCAAGCTGCAGTGAGAAGCTGGGTTTTTAAAAAAGGAAGTTCTTGACCATGAAGATCAGACTACCAAGGGAAGCTGTGTAATCTCCATCCTTAAAGAGCTTTAAAAATAGTATAAACAGCCATCTGCACAAGATGATTTATGCATTGACCTTCAGGAGGCGGGCCCAGATCATCTCATGAAGTCCCTTCCAAGTGTGGGATTCTATGATTTAATCAGTATGTGATTTTTCTCAGCTCCACATTTTGTGAGATAACCAGCAGATGGGAGCCACAAATCCCCCAACATCATACCAAAATCATGGTTCCTCACACTGGTAGGGCCTGGCCAAGCTTGCCAAATTGGCACCGGTTGTAAAAATCATTGAAGGACCCACCTCAAACATTTATTTATCTCCTCGTGGGTGTCTGGACCACCCATGTCCACAAAATACAGATAATCGTTTACCGATTCATGTGCATTTAGCTTTGATTTAGCATAAAAGAAAGTTGCACACATTAGAAATATTTGCCTGTTTTTGAAATCCGATGCAGTACCTCTCGAAAATGTTATTAGAAATTTGCAGACCTTAGTCTAAGCAGAAATGAGGCCAATTGGACACTTCGCTTTGAAAAGATTCACAGCTCACTTGGGCCTGAGTGCTTCTCACTTAGATGACAGATACGGTTCCCCGTGTACATTCGTTTGTTCACTGAACAAATATTTGCGTGCTGACTGCATTCTAGAATATGTACAAAGCATTGGGATGCGACAGTGAGTCAGATTCTGCCCATCTCTCCTGCAGCTTGGAGTCAACTGGGAGAGACAAACAAACAAACAGAGCATTTCAATGCAAAGGGATACAAGCTGCCATGGAGGTAGGGGTGCGGTGCTAATGTGGAGGAGCAACCAACCCAGCTGGAGGGACCCAAGAGGATTTCTGGAGGAGGTGACACCTAAGCTAGGGTGTCAAGGCTGAATGGACATTGCAGGGGAAAGAGGGCGATGGGAGGAGCATTTCATGGAAAGAGAGCGGACTGGTTGAGAGGCTGGCGGGACGCACGGTGTGGGAAGTGAGAACCTGTGCCTGTGGACAGAGCATGTCAGGCAGAGCAGGGTGAAAGGTGGCTGGGAGGGAGGGCCCGAGGGAGTGTCAGCAGTGAGGCCTGAGAGATCCACGAGAGGCCTCAGAGGCTTGCTCAAAACTTGGGACTTGGTGTGAAGATAGTGAGCAGCCATTGAAAGATCTAGATCAGGTCTGTCCCTTTAAGAGGTATATTAGTGCAATTTTGAATTCAAGGGAAAGAGGAACATTTACATCGGTCTCAGAAAAAGGAAGAATGTATTGAAAATATAAGGAATCAAGGTAAGATCTGAATGTCCACACTGAGTGAAAGGGCAACACACTTGCTGGGGGCTACAGAGCCAGGCACGGGACCATCACAGTGCCACATTCGTCTTTCCGGCTGCTCCTTCCTGCCTCCTCCCTTCCACGTGCTCTTCCAGTTTCTCCGGTTCTATTAGTGGTCACCAAAAACTTCTGACCTTTAAGCTCACAGTCTTGACAAGCCAGAACAGACTGGTCCAGCTCTCTCATTCCTAGATCCAAAATGCCGATGGAAGGGACTTCCAGGCCTCACTTCAGTCTAGGAACTCATCTCTTGACTACAGAGCCGGGCCACTGCGCAGAAACACAGGACAACAGGGCAGCCGTGCAGCAGCAAGCTGGATGGGGAAGGAGGGCTTCTTTCCAGAAATGGAAGGGGCTGCTTTGCAGATTTGCCTGTGTGGCCTTCTGCAACTTGAATTCATGGAAACCTGGAGGCAGAGCCCCTGGGGAGATGGTTGTACGTGTGTGTGTGTGAGCCCAGCTTATACCTGGGCTCAGTGAGGAGAGGTGAAGCCCCCATTACGCCCAGGAACCACACAGCCCACTAGCCACAAGCCCAGAGCAGCTTTGGACTTCCCGTTAGGCTCTGCAATCCAGAGAACAGTTTTCTGGGAATGTGTTCCTCTTCAAAACTGTAACTACTGGCAAGTTCTACTCTCGTATATGAATTTCCAATCAGCATGCTCTTACTGAAATTGTTCTTTCGTTTCATTGTGTTACTAAAAAAAGTATGACAGGTTGGAATGCTTGTTTATGTGAATGTCTGCAACCGTAATTTCTTATATGGTAATTTGGAATCATTCTACAGGCTACCATTTATAATATTCTCTGAAACAATAAAATCAGATTATCAGCATTAATAAAACATTCTTTAAATTTGTGAAGTGTGAGGTATAAACATTTTCATTAATGAATAATTTTACCTCTATAGAACTCCATCCGTTTTAGATTTTGGCCAGCAGATGCTACATTAAGCAATGTGTATGCAGTTACCTGTTTAACCACGAGATGGCACCATACATCTTTCCTTCTAATTTTCTCTCAAACTAGCTTCTCAGAAATGAGATTTGCTTTTTTGTTTTTATTGTTTTCCAAGCAGTTAATCATATTTTTGCATTATTTACTGAATACTCATCAGGGTCACTACTCTTTTGTGATACTTCCTTTAACTATATACTAAGTTTCCATATATGCTACACCTGTGTTTCTAGGCAATTTTATAATCTGTCAACCCTTATGACAAAACCATGCTGTTTTAATTATTTTAGTTTTACAATACATTTTAATATCTTCTATCACCATCATTTCTCCTCACTTGTGTCTTCAATTTCAAAAGTCTTTTCATCCGTTAATTTATCCACATGAGATTTAGCCTCGTTTTATAACCTTAAAAAAATCCACTGGCACTGTAATTCAAATTATCAATATATTTAGCAATAAATTTATCAGTTATTTTGGGGGAAAGTTATACCTTTGGAATGCTCATTTCCTTCAGCGGAATGAATGCTTTTGAATTAGTGATGTGGACAAGAATATATGTAAAATTTTTGGCATGTACATGAGTGTCTGTGTGCAGGTGTAAGAATAAATGAGTATATACAGAGGGACACAGTGAAATATTCCTTATAAAAGAGAAAAACCGGGGAGAACTTCTCAGGCTCTTTTGTAGCAGACTCGCTAAATAAAATACATATTTTCAACATAATATTGCTCCACTACATATGGTGATTTCAAATGATTGTCAAATGATAAAATACTCATAATAAAAGGCCAACTAAATATAAGTAAACATATACACAACTTGATAACAATTTTGTTTAAAAAATAGATACAGAAAGAAATAGGTAATATGCTAACCCTTTCTCACTGGGAGTAGCATTACAACAAATTTGTACTTCCTCTTTTTTTATTAAAAAAAATTTTAATGTTTATTTACTTTTGAGACAGAGAGAGTGCCTGAGTGAGGAAGGGGCAGAAGGAGAGGGAGACACAGAATCTGAAGCAGGCTCTGTGCTGACAGCTCCAACATGGGGCTCCAACCTATGAACCGTGAGATCATGACCTGAGCTTACGAAGGATGCTTAACCAACTGAGCCACCCAGGTGCCCCTAATTTGTATATTCTTAACAAGGTTAGAATTTACTACAGTAAACATGTATTGCTTTCATAATCAGAAAAGCAAAACAAACTTCTAAACCTTTAAAACAAGTAAGCTTCATGGAGATTGCAAAAATAAGCCATCTTCTGTATATGCAGGTAGACATACACCTATGCACTAGATTGATTTGTTGCTCAATCTTTTTATAAAATTACTTGTTAAATACCTACTTTTGTATTATTCAAATCAGAAAATCTCCCATAGCTCAAAAGGTACCATTCTGATACTTTTTGCACATATGTTCCCTACTATTTATTCCCTGTGACTTCTCTCAGGTGTGAGTCACAGTCGCCAGAAAGTGTGTTGTTGTAAGATTCTCCACCATAACTTCTTATGTACGATGTCTAACCTCTCAACTTTTTTCCTGAGAACAAGTCTTCATCTTCCAGTAAGTAATAAAAATCAGTGGGTCTCAAACTCTCTGGTCTTAGAGGCTTTCTATCTTCCTAAAAATTGTTGACTACCCCAAGGACCTTTGTTTATTTAGGTTATGGTTATTAACATTTAACATATTTAAAATGAAAGCAGAGATTTCTAAATCTTTACTTAATTCATTTAAAATAACAATAAGGAGGGGCTGGCCAAAACAGATTTCTCAACTCCCCTCCTCCCATGGACACAGAGAATGCACAGCTCGGAGAAATTACCTCCGAAGGAAATCCAGGAACTAGCTGAGCAGCTCTCACACATCAGGTGAACAAGAAAAGACCTGCCCGGAAAAGGGTAGAAATGGCCGAGATAGGCTCTCAGCACAGGCCCTGTGCCTGGCCCAGTGCATGCAACCTCCAGGGTACGTTCAACTCCTAGCTTCTCCCTGAGAAGGGAAGGGTTTGGACCCCACGTTTAGTGCTACGACTTCCAGGACTCCCACTTTGGGGATTAGCCCCTAAACAGCTCCGTGACACTCAGCTAACACTACAGCAAACAAAGGAACAGCTCTCTACAGGAGCTGCAGCATTCGCTGCAGCTGTCTCCACCGCGCTCAGCACAGAGGCAGCAAGGAAAACTGCCCAACTCCCAGTCTTTCCCAAACAGGTCCATCTGTAAACTTTGAAAGCTGCAGATCAGTCTTCTAATTTAACATACATCTAAGGGCTGACTGTGTTCTTCTCCAGAGAATGCCCACTCTCACCACTTTTATTCAACATAGTACTGGAAGTCCTAGCCAGAGCAATTATGCAAGAAAAAGAAATAAAAGTCATCCAAATTGGATAGGAAGAAGTAAAATTGTCTCTATTTGCAGATGACATGGTATTATATATAGAAAATCCTAAAGATTCCACCAAAAAACTGTTGGAACTAGTAAAGAAATTCAGTAAAATTGCAAGATACAGAAATCAATATACAAGAAGTGGTCACATTTCTATACACTAACAACAAACTATCAGAAAGAGAAATTAAGATAACAGTCTCATTTATAACAGCATCAAAAAGAATGGGATACTTAGGAATAAATCTAAACAAGGAGGTGAAAGATCTATACACTGAAACTGTAAGATACTGATGAAAGGAAATGAAGAACAAAAATAAGTGGACGGATATTTTGTGCTTACAGATGGAAGAATCGATATTGTTTAAATGTCTGTACTATCCAAAGCAATCTACAGATTCAATGCAATACCTATAAAGTGACAATGGTATTTTTCACAGAAATTTAAAAAAAAAAAGCAATCCTACAATTTGTATGGAACCATAAAACTCCTTGAATAACTAAAGCAATTTTTAAGAAGAACAAAGCTGGAGGCATCACACTTCCTGATCTCATGCGATACTACAAAGTTATAGTAATCAAAACTGTATAATATTGACATAACAAAGGGTACATAGATCAAGTTAACGGAACAAAGAGCCCAGAAATAAGCTCATGCATATGGGGACAATCAATTTTTGAAAAAGGAGTCAAGAATATACCGTGGGGAAAGGATAGTCTCCTCAATGAAGAGTGTTGGGAAAACAATCGTCACACACCTGGGGTGAAACTGGGTGCTTACTTTGTACTAATCACAAAAGTCAACTCAAAACGCACTAAAAACTTTAAGACCCGAAACAGTAAAACTTCTAGAAGAAAACTCAAAATGCTCCTTGACATTGGTCTTGCTGATGAGTTTGTGGGTTTGATACCACCAATAAAGGCAACAAAAGCAAAAGTGAAGTGAGACTACAGCAAACTGAAAAGTTTCTGCTCAGTAGGGGAGACTATCAACAAAATGAAGGAAAAAAAACAGTCTATGGAGTGGGAAAAAGTATTTGCAAGCCACATATCCAATAAGGGGTTAATGTCTGAAATATACTAGAAACTCATACAACTCAATAGCAAAATAAAACAAAACAAAAACACAAATAGCCCAGGTAACAATTAGTTAAAGGACCTAAATAGACATTTTTCCAAGAAGACATACAAATGGCCAACAGGTACATGAAGAGATGCTCAATATCACTAATCATCAGGGAAATGCAAATCAAAATCACAATGAGATACTACCTCATATCTCTTAGGGTGGCTATTATTAAATAGACAAGAGATAAAAAAGTGTTGGCAAGGATGTGGAGTAAAGGGAACCCCTTTACATTGTTGATGGGAATATAAATTGCCATAGAAAACACTATGGAGGTTTAAAAGTAGAACTACCATGGAATCCACAAATCCCACTTCTGGTTGTGCATTCAAAGTAAACGAAACCCTATCTCAAAGAGATGTCTATATTCCCATGGTCATTCAAGCTTTAGTCACAATAACCAAGCCATGGACACAATCTAAGTGTCCCATCAAAGGATGAATGGATCAAGCAAATATGGTATCTATAGACTATAGGGTATTATTCAGCCTTTAAAAAATGGGATTGCTAACATTTGTGGCATGTATGTACCTTGCAGACATTACGCGAAGTGAAACAAGCCAGACACAGTAAGACAAATATTGCATACTATCACTTTTATGTGTAATTTAATAAGAAAAAGAAGTTCAAATTCTTAGAAACAGAGAGTAGAGAAGTGGTTGCCAGGGACTGGGGAGTAGGCAAAATACACAGAAGTTGGTAAACAGGTACAGAGTTTCAGTTATAAAATGAATAAGGTCTGAGGACCTAATGTATATATTTGATTGTGACTATAGCTGGTAACACTGGATTGTATAACTGAAATTTGCTAGTGGAAGTGAACTTAATATTCTCTCTCACACACATATACACAAAAGTAATATATGCAGTTATGTACATGTTAAATAACTGTATGGGATAATCCTTTTGCAATATATATGCATGTCAAATCATCATGTTGTAGACATGTTTTGTCAATTATACCTCAATGAAGCTGAAAAAAAAAAAAGATTTTGTCTGAGACTTCAGCTGGATTTAAACTTCTACTGGGGAAGGATACACTTCCATTCTCACTCAGCTTGTTGACAGAACTCAATTTCTTGCAGTGGTAGGACTGCGGGATTTGTGAGTAAGAAGCTGGCTGTGAGTTAGAAGCCATCCTTAGTTCCTTGAGGCCACCTGTATTTCCTTGCCGCATAGGGTTCCCCAACATGGCTATTTACTTCCTCAGAGCCAGCAAATAACTCCAGCAAAATGAGCACTACATTTTTTTGGGTAAGAGAAATACTAATCACAAATATCCTATTATATTTGGCATATTTTATTGGTTAGTGTTTTCAGAAGGGTTTATGGAGAGGACTGGCTATAGAAAACCAAATAGTTTTTCTGACAGAATGAGAAAAAGCCTTCATAAGGAGGAGATATTTTAGCTGAGACCTCAAATGAGAAGGAACCAGTTGTGAGAAGATGGGGGTTGGAGGTGAGGATCATTCTGAGGAAAAGGAACATAAAGTAGGAAATGTAGCTATACCCATAGACAGAAAATCCTATCATACCATTATAACATTGTGTTTTATTTATTTCTGTGTCTGTGTTTGCCATCATCCAGAGAGCTGTATAAATTATCTCAGAATCTTCAACATCTTTTACATAGTATAGGCACTCAATAAATTTAATAAATGGGTGGATTTAAAAACAAACAAACAAACAAACCCATTTTAACAATAACAATTTTTATGGAAAAAATTGTATTTTCCAAAACAGAAAAAAGAAAGCAAAACTTTGGCATTGTTTTACTTTAAAAAAAAATCTCCTTAATTTCTAGCTTAATAGAAGACAGCTGGATTCTCATGTCGACTTCTGCACCCAATCTGTTGTGCTATCATACCCTCTGTCACATACCCTCTGGAAAAAGCTACTGTACATTCACAAGACAAAAATCAAAAGTGGAAATTGACATCTTTTTATTATCATTATGCAAGTACTTGAGATCTTGGGGAATTCCAGGGGTGCTCAAACTGTACTCTGAGATTAATTACATAGCTGAACCAACTGAAACCAAACTCCACATTTTTTCCCTGTTTCTTTTTTAATACTTATGTACTCAACTGAACAAAAATAATGATAATGAGAAAAGAACGCTAGCATAAAACGGTGGTTACTCACTATCCACTTGCCTACATGGAGAATACTTTAAGCCACACCAGTGTGCCATTCTAGAAATTACTGGGTTTGTTGAAGTCATCTCACCCCACCACTACTTGTTTACTCATCATACAGCCTACTTTCTGGCCAATAACTAACTACTTTTCTTTCCATCTCACTTCCTAAACCCCAATTCCAACAACTCCCCAACTCCACAAATACCTCCAATCTACTGATCCTACATTTCCACTGGTTCTCCTTATAACCTCAAACACTTCCCCCCATAACCCAGCTTAAATTCCATGGTCACTTATTATAATCACTCCCTTAAATTTGTCCCCGACTTCTTTGCTTTGCTCTCACTTCATCAAACTCCCTTGGATAAAACCCAATCCTGGTTAAATTCGACATTCTGCCTACTCTGTGCCTACACCCACACTGATGAACATGTCTAGAGAAAAATCCACTGATGACATCAATCGAGATTCACGATCGCCAACATTATGTGGGTGATTAACCCTGTCCAGCAATTCCATTGTAGTTCCCTAGATCATTTACTCTTCCAAATAACTATGTCTAACTTTCTTTCTCCTCAAACTCCAAGGCCTCCTCCATCATCATTCTCAGATAACTTTATCTCCCATGTAACTAAGAAAACTAATGCAATCAGGAAAGCCCCTCCACATCTTGCCATCTGCGTGTGTGCTCATACTGCACTTCCCTTCTTGCACTACAGTTGAGTCATGCATATTCCTAAAGACCAACCCCTCCAATGGTATGCTAGATCCGTCACCTCAAATCTACTTAAGCCATTGCTCTAGCAATTTTCCCCCTCTCTCCTGTCCAAGTTATTCCTCTCTCCTGGGTCTAGCCCAGGAGCCTATGAAAATACTTGGATTGTGTATTCATTGATAAAAACTCTTCATCCTGTATCTCTCTCCAGCTATTGCCCATTCTTCTCCTTCCCTTAACAACAACAAACTCCTTGAAGAGCTTCCTATACTTGCTGTTTCAATTTCACTCCTTCTCTTCTTTGTTGAACCTACTCTAATCAAACTTTTACTATGATTACTTTTCCAAATTTGTTCTTATCCAGCTCATCAGTAACTTACACATTGCAATGATCAACTCTCAGGCCTCACCTTCCTTGATTATTAGCACTTGACAGACTTGTACAAGCCTTCCTTTTTGCAAACTTTTTCACCTGGCTTCCAGAACATCTTGCTCTCCTAGTTTTCCTCTATAGGACCTCTATGAAGGCAGAAGAGAGAAGATTGCTATTTGAACCTGAATTGTAGAAGTCTCTGTAGTCATTAGGAGATTGAGTTAGACAGAATAGCCAAATGGAGAAGGCTCAGAAGCCTTATCTGGGATTGAAGGAAAGAGAGTAATTGACCTTTGCATGATGTAAATAGGAGGTCACTTAGCCTAGAAAGATGGTCCAGGTGGGAAGGTAGATATTGTCATCCATGATATCAGGTCTCAGGGATCAGAGATCCAGGCAAATGGCCAAGGATGCAGTAATGACAGGTAAGGGGAGAGATAAGGTAACAATACTGGAAATCCCAACTCCAGTCAGGTAACCAGATTGTATTGATATTAATACTATTCATACACTTACTATCTAACTTATACAAAGTGGCTATTGTTCATGGCTATTGTTTCTTCACAATATCTCTGAGCAATGCACATATTTTTACCCAATTGTATGAATGTAGAAACTGAGGTTAAATGGAGGTGTCGTACAGGTTAAAGCAATTGAGTAAAATTGTACTGAGTTGTTAAGAGTTGAGACTAGAACTCAGATCCAAGAAAGCCAATAAATTGTGCCAAGGCATCAGCAACCAATGCTTTATACACAGAATTCTGGGTGAGGGAGTCAGAAGCTCCAGACAGCATGGTCCAGAAAGACCAGGAAATCAACATCAGATCTTCAGACTGGGTGCCAGATATGTGTGGGTGTAAGGATGGGACAGGAATAAGTGGCAATCCTGACAGGTCAACAGGAAGGGGTGCTTCCTGTGTGCCAGTACCTGCAGATGAATTGAGCTGAGAACAGGTAGAAGCAGCAGGTGGGATCACCTGACGGAAGGAGTGGAGTGGAGGTGTAGAAAGCTGAGTCATTTCTGACAATCATCTCATAGAATAAATAAACCCACAGTTCTCTGTGAAATATCTGATGTTTACTTCCAGGAATCCCTTGGCATCTGTCCCAAGAAGAAGCAAATGTGTGTCATTTAGTGGGATAGCCACTGGGTGCTAGAAGGGCTGAGCAAGGGGTGAGAGGGTGGATTTTTCCCTATATTTAACTAGGTTGTCATCCAAAGGATTTTAAACAGCTCATGGAACTGCATAATCCTTTAAAAATGGAGTAAAAAATTGACAAAATATTTTTGACATGTAATTTGTTAATTCTTAGAGCAGGAGTTTTGAAACTTTCAGTGTAACGTATATTAAATGATATGACCCATAATGAAATCACAGCACTTGCTTCTCTGATCCATTCCCCCTAAACATGGGTTCAATGAACTGAACCTTCCCTTGACCTTGGATGAACACTCAGGCATATCCTAATGACTTTTTTAGACATTCTCAGAGGTCTATGTCAGGAAAAATGTATTCTATAGTTACTTTAGTAACAAAGAGTTAAATTCTCTAATTGGAACATCTTATTTTTCCTAAACCTCTTGGCTCCTTGCTTGGGATGCTTCCCTGTGGATGGTTATCCATGATTTCTTCACTCTGTGCTTTTCCTCTTCCCTTCTGATGTTTGTCCTGCAGCTTACTTGCTGGTTTCTGGGTGGAGCTAGAGTCAGGAGAAGAACAAGAAATAGTAAGGGGATAGGCAATGTCTTTCATAAACTAGTTTTATCTAAATGTTTTAAATGTTTACAAATGAGTTGTTCTATTATGAACACTGTCTTAAACATCCTGTCAGGTCTCTCCTGGACCTCCCTGCAGGTCCCCTGTCCCAAACAGATGCATCCTATTATGGATTGTCAGGGGTTGGATGACCAACCATCCCAGTTTTGTCAAGGTGTATCCCTGTTTTAGCATTGAAAGTCCCATGACCCAGGAAACTCATCAGTCTGGGTAAACCAGAAGAGTGGATCACCCTAGTCATGCTTCTAAAGCCTTTAATTAATCTGGTTATCAACTCCAACTTCTGGCGTCTAGTCCTTCACCCACCTAAGTTCCCATTAGACAAAGTCGATGATAAATTTACACTGCCTCACTCAAGTGACCTTCATGACTACTCCACATAGACTATTCCTTTAAAATCTGGAGGTATAAGCCCTTCATCTTTACTAAATCCAAGTATTTGTAGCAATTATCTCCAAATGTACAGGGGAAGCAGCCTTCTGCACCCCCCCTTCCCCTTTCATGGAGAGAATCATATCTACAGCAGACCCATTAGACTAGACCCCTTTCCATTTACCTCTGAGAGGGTCTGGTGACACTTGGTGGGCCTCAAGGGGTGTCTAGTTTGAGCTTCTCCTTGGGAAGATATATGTTCCTCATGAGTGTGGTCAAGTCTACTTGTAACCCCTAAGAGGTGGAGAGGGAACCTATAAATAACCCTGACCTGGAGCCGCCTACCTTGTCTATTCTATGAGGTAGGATAATAGACAGTATTAATTAAATCACAGTTTAAAAAATAAGAATAATTTTAATAAAATGATAAGCTAAAACTGTTATTTGAAAGAAAATAACAGTAATAAATAATGAATTTTAATAAAATTAATAAAATGAATTTAACAAAATTGCCATTGCCCTATTTGGTGGGCTTTCTTTCTTTCTTAATGAAGTATAGTTGACACAGTGTTAACATTAGTTTCAGGCATATAACAGTGATTCAACAAATCTATACATTATGCGATGTTCACCACAAATACAGCTACCATTTGTTTCCATACAATGCTATTACAATACCATTGACTACATCCCCCAGGCTTTTATTCTTATGACTTATTCATTTCATAAGCCTGTTCCCATATTTGGCTGTCTAAGGTGTCGCCTGGACACTAATCTTCTGAGAATCTCAACTACAAGAAACATAGTTCAAACACTCCAAATGAACCTACCGAAGTCTCCTCTTACTAAAGTTGGAGCAAAGGAGATAATACCCACACCATTCCCTAGGCTGGAGAAACTTCTCTTTACAAAGATGTCACTTCAACATTCTCCATATCAACTCCTGGCATTTGAAAATGGCTGAGGGGATTCAAGTCATGGAATGTAAATGTTGCATACTGTGATCTGGCTACAAAATATTAGATCAAGTCTATCTTGGTGTCTCAGTCTCTAACTTTAGTTTTAACACTCTATTACACAAGATTATAGAAAAAAATACACCAAAAAATTCTACCCAGTAGGTGGCACCTGCAGAAATACATGTAGAGCATTTGTAGCAGATTGTATTTTCCAAAAATTGCCAGAGCAATGTTTATGTTCCCACATACTCTCCCAGAACCTTGACATCCTTCCATCAAGCAATGGAACCGATTCTCATCTGTCTGAATATGGAACACTTCAGTGACTTGCTTCTAACAAATACACAGTAGTGGATGTCTGACTTCCTAGATTAGATCCAAATAGGTAATATAGCTTCTAACTAATTTTCTCTTTCCTTCTTCCTCCTCCTCGCCCTCCTTGCTCCATTCTTTCTCTCAAGCAGCACTAGCTACATAATTTGCAGGGCCCAATGCAAAATGAAAATGATCTGCCTCTTGTTCAAACATTTAAAATTGCAAGACAATAGTTACAGTGCAATAAACCAAACAAGGGGTCCTTTTGAATGTGGGGCTCTATGTGACTGCATAGATCACAAGCCCAGGAAACCAGCCGTGCTGGAGATGCTTACCCTTGAAAGCTAGCCACCATGTTGAGAGGAAGCCCATGCTACATGGAGAAGTTACATGTAGCTCTTCCAATTGACAGCCCTAGGAAGACCCTCAGCCAACAGCTACATCAACCACCAGACATGTGAGTGAACATGCATTCAGATGATTCCAGGACTCAGCTTTCCAGTCTCCTGGATGAGATCCCAGATATTGTAGAAACAAGCTGCTGTCATTGTGCCCTCTCCAAACAGTCCATGTAAATAATGAAAGGTTCCTTTATGACATTATGTTTTAGAGTTGTTACAAAGCCATCTTAACAACAGTATGATTTATAGATACAACTTATTAAAGATTTCAGCCCAGTCACACCTGCCCACCACTATACCTTCAGACACCAGAACTCTCCCTAGTGTTGCTGAAAAAGTTCCCACGTTCTGGACTGCAACCAGTACAACACCACAGTGACAGGACCCCCAGACTTCCCATTTGCATCCTACTGCTGCCTGAAGTAGCCCCTGCTCTTGGCATCTTGGCCAGGATCAAACCTTAACCATCCTCCACATAAGGTTCTGCAGCTCCCTTGAGGGCTTTTTAGCCTTAAAACCTTTGAGACCACGCAGCTCTGATATCATGGGCAACCCTCTAGATACACTCAGCAATGAGACAGAACCCTTCATCCTGAGTTCAGATTCAGGGTTATTGTTCTAACCTCCTTGTATGTTAAATTGACCTGATGGAGTGGCTTCAGAACTCATGCATCATTTATATCAGGATTTCTATGAATATGAGGGTCTGAGACCCAAACCTCAAAGTTTTGAAACTCAACCTTTTCACTAGTTAGGAACCACAATCCAGTCCATAATCATGCACAATCCATTTGACTTAAATAGCTCCTGGAGGCCAATGGCTCTGTCTTTCCGCCTGCTTATTTGAGTGCCTTTGGGAGTCATATCTCTTGGAATTTAAAACACTCAACCCAAAGCAATTTAATATGACATAGAAGTCTAGAAAAGAAATACAAAAACAAAAACTCTAACTAGAAGGTTAGACATTTTTTAGGTTTTACAAATTATGAAACCATGACCACTGAAAGAAACTCATCCATTATACAAAATGATGTTATGAGTTATTTTGAAAAATATAGGAATGTTCTCAAAGTAAATGGGGATTTTACTATAGCAAATTTATTCCATGCAACAACTTACTAAATTATCTATCTGCTCCACTCTTGTTAGTTCCCAAATTTAGCCGTTCCTAAGCAAAGATGCCTTTTTTTCTGACTCTTCCTTTCAGTCACATATCAATGCATGTACCATTTCAAAACCATGTAAACAATTAACTTACCCAATACACACTTTAAAAAAAATCTAAATATTCTCAAATCTTGAAAATATTTCTCACATTCCTTTTTGGTATCCAGTTACCAAACAAACTTTAATTCAGATTGTTCTCAAACTTGTTTTCCATACCCAAACTGCATTCTACTTATTTGGAACTCACCACGCAGAAGAAAAATTTAATAAAAAATTCAAAATAAAATGCCATTGTATCCTTAGGGGGTTAGAGTTAATTATTAAAAAATGTATCTGTAAAGTTTTTTTTTCTGTTTTCTTTTCTTTTTCCTGAACTATATCCAAATGAAACCAAGCAAGATCATAAAGAAAGGTTATCAAAATATGCAGTTCAGATTCCCTGCAGGACCATTCATATCGCCATAGTGCTAAAAGTCATAATAGCAATAAACTATGAGGAAGTGTGAAGTCCTAGTCAAAAATCCAAAAACAGGATGTTAGAGAACAATAGAAGCCTGGCCTGCCTAGTGGTGTATGTACAGTTAGAGCAAGTGGCCAAATTTTACTATGAAGTCCATGGAAACATCGTTAAGCACTTTGGGATGTTTTCATAGTATTAAATTCAACTAAATACTCAGTTACAAGCTTGTTAAATAAGATAATATGGTTTCTCTCATTTTTCTCTTGTCAATGACCATGCAAGTGGGTACCACTATCACTGGTTGCACGGGGGAACCTCCTGGGATCATGCAGCTGGTGGCTGCATGCAAACCTCTTCCAATATCACACATCTGACCCTGCGCTCATTCATTAATTCATTCTCTCACTAGCTTATTCCTTTACTCTTCCCACCCAAACATGTGGTTAACACATTCAAAGTGTACCCAGTTCATGGGGAACAGAGATCAGAAACTCAGAGATTCCATGATGGAGTAAGTGGTCTGACAGAGGTAAACTGTTTTGGACACGCAGTACTCTCCAGAGGTCATACTCAGTAGAATCCTAAAGTAGAGATAATCGAATGAACTTGTTTTAAGGCATATTGTCTAACTCAGCACTTTTCAAACTATGCTTGAAGGAACACTAGTATTTGGCTTACTATCAATAGATATTCTGTGGATAACACAATATCCCAATTAACAAGAGTTGGTCTGTGGTGAAAACCAAGCACTTCATTCACTTAATAATTTAAGCTGGCTCACTGTTTTCAGCAATAAGCCTGCTGAGTTTGATCATTCAGAATTAGTCTTACATAATCTGGCTCATTCATGCAACAAGACCCCAGAAATGATCTCACAGCTGAATGTTCTGACATGGTAGATCGAGGCACAAGACCCCAGAACAGAGAAGACAACTACTAAACGTTGCTTCATACCACAATTCTCAGCCTTCTTGTAGCTAATACTCTGCGTGGCTTTTCTTAATTGCTTGAGATGAAATTGGACATTCTTTGGATGAATTTAGTGGGTGTTATAAAAAGTGAATTCATTTTAAAAAACAAACTAGAGGTGATAATAAGCTGGGTTGTTCAACATTTAAGCAGGAAACCAAAATCGAGTTATCAAAGGAGCTTTTTGAAGTTGTGTGAAGCAAAACGTCTCTACTCCAGGGTGAGACCAAGTAGCACCGACCGCGGCAAGTCACCGGCACCCGCGTTTTCTGGGAGAACACAGGAGAGAGCCGGTAGGTTGACTGTTTAAAGTGGAAAATCTGAGCAGCAGAATGTTGAAAGCTGAAATCAGAATTAGTTAGAAAAAATTCAAAGTGTGAAGGAGCTTCTCCACACATCTTCAATTGTGCACAGCAAGTAGCCAGGTCTCAGTAACAACTTTAAGAAAAGTGCACCTTTTTGTGAATTAGAAACTTGGCCGAAACCAAAGTAGCCCCACCTCTTTTAGTGAGTTTCTTGTCATTTCCATGGAAGTCTCAAATGTGTGCTGGTCATTTCTAGTACAATTTTCCCTCAGGCTACAACTTGCAGTCAGGAAATACTTGGTAGGCATTCTAAGGTTGGTGTATGCTTGCCACAGTTTTAAGTGGTTGGAGCAAGACAGCACAAGCTCAGGCTGAAAGGGATGCCCTCTAGAACATGACAGGGCCCATCTCAGGGCTCACTATTTTAATATCTAAAGGCGCTTTGATTTTCAGCAGCACAGAATGCTCCTTACCCTAGCTGATACATCACACTTGCAAATAACTCCCTTGGACACTTTCGGCTTGATGATGTTAGCACCAAAGCTCCCACGTGCTGCAGCTAGGGGTAACAGAAATTTGTTGAGCGTTTTCTCTGAGCTGGCCTCTTTGCCTTAAATTATTTCCTTCTTAGCAGGGAATTGGGACTCGCTGATTCTGAAGTACCCGAACCTTGATTGCCATCCTGATAAAGTTGTCCCCATAGCACCTGGCTCAAGACACAGCAGGAACCCACGTCTGTCCCCTCAGCCAAGGTTCTTTCCACAACTCGTGGGAAAGCTCATGCCCTTTCTTATTCTGCCAAACTTCATGTGAAGTATATTCTGTACTTCGGTTTCGCAGGGAGGGAGGGTGTGGGAGAAAAGAAGAACAGAGAAAACAGTGCTCGGCTTCTTGTGTAAAGCTGCAATTCTCTCTTTTTCGGAGGAAGTACAAACTGCATGAAAGTGCCCTGTTCCTCCTCTTTCTACATCTAGCCGCCTTCACCCATATTTTTGTGGCTCTTCTAAGACCCATCTTTTGCTAAAAGAGGCTAGTGATTGGGTAGAGGCAAAGAATGCTTGAAAACAATGCTAGTTCTTCTTTGGAATCCCAGAAACCATGTACAATCCTACTTACCTCCATCTGCAGGGTACCCATCTACCACAATTGCACTGGCTCCCTGACACCCCTTCCCCACTGTCACTTCTCAGCTGTCCTACTTACACTGTGATGGAAACCTAAAACAAGATGCAACATCATTTCCACAACCTTGTGTATGCTCAATTCTTTTTTTTTTCTTAATTCTGGAGTTTCAGAGAAAAACCAAATTGTACAAATTACTAAAAAGCAAGTTTCCCCAACCAAATAATAAATCCTTTTGAAAGGAAATTTTCAAATCAGCCATACATGACATTTCATTTTACTCAATTTTACAAATACCAAATCAGTTTTCACTGATTTAGTCCGATGAGAAATGAGACTGAAAAAACCAAAACAAAACAAAATAAGAAAAACAAAATTAAGAGTGACTTTTTTTAGCATTCTAAATATAAGGAAAGTTCACTATTATACACATATGTGAGTTTGTGAGTAATCTTGTGAGTTTATGTACTTACTCATTTAACAAATGTTTTCCAATCGTCTATAACATACTAAGTACACCGCCCCAAAGCCTAATGCCTTAACACTGTAATTCATTACGTTCTCACCTAGATTAGTGGATTGACTGGGCTCAGCCAGGCCACGCTCATGCAGGCAGCTTGCGTAGTTACAATCAGATGGTGGTTTAAGCCTTCAAATGATGGCTTGACTGGTCAGGACATCCAAGTCGGCTTGTTTCACAACTGGGATGGCTGGAACAACTAGGCAAGCTAGCCACCTGTCCTCATCCTCTCCCTCGCCCTCTCTCTTTCTCTCTCAATATCTCAGGCTCCCCCTGTCTCCCTCACCGTGTAGTCTATGGCAAAGCCAAGTTAGACTTCCTTGGAGCCAAGCAGCTCCCAGCAGTCACACTTATGAATGCTGCCAGAGCACAAGGAGACCAAGGCAGACACTGCCAGGCTTCTTATGCCCTCAGAAGTCCCCAGCATCTCTTTCACTGACTTCTATTAGCTGCACAGGATAAGCCTAGATTTGCTGTGGGAAAAAATTATCCAAGGCATGAACGTAGGGAGGTTTGGTTGGTTGGGGGGGCCATCTTTAGTAACTAGCCAAGATAAATAACCTTGAGATAAACAACCTAGGTGGTCCCTAGCCTCAAGAAGCTAATACTAGCTAAATAAACACTGAACTAAGTGTTAAGTCCTGACTACTAATTTTGGCTTTGCCATCCTCTTGTCAAATTCATTTAATCTTTAAAAACCAAACAGCAAAAAACTGGTCTGAAATCCCTACTGAAATGGATTTTTAATGTTGCGTACAACTAAGTACTATGTAGAAATTAACAAATCATGCTGTCAAAAATATTTGTGGAAAGCAGAACACAGATATACACTAAACAGCATATATTTGTAGACTATTCCTAATTTTGATTAAAATACATGTATACATACATACATATACATACACATACAAATTCACAGACACAAGACTAGGAAAAAATCCCACGAACACATTTAAAATTGTTAAGATAGCAGTGTTTGTTTTTTCTTTCTCTGTACTTTTCTAATTTCCATAATGAACATCTATTTCTTCTAAAACAAAAGCTATATTATAGTACAGTATACTTAAACTAATACTCTGAGAAAGAAGGAAAATGAACAATTAGTCTTTATGCTTATTTCTGGAATTTGGGCTTCCCAAGATAACATGATAAAATGGCAAATTAGCATTGAATCGTAATATGATACTTGGTAAAAGTGAAGTGAAGACTTCAGGGTGACTGAGGTGAGGTTCACAGGACTTCAACATTAACAACTTTATATAAGAGGAGTTAGGCAACAGACGACTTCATAAATGTTCTATGAGCAGAAACCACATCTTGATATAAGAAAGAGTCCAACGTCCTTGGGTTCTCTTCTCAAACACTGAGATTCTTAAGAGAGAAGTGCTTTTGACCATGGTATTTTTGTGATACCATGTGATCTCTTTCCTAAGTTTCCAAAAAAGAGAATAAGAAAGGTAAAAGAGGAAATATAATAAAATATATATGGATGTCTCCACAGCATATGCAGTCATCCGTCAAGGCCCTCCATTGGGGAATCCAGTAAATTGGAATCATGGTGGGAAGGAAGCTGTTTCCTCTCCTATAGAAAGGTTCCATGGAGAGGAACAGGAAGAAGTTTCAGTGGGAAGAGCCCATGAGTGATAAGAAGAAATGAGAACTTAGTGGTGATAGAGTGGCTAGTTGAGCACTAAGCCACTGTCACCGGTGATGAAATATAGGGCTTAAACCACAGATAATTTAAAAATAACTGAGGGGTGCTTGGATAGGTCAGTCAGTTGAGTGTCTCACTCTTCATTTCAACTCAGGTCATGATCCCAGAGCTATAGGATCGAGCTCAATGTCAGACTCTGTGCTAAGCATGAAGCTTGCTTAAGATTCTCTCTCTCTCTCTCTCTCTCTCTCTCTCTCTCTCTCTGTACCTCTCCCCAACTTGTACTCTCTCTCTCTCAAATATTAAAGAAATAAGTAAATATGTAACTCAAGTTCTTCATTTTTGGAGAACTATTAAAAATATTGAAGTACATATTTCACAATGCTTTCCCCTTTATGGGATGTCTGCTAGTCACCTGCTCCAATATCCACTTTCATTTTCTTCCTTTGAAGTAGAACCCGTGATTTGGCTGGACACCTAAAATAAAATAAAAACATTTCCCAGGTGTGGCCACATGACTAAATTCTCGGCAGTGACTTTAAGTGGAAGTGTTGAGTGTAACTCCTGAGAAATCTTTTCAAGGCGTGTCAGCAGGCCTGCTCTGTTTCTTCCTCCTTTATGATAGGTGGCAAAAATACAGGTGATTTGACCAGAGCTGAAGTTCCTATTTGCAGCGTGGGAGAGCCCGCTAAAGACAGTGGAGTGAGAGAGGAAGCCCCTGGGTCCTGATGCTCGTGGGACTTTCATGATGGTGATAAACTACCCACGTTTCGACTTTTTAAAGTGACTGAGAATGAGGAACAATTGTCTGTGGTAGGTAAGCTACCATTATTCAGACGATTTTCTGTTGCTTGCAGCTGAATGTAATCTTAGCTGATTCAAACTCAAATCCCTTAGATTCTAAATTTCTATATCCTCCTTTTCTAAAATTCCCTAGAAAACTCCAAACTTGTAGTCTTCAGGATCCCAGCCTCAGATCCCAAGACAATTTTCTTTCATTTCCCAAGAGAAGAACATCCCACCTCCCCAAGGATCAGGCTCCTGTCATTCCATCCACTCATTCATCCTCCTGACTCAGGCTTTAGCTACCTGTCCTCATTCTCAAATTCTTCACCACGTATTTCACATGACTTGTGGCAATGGCAGGACCACTTTGGAATTCAGGATGGGAAGAAAATAAGCAATCACAGCCTAATCTTTCTTAGGAGGGAGGGAAAGGGAGTTGTGGGGAGATCCATACATTAATAACCATTACGGTATCACACAACTTGTGGGGAAGTGAAATTAATTAAGGGAAAATTTCAATGTTGAAAATATACCTTTTCACATGTGCAAATAGCTTTGTAGAAAATGTGTATTTTTTCTTATAATTATTTTTTGTACTGAATAAGATAAATTGAAAAAAAGAAAATCACGTAGTTTTTGAGATGATACTTGAGAAAGAGTTTGAGATGACACTTGAGAAAGAGCAATTCTGGAGCAGCATTTTAATTATTTTAGCTCTTACACTTACATGGCATTTAAATGCATTACTTCTTTCTATATCCTAAACAACCCTAAAAGGTGAATATTACTATGATCCTCTATACACAGGAGAAAGCTGAGGCTCAGAGAAGTCAAATCCCTTGCTCACGTTCACACGATAGTCAAGCTGTATTACTGTTCTCAAATAATGCCTGTCTCACACCATGGTAGGATTAGGCCCTGTCACATCTTTGACATCAGGCTTGGCAATGTGACTTGCTTAGGCCAATGAAATGTGAGTAGAAGTCCAGTGTCCATTCCAAACGTAAGTTTTGAGAGTGATTTTTCTACCTTCCTTTCTACCTTCCTTGCTATAAGGCCTGCCTGCCTGGGTAGAAGCTGATTCACTGAAAAAATATGTAGAGTTGAGCCACAACTGCTGGACACTTAATCTGGCCACGAAATACCACTGTGTCTATTTATTCCTGTCATATAATTTATACTAAAATGACTGATGCACAAGGTGAGTGAGTGGAAAGCCTGGGTCTGAAAGCCCAGTGCACCCCGTGCAGCCTCTGCTTAGTGTTCCCTGGCATTTCAGCACAACCTAAAGAGCTTAAGTCAGGCAATTCTCCATTTCCAACTGCATCCTCTCTCTCCCATGGTGGGACTTTCTTCAACTTACTTGAACCTGGCAACCTATTATCCCAGGCCAGTATTGATGTTTTCCCAAAGGGCCTGTGGTCAGGCCATTCAAGTGCAATTCAACACACAGTACTATTCTTGACTGGTGCTCAGGGCCCCCAAGAGTCAGCTGGACAGTGGCTCTTCTGCCCACCAATGGGCTCTCAGTCTCACTGCCATCAAACCCCAGCTTCCGACTCCACCATGGTCAAATGCTCCAGGAGAGATTCCCTGGACCCTTCCCTCTTTCCCTCTTCCCTGTTCGAACCCCTCAGCTTTGTAAGAGGGGAAAAAAAAGCTTTGAAATTAGGGATGCCATGGTAGTTCCAAGACAGAAGGCTTTAGGCAAGCACTAGAAAAGGCTACTTGAAGCTTACCTGTATTAAAAAAAAAAAAAGGGAGATCAACAGTTATCTTGTCAAGGTCCAACAAGGACAGCAAGCATCAAAGAGAAAGCTAATATTTAGGCCAGAGCTGTACCCAGGACATCAACCGTGGCTGCCATGGCTGCCAAGGAAACCCTGAGTTCCCCAGATTTTATGACAAGGTTAAGACTCAGCTTGGTAGCTATGTGACAGGACTTTGGTCGGTGCCGGGGGCGGGGGCGGGGAGTCCCAGAAATCCACTGGGTAAAACACAACTTGGTTATCCTCTCCAAGGCTGGTGTGGCCTGAGAAATTTGCATAATAGTCTAATTATATTTGTCACAGCAAATGCTTTCTTGCCAAAAGTGTTTTTCCACCACCACCAAATACATGGATACAACTTGAGATGACTTGAAACTACGTGAGTTTTCCCATATCTTATGGTCAATAGTAGCATTGCTCATTGATATGGGAGGATAATGGGGAAGATTTAAATACATACAAGGAAAAAATTGTACTGGTTACAGTGCCTTTTAAGGAAAATTACTAACGTTTTGGATATTTTGGAACCATTATGATTTTAGTAACCATCTTTAAAGTTTATTTAAAATCTCATTTCTTATAAGGCCTATTATCAAAGTTTTAAGCGTAAACTCAGTGGGAAAAAATATCTTTACTATAGGGTAGATGATGTGAGGAAATGTGGTTATATATTTCTTATGTATTTTGTGGACAAGAATACCTTCTCCAGAAAGGTATTTGTAAACTCACTAAGCACCTGTTCCACTAAGCAGAAGTCCCATCATTTTATTTGCCCCAGTCCAACATGTGAAGAGGGTGAAGCTTGAGGTAAAATGAGGAGGAATAGAAATTAGGACAGAGGATTACCCAAAGATTCAAAGGAACAACTTTCAAATAGTTCGCCAGATATGTTTGACTTGCAGTGCAGAAGTGATTCCAAAGTCAGTTAGGGCTGTTTTATACTGTCTTTAGAACACATTAAATGTGTCTTGTAAATAGATCCATTTCTATGTTTACATATTCTGGTGAAGTCCTATGTGTGTGTTTGTGTGTGTGTGTCCGTTTCCCAAAAGCTAAGAGGAAAGGGGGTTTTCCTCACTCTGGTGAAGCTAGCGGAAGAGATCTGTTTCTAGGGGCCATAAATCCCGCTGGCAACAGCTGTTCCAACTGGACAAACAGAGGCGGAGCACAAAAGGAGGAATGGGAACAGCTGTTATAACTGATACTGTGCTCCTCACCTCTCCCCACAGATTCCTTTTACTAGCTGTTCAAGTCTTCTTTTTCACTTTTTACATGACATCTAACTTAATTCTCTTTCCCCAGATTCCTCATGGCCACTCCCTTACCTTCCTCAGTTGTCGCCCAAATGTCAGCTTCTCATTGAGCCTTCTCTGCCCCTCCATTTATTACTTTTAAATGTTTTTATTTATTTATTGTGGGGGGAGGGGCAGAGTTAGAGGGAGAGAGAGAATCCCAAGCAGGCTCCACTCTGCCAGCACAGAACCTGACCTGGGGCTCGATCCCATGAACCAAACTGTGAAATCATCACCTGAGCCAAAATCAAGAGTTGGATGCTCAACCACTGATCCACCCAGGCACCCCTCTGCCCCTCCATTAAAAAGTGCAGCTCTTTCTTCTCTAAACCAACATTCCCTATTCTCCCTTTCCACTTATTTTCTTGGTAGCACTCTTTTATCCTTTTAAAATGTCATATGTCATGCATACAAAGAATATATATAATATATTTGCGTATTATAAATCACACTAATAGAAAAAATACCTATGGAGTTTACCACAACATAGGAACTTTAAAACATTTTAAGTTCCCTGTTTCCTTTCTCATCATATTCCTGATATGTGCACCAGGAGAATGTTCATAGTAGTACATATCATTTTAACACAAAACTGAAAACAACACAAATACCCATCAAAGAATGCATAAATGAACTATGATATATTCACCCAATAGAATACTCATCAGTGGAAATGAATGAACTATAGTTAAATACAGCTGAGCATGGATAAATCTTAGAAACATAATGAGTGGAATAATTAAGTCCCAGAAGACCAAGCTGAATATAAAATACCATTTATATAAAGCTCTAAAACAAGCAAAACAATGTTATTAACATGAATCTCCATAGATGTTAACACTATGGGACATATTCATCATCTTAATCTTGTTAATTATTCAGATAAGATTCTTCCAACTTCAACACACATATAAAAGAATGTCTTCTCAATTCATGCCAATTTTAAACAATTTTAGTTCCCCAAATACAAAACTATATTTAATCCCCCAAGTTAGAAAATAGGAGTCAATCTTGACATCTTTTGTTTCTTGCCCACCATATAAAACTGATCACTTAATCAGGTAATTTTGCCTCTTCAATCTGGCCCCAATATCCATCCAATTTCCCAGCTGCCATCTCTTTAGATCAGATCTTCAGCTTTAAATTCTAGATATTTAATAGTTGCCTAACTCACTTACCCATTTCAGTCTATTCATAGTACTTCTGTGAGTTACCCAGATGATTAATTTTTTGGTTTTTATTTCAGCAAATTTCAAGTTAATTTAATATGAACATAGTTGATTTATCAAACAGTCTGAAATTGGTGGGAGTTAAAACATGACACTTTTATTTTTATCTTGAATTGCCACATTCCTTTGTGCTAGGATAAATTCTCCTTTTCAGTTACATTCAAATAACTTCCAGTCCAGTCCATTTTTATCCAGTTAAAACTTCCTTCTCGTAGAGTTCCCCACTCCCCCTTGCCCCAAGTTCATGCCGCTTCACCCTTGGCCTGAAACCTGTAGGGCCCAAAAGATGGGGTCCTCACCTTTCTTTGAATGCTCCAACTACTTGGGGTGAGAGTGGGTGGGTAGGGGAATTGGAGTTATGAAGAGAAATGATTGGATGCTACGACCATACTAATGATCCACTCCCTCAATGTGGCTACAGTCCAGCCGATGCCTCTTTGTGGGGGCACAATGTTTGTTCACTTCAGGGCACACCATGATCTTGCCGGAGGCCTCATCTCACCATTTAGTTCTGGGTACAGGAGATCTGAGCCAGCTCAGTGTTTTCCAATCTCTTATTCAGTTATATTCTGAAGCCAGCTCATACTGGCCAAATGTTAAATTTTCAGAAATTTGGAGAGCTGTTTATTAATTCATTGGTAGCCTGAAATCAGCCCTGGTGGAAGAATTCACACTACACAAATTGGCGCAAACTATAAATCAGTTCTATTTTCTTTTCTTTTGAAAAGCCAGTAGTTAAACCTTTTCTAGAATTTACTAGAATATCCACAGCTTTCATCTCTCCCCAGTAATGTACTCCACAGCCTCTTGCTGCTGGAACCTCTTCCTCTTAGTCCTTTTGGGCAGGGACAAAATGCTTGAAGCCTGCTACAGTGTTCAAGTGACTCAATGGAAAATCATGCACCCTTGCCACACCAAAGGGTGTGAGTACCAACAATTGCACTGCTGAATATTCACTCTTCCCCAACATCTCTCTCCAAATGTCTGCTCTTTCTGCTCAAACTAGGATAATAGCAGTCTGAGCAATCAACTGCCTAAGAAGGCTTACAGCTTAGGAGAGAAATATTGATCCTTCCTTCTTAGAGCATTCACAATGTCTAGAAGCAATTCTGGAGTCTCCTTTCCACTCAGAGAGGGGAAGGAGTAACACTTCCAAGGTCTTGTCTCCCTGAGGATTTTCCTGGGGCAGCAGTCCTTAAACTTTCTATCTCAAGATTCTTTTACCCTCTTGAAAATTATTGAGGACCCAAAAGAGCTTTTTTGTGGGTTATGTCCATTGAAACGACTGTATTGTAAACTAAAATGGAAGAATTTTTAAAACACATAAATACAGAAGCATATATTCTATTTAAGCCATTAGAGTGACTACCTCATCTCATTTTGTGTAGCCTGTAGAAATCTCCACTGTGTACATGAAAGAATTAAGACTGGAAAAGGCAAATGATGTCATGGTATAAATAACTGTAAGTGCTTTGGCTTTATTGACTCACGTAAAGTTCTCAGGGACATTTAGGGTTTCCTCTCGACTGCTGGGAGAAAATTCTCCATGACCCTCTTCCGTTTTTGCATGCCTTGCTAGCACAGGCGCCAACTACCTTTGATCACCTCCTTTTTGAAGATGTTTGTATTGTGAACAACCTTGAAAACTAAAGATGTTCTTTCCCTCCCAGTGTTTGCTCAGAAAAAAAGGGCATGGTTGATTCCTGTCAATTATAATAAGGGTAATGTGTCTTTCTGGACTGCCTACTGCTCTAGACTGTATATTTAGGATTTGCATCCATAACCACAGTCTAATTTTAGAACATTTTCACCACTCCACAAACAATTAGCATTACCCTCTATTCTTCCTCACTCCTCTTCAGCCCTGAACAAGTTTTTAAATGATTAGCTCTTCACATTTTTATAGTTTGACATCAACAAAAACTTCACTCCCTTAAGTAGATGATAAGAAATTTAAAATAATTTATTTGCAACTAACAAAATATTTCTAACAGTTGAAAAAAATCTAGAAGGCATTTTTCCCTTAACAAATCTATTAATATTTCCTATGAAAATGTGAATGGATTTTTAAATACTATTAAACTTTTTCATTTTGCATTCATTATGTATTGCTAAGTAACAAATTATCCCCAAATTACAACAATAATAAAAATGTACAATCTCACATGACTCTGCATCAGGAATTTAGGAATGGTTTGGCTGGGCATTTCTGCCTCAGGTCCTCCACGAAATTGCAGTCAAGTTGTGAGTAAAGGCTACAATCATCTGAAGACTTAATTGGGGATGGAAGATTTGCTTCCAAGGTGGTTCACTCACATAGTTGTTATGGTAGGCCAAAAAATGCCTCCCCCATAGATGTCCAGGCCTAAAACCCAGGATTTGTAAATATATTACTTTACACAGAAAAAGAAAAAAGGACTTTACAGATGTGATTAAATTAAAAATCTTAATCCATGCGGCCCCAGTGTAATCACAGAGTCTATGTAAAACGGAGGTACAAGTATTAGGTGAATAGTAGATGGGTGCCTGGGTGGCCCAGTCAGTAGAGCATGTGACTCTTGATCTCAGGGCTGTGTAAGTTTGAACACCAAATTGAGCATAGAGATTAGCTTTAAAAAAAAATCTGAATAGTATAAGATGTGAAGACAGAAGCAAGAGGTTGGGGTGATAAAAGAAAGAACTCATGAATCAGGGAATGTGAGTGGTCTTGAGAAGCCATAAAAGGCAAGGAAAGATTTTCCCCCTTTGGACTTCCTGAAGGAACCAGCCTTGCCAACATCTTGACTTTAGCACAGAAAGGCTGATTTTTGGATTCATGACTTTTGTAATTGTAAGATAATAAATCTTTGTTGTTTTAAGCCACTACATTTGTAGTAATTTGTTACAGTAGCAATAGGAAATTAATTCAGTTGGAAAATTGGTGCTGGCTATTGACAGGAAGCCTCATTTTTTTGCCACAAAGACATTTCCCTAGAGCTTCTTAAATGCTCTCATGACATGGTAACTGGTTTCCCCTAGAGCAAGTGATCCAAGAAAGAACAAGATGGAAGCCACAGTGTCTCTCACTATCTAGCCTCACATATCACACTCTAATTTCTACAAAATCCTACTGGTTACACAGGCAAGCCCTATCCAAAATGGGAGGGCACACACTGTAGGGTATGAATTTGAGGAGGCAAGAGTTACCTTGGAAGCTGGCTAGCACACACAAGTATTTTAGATGATAATAAAACTCTAAATTTAAATCACACATGTATGCCTTAAAAGAGCAGTCACCTTTGTCTAGTTTCTATGCCACTAAGGAGTACATCAGTCAGCAATGGCCAGATGATCAATATAGGTAAAGACAGAGATGTCCAGGGCGGGGAGAGAGGGGTGCTTGGCTGGCTCAGTTGGTTAAGTGTCCCACTTCGGCTCAGGTCATAATCTCAAGATTTGTGATTTCAAGCTCTGCATCATGCTCCATGTTGAGGGTGTAGAGCCCGCTAATTTAGATTCTCTCTCTCCCTTTCTTTCTGCCCCTCCCCTATTTGCTGTCTCTCAATAAATAAACTTAAAAAAAATAAAGACAGAGATTGAGGCTTTTCGTTCACAGAGACATAGACTGGCTTCTCTGACACTCCTCTTTCCCCTCCAATACTGGCCTGGTGTTGGGGCCATATTCCTTGGACACCTGCAAAATGAATTCATCCAGCCGCTCAGTGAAACTTGTCATAGTCTGGATGTCTGAAAGCAGAGACTGAAATAAAGACTTGGATGCAGATAGTTTATTTGGGGAGTGAGTTCAGTTTAGGGCTTGGAAGAGTAAAAGCAAACGTGAGAAAAAATCAATAAAAAGATGTACTTAGAAATTAGCCACCATTATGAATGACGTTCAATCCCACAGAACCTTCTGGGGATCCTTTTGAAATGCATTCAGAGTGATGCCAGGAGATAAACATGGTAAGCATTGAACCATTGGTTCCCATGCCCTTAGTCAAAAACTGCTCCATGAGCATTCATTTCCCACACCTCCAGGCTGTGCAGGTGGAGGTGTCAAGCTGATACTTACAAAAACCCAAAGCCATGGCAGCTGAGAAGCCCTGGGGCAGTAAGCCAGAGGCACACTGAAAAGTTGCAAGAAAGGTGCTGTTGGTTTCACCTAGAGGCAGCTGGTAAGTTTGTGTGAAAATTAGCCACCATAACAGAGACTGCCAACATGTACTGAGAGGACTTGTAGTGCTCCACTAATGGTGCTCCGTATTCACTCTTTGTCTAGGATGGAAAATCTGCAATTGGCTGGGGAAATAGATAAGTATATGCCTACATGGCAAAGAGCCACCTTGGCCATTTTGAACATGCAATATGGTGGCAGAGTAACACATGCTCTATGTTTCTTCTTGGGAACCTTATGGCACTCTGTCTTCCATGGGAGAGGAGAAAGCAAAGTCTTTTTGCCATTTCCAAAGTCCCAAATGGTGTACCAGCTCTCTAAAATGGGAGATCCTTACCATCCATTTGTCCTCAGATTGGAAACCTAATCACCAATTTTAGAGCCTAAGAAAAACTATCTCAATTGTTATTCTATTAATAACAATTCTAGATCACCCAGATGACTACCATTTAAAATAAGAAAAAGATTATTTTTTAGCCTTCACTGTCTGCATTTATGTTTAGTTAGATTAACTATCATAGCCTGTGGTAATTTTAAAAAGTAGCTTAAAAAACTCTTAGACCTTCTTTCCATCAAGACATCAAGACATGGGATCAATGTCCCCTCCCCTTGAATCTGAGCAGACTCGTGGCTCATTGTAACCAATAGAATACAGTGGAAATAACCTTTGTGTGACTCCTAAAGCTAGGTCGGAAAATGTGAGGCAAGTTTTACATTGTGAGCTGGGACACTTAGGAGCCCTGGGCTGCCATGTAAGAAGCCTGACTCCCCCTAGGGTCCCAGGCTGTGAGGCAGCTGAGCAAAGGCATATGGTAAAGCTCCAGTCAACCACCAAGCATCAACTACCAGAGTGAAGACATTGAGTTACCTCTGCCCTTGAGTCTTCTCAGCTGAGCCCCAGATAGCATGTGAATAAGACAAGCCATTCCCACTGTGCTCAGCCTGAATTCCTCATTCACAAAATCCATAAAGCATAAAAAAATGGTTGTTTCAGCAGCTCAGTTTTGAGGGAGATTTAATATGTTAAATGGAGGTCAAATAACTTCACAGCATGTTGTATAGATGAAAGATACACAACAGTCTGAGCAGCAAAAAAAAGTAGAAGAACTGAATCATCTTAAAACACAAGGTATTATAGAGGGCGCCTGGGTGGCTCAGTTGGTTAATAAGTGTCCCACTTTGGCTCAAGTCATGATCTCACAGTTCATGAGTTCAAGCTCCATGTTGGGCTCTGTGCTGACACCTCAGAGCCTGGAACCTGCTTCAGATTGTCTCCCTCTCTCTATGCTCCCCGCCCCCCCCCACATTCATGCTGTCTCTCTCTCTCTCTCAAAATTAAATAAACATTAAAAATTTTTAATAAAAAAAGCACAAGGTATTATAGGCATATGGAACTCTTTTATGATTATTAAACTTCATTCTTTTTTGTTTTTTGATTTTTCTATTTAAAAAAACTTTTTTATTTTTATTATTATTTTCTTTTTTCTTTTTTTATTTTAGTAGTTTATTTTCAAATTGGTTTCCATATAACACCCAGTGCTTCTCCCCACAAGTGCCCCCCACCATGACCATCACCCCCTCCCTCCCTCCCCCTCCCTCTTCAGTCCACAGTTCATTTTCAGTATTCAATAGTCTCCCAAGATCTGTGTCCCTCACTCTCCCCAACTCTCTTTCCCCCTTCCTCTCCCTACGGTCCTCTGTTAGGTTTCTCCTATGTTAGACCTATGAGTGCAAACATATGGTATCTATCCTTCTCTGCCTGACTTATTTCGCTTAGCATGACACCCTCGAGGTCCATCCACTTAAAAACAAAACAAAACAAACAAAAGAAAAAACAAAATTCATTCTTTTCATGAATTTATTTCAGCAAAACATAATCTTTCACATTAAATTAATGTTAATTTGAATTTTAGAATTCATATGGTTTTGTTTTTATTTAATATGTAAATTAATTTGGGTTCTTTAGTTGCTTAATAAACTATAAGCAAAAGGAATTTATATATAACTAAAGTTGATATATAGGATACATACATATTAGAATAACAATAATTTAATTCAACTCTGAAAAAGTCCTCAAAAATCACGTTTGTTAACAGTATTCATGTAATAATCAGATTTGCAAAATACCGCTTTATATTGTTATCAGTTACCTTCTACTTAAAAACCCAACAAAATACCTTATTGCCTGTTGCCTTTGGATTAAGTCCAAACCCCTTCATAACAAACAAACAAACAAACAAACCACAAGGTCCTCCCCAATCCTCCTCAAAAATCTGTCTTTATCTCTTCCTTCCCTTCATTCATCTGCCCTATGTTCTAGTCTCCCCAAACTTCTCCCCAGTCTCCTCAGGAACTCCGACCTTTCCTTAAAGATACACTTCAACTGCCAGTTCCTCTGTGAAGTCCTTACAGATTAATAGGATTCCTTCCTCTATGTTCCCACAATGTATCCATTCAGGCTAGGCAGAAAAGAGGTGGCGCATTCAAATGGGTAACATTACCTAGCAGAAATGAAACATTTCTTGAATTGACACAGGAAAATACTACCATTAGCTGTGACTTTTGGTCAACAGATGCAGGCAGCCCACTGTGGAAGGAGGAGATTCAATTCCTCACCTCATGTTTATCCCTTCCTCTGATCTGCTGCCAAGGTCCTGTTGGCTGAACCCAAGGAGAAGCCAAAGGGCATACAAACCCACTGATACAGTAGTCTTTACCAATCAGCCTCCCCAGGGAAATCCAAGGTGGAGAAGGATGGAGGGGGGCTATGGGTCAAGAGAGGAATAAAAAGATATTCAAGCTCTTTACTCATATGTGAATGATATTCTATTGCAATAACCTGTTTCCATGAGTGCTTTCCCACTGGACTCTGAGGGTAACGTCATTACCTCCATATTCTCTGCATTTGGCAAGGAATATGGACAGAGAAGTCTCTTAATAAGTACTTATTGAATTAATGAATTGATAAGGGAATGAAATAGCTGAGAACACCAAGAGCATAACTGGTGTTCTTGAATGTTTTTCAATTTTTATTTTTAAAATTTGTCTCTATAGTTGTTTTATTCCTATCATTTCGAATACACCCTCCCCCTTTTTTCTGTAATAAGCTCTTGTGTTATTTTTTCCTAAGCAAAGCAGCTATTTGTATTGTATTTTCGTTTATTTGCATTTTGTTACTGAGATTTTAGTTCTTTAAGCCAGTTAAGATGATATCTTATAATAAAGCTCATTTTCATCTGTTTTATTTGTGTGTATACGATTGTAGAGCAATTTAATTTATAAAATAGGACACATTTATGGCACATGGCTTAAAATTTTCCTTCAGTTTTGTACTGATTTCCTAAATTTCTTTACACTATTTGTATGGATCTTGTCAATCAAATTTTATTCCGTATAAGAGATTAATAGAGGAATGCTACATTATAAGCTTTCCAGTTTCCTTGAATGATTTTTAGTATTCTGTAACACTTTTTTGTAATTAAGATTTAAATACCCAATCCCTCAAGACTTGTCATACAGAGAGCTGTCAATCAAAGAATTGGCAGGCTCTATGAGCCGCATGATGAAGTCTTTATCCCTACTCTCTGATGCCTTCAAGACCAGCTTTTGCGAGCTGATCCTTCATTTCACATGTCTTAGAACTCACTCACACTTCTTATGCTTGGAAATGTAACACACAAAGTGACAACGTAATCCACAGCTAATAAGTTAGCGGCTATAAAAATGAACATTCACATAAACTTGCCAAGCATGGAGGATGGAGGTGTTACACCGTCCTCGTGTATATATGTCTGCCAGGGCAATAGTACATATGCCTTTGGAGATGCTTCTAAGTTATGCGGAGAAGCCGACAATAATTCTTGAACTTTGTCGTCAGGATCCAGTTTCATTTAAGAGCCAAACCAACAGCATCAAAACACTTGGCCATGATCAGCCACAATCCAGCCGGTGAAGAACACATATAAAACTAGCCCTTGGGTTGCAAATTTTGTGGTAATAACGCTATCTGAGCTCACTCTGTTGTGTCTTAGTTTGGGATACATGCTTTCACTGAAAAAATAATAGCAATGAAGGAGTTCTTGGATCTGTTTTCTGCATATCTTTTAACTCATTTCAGAGTCAAGTAAAATGAATAATCACTATTATTGCTTAGAGAAAGATTTTGATCTCAAATTCATACCATATCCAAGTATAAAAATATAATTCTAGTGTTTTAAAATTTACATTCAAAATTTAAATGTTTAGGTTTATTCAGTTAAACAACTAAAATTTAAATTAGTGCACAATAAAATCTAACAGGGGCCTAAAATTTGAACCTCACACCATAAAACTTAGTTTTGCCCATTGAAATCTAATTTTAAATTTACCTATCTGATAAAATAAGGTAGGATATTTGATATATGATGCTTTAAACATTTATAAATTTCTGGTATAGGCATTTTGTTTTAATGTATTATATTTGTGAATATTGTTTTTTAAAAATTTTCTAATGTTTATTTATTTTTGAGATGGGGGAGACAGTGTGAGTGAGGGGCAGAGAAGGAGAGAAAGAGACACACAGAATCTGAAGCAGGCTCCGGCTCTGAGCTGTCTGCACAGAGCCCGACACAGGGCTCAAACTTACGAACCATGAGATCTTGACCTGAATGAAAGTCGGCCCTTTAAATGACTGAGCCACGCAGTTGCCCCATTGTGAATACTGTTTTTAATAAAGAATATTGTCTTCTCAGTATGACTTTTTATTTTTTTATTTTTATTTTTTGAGAGAGAGAAAGAGGGAGGGGATAACTGGAGGAGGGGCAGAGAGAGAGAGGGAGACACAGAATTCGAAGCAGGCTCCAGGCTCTGAGCTGTCAGCACAGAGCCTGCCGACATGGGGCTCAAACTCCTGAGCTGTGAGATCATGACCTGAGCCAAAGTCCGAGGCTTAACTGACTGAGCCACCCAGGCGCCCCATCTCAATATGACTTTTCAGAATTGTGCGAGGTTGTGATCATATACATGATGGAAGAGCATCATGAGTCCACTGGAAAGGTGAGCAGAGATTTGTGTTAAATGGAAGCAGAGCTGCCTACTGGAAGAGGAAAGAAGCCAACACATGCCTGTTACAGCACATGCTTAATGGATCTTACAAGAACCCTAAGAGGTAAACATCTCTTATCCCTATACTGATTCATATGTTAAATCTCAGGAGGGTGGGATAAATCATCCTAATTCACAGGGCTGGGAAACTGTAAATCTGGGATACAAATTCAGATCTACTTAAAAGGTTTGTTCTTTTTATTATCCCACATAGTCTTCCAATGCACAGAAAATAAAATAGACTATAAGCTTTTCAAGGCTAGGAGCTCTGCCCAAAGCAGAATTGTGTATATGTATGTCTGTCTGTCTGCCTATCTCTCTGTATTCGTGCATTCAACAAGCATACGTTCAGGGTCGACTCTGAGCCACGCTCTGTGCTAGGCTCTGAGAATACAAGGGTGAACAAGACAAACAAGAGGCCCTGTCCTTGAGGAGCTTGCAGACTACAGAGGGTTTCAGAAAAATAAACAGACTATGGTAAAACAGTGGGGTCAGAGCCACAGGGAGATAAAGGTGGAGGTGCTCTATAAATTCAAATTTTCAGGATCTGGCAAGGTAACTTAGAGGAAGCAGCATCCAAGCAGAGACTTTGCAAACAAGCTGGGTTTGTTTGGGTCCAGGACACCAAAGATGCTGCTGGACAGAGAGGTCCTGGAAAAGGATACTAAGTGAGAAAAGGCCTGGAACCAAGAACAAGGTCACATGGAGGAGGTGGCAGGAATGGTGAGGACGAAAGGAAATATTGGAAAGGAACTTACAGACAATGCTCAAAGGATCGGAAACAATAGGACCACACGCACATCTGAGGACACTCTGAGAAGAGTATAGACACCCAAAGGAGGAGTAAGGAAAGCAAGGAGCCAAGAGGGCACTAGAAACCAGAAAGCCGCCAGGAGAAGCACTGGTGGCCAGCAGTAGGAACTGGTTCTGGAGACCAGGAGGTGGGTTCTGAGTCTGGAGACTGATGTGAGGGAGGAGGACCACACTGGACTGTCCGTGAGCTTTGTTACCCTCCTCAAGACTGTTGAGAGAAAGTACTAAAGCAATGAATGCAGGCCAAATCCTATCACACAGAATTTCCTGGGAAACAACTACAAAATGATACTCCCCATGGATGCAAACAGAAACTTCTGTGGAATATTACTCAGCCATAAAAAGGATGAGATCTTGCCATTTGCAACAACAAGGATGGACCTAGAGACTATAATGCTAGGTGAAATAAGCCAGTCAGAGAAAAACAAATACCACATGATTTCACTCATATGTGGAATTTAAGAAACAAATGAGCAAAGAAAGAAAAGAGACAAACAATATAACAGACTCTTAAATATAGAGAATAAACTTGTGGTTGCCGGGGAGAGCTGGTTGGGGAGATAAATTAGGAGGATTAAGAGTACACTTAACTTGATGAGCACTGGAAATGTATAGAATTGTGGAATCATTATATGGTATTCCTGAAACTGACATAACATTGTATATTAATTATACTTGAAATAAAAATAAATTTTAAAAAAGGAACTTCTGATGAGCACTACAATATAACTCTTCCTTTAAAAATCTTAAATTGCAGCATCCAAAGGGAAAATCTCTGGTAATAAAATACTTAACCATTTTAAGGCATTTATCATTAAGATTTACTCCATGATTAGTGAGCCTGTTAGATTCTTCCTTATGTTTGCGCTGCATGATACTATCGGATACTCATTAGCTTCTTTATTAAGACTGTCTATTAGATACACACAAACTGAAGAAGAGCATTAACTCTTTTGCATAATTTCAAACTGTGAATTATTACCATATTCTGTATACTGAGAGGCGTTAGATTTGGACATTAGTTAGAATTTTTTCAGCGCAAAAGTGTTTCTTGGAATTCTCATTATAACAGTAAAAATTTTTACTGATCACTTTTTATTAATTTTGAGTTAACACTATTTATTCATATAGAGCGGTTAAAAAATGTAAAGCACTTCTTATTGAAATACATACTCTTCAGTAAGATAAAAAAAAGATTTCCTACATCTTCTCAACACAGCTCACCTTTGACTCAAAGAACACAATAAAGAGTTATTTCATAAAACGTACTGACATTAGGGTTGATAGTAAGTTAATATATTTTTATACATTATAAGTGATATTTAATTACTGGGCTCAAAATAAAATAATTGTGTCTTCTTTCATCAACTACTGGTATATTACAGTATGAGCGTGGTATCATGTTTCCATTTTGTAGCAGTATCTAAAACAATATTTGAATTTATCTTAAGTTTTTCTTAATAGCAATATGTTACTATTCCAATATCAAATAAATATTTGCCACAGTATGGAATGCATTATTTTATGAATAAACCTTAAACACATTAGGTTGTACTACATTAAATTGTCATGCTGTAAGTCAAATATAGTCAAAGATCAGGATTTCCACATGGTTCAAATCTAATCTTTACGTACCTGTTTTCATATCCCTTTGCATTATCAGGAGTTAGCAATGGCCGCCCAATCATTTAGTGAATGCCTAAGAGAAATAACATTTATATGACATATATTCCATTAACCACTAGTTAAAAGTACTTCACCCATACATAAGCATTAACTTCCCACAGAGATGACTGGGTAGAAAAGAGGCCCAGAAATCTGATCCTATGTATATTTGAGTTAAGTTTATGATTTTTCACTAAAATAATAAAGGGTTGTTTGTGTTTGAGTAACTTCTGTGCTCTAATAGGACTTCAAAGGGAAATTTCTAAACATAAATGACCTACTTACTAAGCACTGCCTTTCAAAACAATAGGAAGGATAGTTACTGAAGACTGTCTACAGCTATGCTTTCAACAGAGAATAGGAAAAAACAGAGGCTCTTCTTGGGAAAACAGGAAGATCTGTGGACTTTAATTGGAAAACCTGGTTTGTTTGAGCAATTTTATTCCACTCCCCTCCAAAGTGAGAATGCTTTGGTCATTCTTCTCTCAAAGCAGCTCTCTGGCCTAGAGAGGACAGCAGGACATTCGGGGCAGAGATGAGGCACGTTGCACTCTAGAGCCTCTGAGATCCAGGAAGAAACTTAGTTAGAGCCGTCAGGTGGAGGTCTCTGTAGGCCAAGGGCTGTCGTGGTTTGCCACTACAAATAGCTTATCGGGAGTTGCACAAAATCAATGGGTAGAAAGAAATCCTTGCCATTTATACCTTTTATGAATCACATTTATATAAAATTCTACTTGTGTTTAGCAATATAAGTATTTTGAATTTTTGCATTTGTTCTGTCCATATGTGCATTCTTAGTTCCTGAAAATCCTGAGAAAGAAAAAGAAAGGTTATAAATAGGAATTAAAAAATCTGGTACCTGCCCATAAAGTGTGTACATTTGTGGGTGGAAAAGATGAACCAACATGGAAGAGTTCAAGAAGACATCTCCCTGCACAGTTGTCCTCCTCCCTCGGGGCATTAGTCATGACAATCCACTTCTGTAGCACCTCCCTTCCCAGAAGCCCCGGCAACGGCCTGCAGGACAAACTGCCAAACATTATACTCCTCATGATCCTTGGAAGCCAGTGACTCATTTGGGAAACGATTCAGTCCCTTCTTTCTAATCATAAGTTCCTCTGACTTGGGCTCTGCCTTAACCTTTATCACGGTAGGGCAATATCTCAGAAGTCCTAGTGGAAGATTAAATAACGCTAGTGAAAAATAATACTGACAACGTCACTCCCATTTGTGGAGACTACTCCATGCTCTTTAGAAGTGTTTTACATTCTTGCCACACCTCTTGAATCTTTAAATACTGCTTGTAAAGCGCTGCTCCAAAAAGACAATGAGGCAGAGCCTGAGTAGGCAACCCGCCCACACTTTCTCTACTGTACCAATGTGTGTCTGTCCAGTGTTAGCTACCATAGGGGCCAGAGACTGGAACAAAGAATGTTTGTTTGCATGACCGCAAAATTCCAACCCGTCCCCTACCCCCACCCTACCCAAAGCTTTCAAAGTTTCTAAAGAGATTCTGCAATGCATTTTATTTGCTTATTTTTTTTAGTATTTTTGAGACAGAGAGAGAGCATGAGCGGGGAAGGGCAGAGAGAGAGGGAGACCAGAATCTGAAATAGGCTCTAGGCTCTGAGCTGTCAGCACAGAGCCTGACACTGGGCTCAAACCCAGGAATGTGAGATCATGACCTGAGCCGAAGTCAGAGGCTTAACCGACTGAGCCACCCAGGTGCCCCTCTGCAATGCATTTTAAAAATCCCTTGGGACTTTAAATCTATGGAAAAAGAAAATTGCCCAGATGTACCTACTACCCAGGAAACAACCCCATTACTTGTGCACCCCTTTCCTTCTGCCTGGGTCACATGACACTCAAGGATATTGTTTTATAGCAAAACAATTGCTGAAGCCCAGGCTGTCTTTTCCCAGGCTGAGTTGTCTTCTCCTTGCTGTCTCAGTTTAAGATTATTGCACGTACATTCCTTTCCTCCTGTGAACATCTGTTCAGCATCCTTCAGACTGGAACCTGTTCACGCGCAGACCTTTGGGGGACTAGAATACTGACCCACAGCTTTTTCCTCTCACAACTATTTTTAGCCTTATAATTTATATTTTTCAACATTTTAGTCATTTTCATGTCTCTGCTTAGTCTCCTCATTTCTCCATGTTGTGTAATATTCCTTTGAGTTTTCTTTTTCCAAGGAACTCAAAGAACTCGATGATTCAGCCCTCTGCCCACATACCCACATGAGGCGGGAGGCTTTCCTCCCTGCTTATCTGAGGCACAAAATTGTTTGGCTCCAGTGCAGCTCTGTTTTTCCAGCTGTCAAGCAGCAGCTGACCAGATTTTTTTTATCCACACTGAAAACTGACATGCAGCAAAGTGCGTTATGCCATTGTAGTGTAGATACACGGTCTCAAAAAAGCACACAAGCAAAATAGAATCTTGGAACTCAGGGTGGCAATGAACCTGTGCAGAGAGGCAAGCTTGACAATTTTACTATGTGCTAGGTACCAGGCCAGCTGCTAGGAATACACAGAATAAAACCCAGTCCTTGGCCCTTCAGAAGAGAAGGACACAAATGAATTAGCATTTATTCATTCAGTGTGTCTGTAAACACATTATGAGCAGCTATTACATGCCAGGATTTATTCTAGGCCCTGCAAGTACATCAGTGAACAACATAGGCAAAATCCTTGGAGATTACTGGATGCAAAAAAAGCATAGGATATGATTACATGGACTGGAGTCAGACCTCGTGGGTTCGAATCCTGGCTGTGTAATATGGGGAGGAATGTCTGCCTTTCTGTGTGTCATCCGTGAGGTAGGGATGGGGCTCCTGGGTGGCTCAGTCAGTTGAGCGTTCAACTTCGGCTCAGGTCATGATCTCACAATTCATGAGTTCCAGCCCAGTGTCCAGCTCTGTGCTGACATCTCAGAGCCTGGTGCTGTTTTGGATTCTGTGTGTCTCTCTCTCCCCCTCCTCTCCCCATACTCTGTCTCTCTCTCTCTCAAAAATAAAATTAAAAAAAATTAAAACTCAAAAAAAATATAGGGATGGTAGCAGTACCCACTGCATAGGATTGTTAGGAAGATTATATGAGCTAATACATGTAAAGAACTTAGCAGAATGCCTAGTACGGGGTCCATAGTCTTACATATTATCACATTAGATAATATGAAAATTAATAAAAGGAAGTCTTGTTTAGAATGGAATAAGAAGGCTGGCAGGGGTAGCTTTCACGCTCTACCACTCTTCAGCAATTGCGGACCCAATATGAGGGATATACCTTGCACATACATGGATACGTCTTTACCGTCCCAGCGAGCTGAGAAAGGCTCCGAACACCTCCTCCTCTCAACAGCCCAGCCAATAAGAGACTGTTGCAACTCAGCCAATGAAGAGCCACTATACTTCGAACCCCCAGTTTACGCCAATAGACTTTTTGTATCTAAAAGCCTCTCCTAACACCCCCACCTTACTCTATGAAAGAGCGTTTCTCTCCTTTGTTCTGCAGACTTGCCTATGGTTTTGCCATAGTTTGCCTGGCTCCAATTGCAATTCTTTGCTATTCCCAAATAAACCCATTTTTGCTGGTAAATTAACTGGCAAGCCTTTAAAAAATTTTTTTTCAGATTAACAGTAATTACATTACAGAGTGAGAATGTCACTAAAAAGAAGTGAGGATGAGGCTCTTAGGGAGCACACAAAGTACTTCACTCAGAGGGATGGTGGACAAACTTCCTAGAGGAGCTCACCCCACAGTCCATAAGATTGAGTAAGAGCTAACCGATGAAAAACAGGGGGAGTGGAGTACAAGGCAGAGGAAACATTGTGTTTGATGATTTGGAAGCAAAGGAGAGAACAGCAATGCTTAGAAGTGTACCTAACTTAGCATAGGTGGGGGAGGGTGGGAGAAAGGGTAAGCGGGAGATCAGATCATGGCAAGGAACTCCAGCTTTATCTTTCAGCAGGAGAAGCCATTAAATGTGAACAGTAAAGTGACAGAGGCTGCACCGAGTGAAAGTGCCAGAAAAGAAGCCAGTCACAGGAGACAGCTGCAGTGAACTGAATGGGAAGAGGGGAAGGCCTGACCAGCATGAAGGTCTTGAGCTTAGAGAGATGCGGACAAATAGCAGAGATATGAAAGAGACTGATGTGTAGTGTCAGGAATGACTAGACATCAGGGAAGACTTGTGGCTTTCTGGCTTGGGCAATGTGGCAGGTGATACCCTGAGGTAGGGCCTGATGGAGAATGATCACACTGGTGTGTGGAGTAAGTGTGGGTAGAGCCGGCAATAATTCATAATTAACTTACTGTTGGCTATATTGCCTCTGATTGCTTCTGCGTGATCCAGGCTGAGAAATCCAGGAGCTCAGATCCAGCAGAGAGATACCTGCTAAAGAGATATGTGGAGAAATCATCAACATTTTGCAAAGCTTCTGGGAGGAGCTGAAAGCACTCATTTATTATCTCATTAAATCTCCACAACTCTGTGAAGTAGGTTAGAAAAAGACCCATGGGCATATAATAATTGGATGACAGACCTGGGCTTGTCTGACTTTAAATTCTTCGCTCTTTCCTCTTCTCCACGCTGCCTTCTGGGTGGTATGTTGAATGGCTGGAAGAAGCAGTTGTGTCTGTGTTTCATGGTTTTGGTACATTGCTGAGTTCACTCCACCCCAACCCTGCTGTAGTTTCTGGAAATACAAATAATAAAACATGTCAGCCACAGTCAAAGCAGGGTACAAGACACAGAAAGACAACAGCTCATTTCAATATAATACAGTAAGGGCAGTGACAGAGGAATGAGCAGAGTACACTGCCATAACTTTTAAGAATCAGGAAGGGCTCTGGCCTCAGAGTCCTAATAAAAGTCCACGTCCAATCAAATCTGTTCATTGGATACATGGAGTTTGAGAGTGGAGAAAGGGGTGGAGAGGTGGGGCCTTTGCCTGAGAGAACTTGTTTGGAGGAGTCATTATGCCAGGGCATACCTGGCATAGACCGGATCATGAAAAGAGAAGAGAGTGAGACCTGAGTGGAAAATGGAAGGAAGGGCCCCTAGGGGACTGTCACACTCCAAACATCAGATCCAAAGCTCAGTGCACTCACGTGGTCTCTGGGAATTCTAATATCCTTCCCCAGTTTCCTCCCAAAAAATACTTTTGGGGGACCAGTAAAGCCAAGTCAACTCTGGAATTTGGTCTTGGATTTTGCTAGCAAGCTTGGATGGATTAGCAATGTAAACTCCTTGTAAACACTGTGATCTCCATGATGGGCCTGACTTGTTTACTATGCTATTCCCAGTAAGTATGAAGTTTGATTGAATTAAAGCTAGATGCAAATAAACAGTTAACAGTTAGTTATACTCAGAAAATTTTTAAAGATTTTTAAAAATATATATTGCATTTTCAGAATATATTTACCATGTCGAAATATTTTGTTCGTCCTAGTAGAAGCCAAAGCCCTGAGTTGTTCATTGAGGAACCTCTGATTAAGTTATTTTCTCATTATTCATGGCCATCATCGAATTTCCATCAAAAGACTTTGGATGGTCTTTGCAGTATTACTCATAACCACATGACCTGATTTAGAATCAGTCTTCTGTTAAAAAGAATGCCACAAACTTGAAATGGAGCCACATAGGCCAAATCACCAAACCAAGGCTTAATAGCTAATCTAACTGCAGTTCCAAACTCCCCCAGAAATGTAATCTTCATGAGACAATCAGGAATATTCTGGTCAGCACCAATCAGGTAATCTGTCAATGGACTCACCATCCCCAATAGGAAAATGAGGTGATCCACCAATAAGATCCCCTGCCCATCCCCCAAGGAAAGGTTTCCTTACCTGGAACAATCCTCCCGTTCTTTTGTGAATAACTTCCTTACCCACCTCCTTCCTACAAAGACCTTCCATTATGTACAACCTCTGAGAGCTCCCTTCTACCCAAGAGATTGGATGCTGCCCACTGCCCGATTGATGAATTGTTTAATAAAGCCAATTAGATCATCTACTTTACTCAGTTTAATCCATTCCAATCAAGTTAGTAATCCACTGTTTCTTGTGAAAACTTTTATAGTTTGCTTGCCAACGTGCTAATGGTGGATATGACAAAATCTTAACTAGAAAGTGATAAACATTTGTAATGAAATTCTTCAAGAAGTAGTTAGTTGAGCACTGAACCTTTTCCTGGACTCCAGCAAAGTCAAAGTTAACATAGAAGTATTCAACAAAGTCAATAATCATGTATTTTTCTATATAAGATTCCTATTGAGTGACTTATCTGAATTTTTTAGCACTTGCCACTATTTCCAAGCACCTTTGAATATTATGACTGCTATAGTCAAATGGCCATGAAATGTGGACACATAATTTAAGTTATTAAGATACTGTTGCTAATAAAGGACAAGAGAAATGATGTTATAACTGCCTTTGGGGTGGTGGAAGAAAACAAACACCAATGAATAAGATGTGCTTGCTGCTGAAACACTGGACAATAGAACAATGAGAGAATCATTATTTGTAGTATCTTTTTATTCATGTAATGTCTTCCATGGCTATATCTTCATTTCACATTATAGAAATAAACAAAGAACATCCAAATACAAACAATCAAAGGCTACATTTTCAGAACTTAATAGAGTAAGGAAGTCAGCCACCATCACCTGGCATTTGGACTCAAGGCAGGCAGGCAATGGGAGTATGCTATAGGTTAAAAAAAAAAAGCAGAGGGTCTACAAGTATGCTCTGATTGGAGATTATCGGTACGGGAAAATAGGAAGCAGGTTGACTTGAAATAGAATATCTTGCAAGATTAGATAGGGGAGCATATTAATCTTCTTCTGGTTAGTTCCAAGTTAGAAACTGGGGAAGCCGGCAGTCATTGACCAAGTCCTGACCAAGGTTGCTGTAGAGGCTGTTGTCATATATGATCTGGTCATTATCTACTTGCATATGCAGTTTCTAAGCATTAAGATTTCAGAGGTAAGCTTTCCTAGAATGAACTCAGTATATCTATCATATGCTGGAACCACTGCTCCAAAGGAGTAAAGATGATCCTGAGTAATTGCCACATTTGTGTTGAAACTGTGTGTTAAATATACAGCAAGCATGCTCAGTGAGGACAATTTTGCTCCAAGGGAATGATTCTTGGGGGCAATTTATTTATGTGTATATATATATATATATATATATATATATATATATGTGTGTGTGTGTGTGTGTGTGTGTATGTAAGTATATATATGGCACAGATTATATATTATATATAAAACAGATATATAGAAAACACATCATATATAAATAAACATACAGTATATATTTGGTCTTCAAGTTTCATAAGGGGTTGGTTAGAAAAAATAACTAAAAGAGCAAACCAGTTCTGGAGTGAGGGAGGGTAGAGAGTAAAATATTTTTTGAGAAACACACTAGAGGGCCTTCATAAATACTTCCACCTAAAACTATGCTTTCCAGCCGTGGAGCTAAATGGCATCTGACCATCCCTCTTAGATTGCATTTGCCTTGCAGTTTCTGACTCTTCAAACTTTTTCACCATTGGCTTCTTTTATGTTTGAAATATTATAATTACTGTCCCTTTTTCTCTCAAAACATGGGGAGTATCACCAGAATAAAGGTCTCTGCATACACCCCTAGCAGACTCCCATGTGCTAGTACTAAGAAGATCTCATTTCCCATGGAGATATTCTGTTCCGTGCTACATCTCCTTTATGAAGGGTAGCTCAAACAGCAGAAACCAGATGCCTGTCTATAAAATACATGATGAGAGCAGTCAAGTTGAACTCCACCATCTTGCCAAGAAAATGGAAAGTTCTAAATGAAGAATTTTAAGCTGTATGCTTAACTTGCTAAAAATACATGATAAACTTTGGACAACTCTAAATAAAAAGAAATGACTGTCCACTTAAAAATAGTTAAGATGATAAATTTTGTGTTACATATATTTTACCACAATTTAAAAAAAGAAGCACCAGATTTGTTTTTCATACCAGTCCAATACAAACCTGAACTCTTTTCTCCACTCTTGTTATTGTTATCCATAAAAGTACACAACAAAATCAGAAGGCCCTCTTTTTTTTCTTTAAAGTTTTAAATTTATTTGGGGTGGGGGAGGGGCAGAGAGAGAATCCCAAGCAGGCTCCAGACCCTCAGCACAGAGCCAGATCTGGGGCTCAAGCTCACCAGCCATGAGATCATGACCTGATGCTTAACTGACTGAGCCACCCAAGTGCCTCCAGGAAGCCCTCTTAGATAGGACTGTCTGATTATGGGATTTACCACACTAAAGAGAATAGCCGGTCCCTCCTATGGTAAATTAGATCTGTCCTTCTAGTCTAGTTTGGTGGTGGCTTAGCCCTGTTCCACTGGCCCTTGCTATTTCTTTCCTTACATTATAGCAACCACTACCTACCTAGTCCCTCCACACCACCACTAACTCCAGCCTCATTAACATGTATCAGCCGCACCACATCTACCATAAAGATGTGGCTGTGTCACCATAGCCACAGCCACTTTGTGAGAATATGTTTCTAAGGATCTTGAACACATTTTCCCATAAAATCATTTTAAGTCAGGAAATAATAGAAGCAAATTGTCCAAATTAAAACAAAACACACACAGAATATCTAATCTTCATGATCTAGCAGATGCAGTGCTTTTAGACATGTCTGTGGCAGCCAGAGGTACTGTACAAAGCCTCTGGCAAGCCCCAAAAAAAATCACAGAGGATATGCCTAGGGTTTTTAGAACAGAGTCATGTTCTCTTTGCCAATATATTAGCTACCTACTTATGGAAATAAAATACCCCCAAAAACTTTGGGGCCCATCTTAGACTTTGGTTCCTTCTGAGGGCTGTGAAAGAAGAATCTGTGCCAAGTTTCTCTCTTTGGCTTGTAGATGGTCACCTTCTCCTTGCATCTTTTTACATCATCTTCTTTCTGTGTGTGTCTGTCTCTGTATCCAATTCCCCCCCCCTTTTTTTTTTTGCATTTATTTATTTTTGAGAGATAAAGCATGACAGAGAGAGAGGGAGACACAGAATCCGAAGCAGGCTCCAGGCTCTGAGCTAGCTGTCAGCACAGAGCCCGATGTGGGGCTCGAACCCACAAACCACGAGACCACGACCTGAGTCGAAGTCGGACGCCCAACCAACTGAGCCACCCAGGCACTCCCAATTTCCCCTTTTAATAACCACTCAGATTAGGACCCACCCTAATGACTTCTTTTTAACCTGATTACTTCTGTAAAGACCCTATTTCCAAATAAGGTCACTTTTTGAGATACTGGGGATCAGGACTCCAACATATCTTTTCCGGAGGAGCAGCATCCCATTATTAAGTGAAAACATATTTCTAAGATATGACAGAAGAGCTTGTATGACCCAGAAAGGACAAGAAAAATCACATGAGCCCAGAACTCAGCCTCCATGACACTTTCCCCACTGTTCCCATGTGTCTCCCTCAACACACACCTACAGCTTTGTGGAGACTTCTGGATAACCAGGCAATAGAGGAAGGGTCAGCTGTATGCAAAGGAAGGCGGCAGCAGTCCTAACTGATGGCAGCTGCATCACAGCCCCTCTTAGGGATGTCCTGGAACAGAGTAGAAAGAGAAATCTTCCTAAGAGACAGAACTTTTAATTACAGATGTTTTTCCATTTTTCATGGAAAGAGAGATGGCTTGATCTAAGATCAACACTGACTCAGAGGTGGTGGCTAATGTGTTGGCCAGCTGGTGTCTTAGGGACTTGGAAAAAACACCCTTGAAAGACCGGTGAGAGAGAACTTGGGGTCAAGGAGATTTGGGAAAAGACTATCTTGAAGTGGGGAGGGTTTGTAGGTACTTGTGTCTCACAGAATACCCTCCAGAGAACATGATGATCTGTCCCCTGGATGTCAGCCAGCTTCCCCTTGCTGGACGCACAGAGCTGTGGGGCAGGCATGGAGGCTAAGCATGGGCTCAGGTGTACTGCCTTCCCTCTCCTAGGCTAGTGTGACTGCGGCTTCCTTCCTCCATTGCTTTGTGTACAAACGCATGAAAGCAGAGGCCACCGACTGAGCCCCTAATATGGCACCATTCCCTGTAGTCCTTGTTGGTTGGCTCTTTTCACAGCTCCAGCTCGCAGGCTCCAGTCACACTACTAACTCACCTTCCGAGCAATTCGAAAAGGGAGGAGCAAGTGGAATTGAAATATACGACTAAGGGCAAAATTGGGAGGAATTGGTGACCAGGTGAAAATAGTAGGCGAATGGAGAAGAGAATCTGAGAGGAGTGAAGTTTTCAGGTTTTGTGAATGGCGAATGGGAACACTTTTAATGAAGGCAGGGATGATCAGAGAAGGGTAGGGAGCAACTGATGGAGGAGATGAAGAGTTCCGTTTGAGCCTCTGCAGGTGGGTGAGGGTTAGCATATGTATGTGTCCTGAGCAACCAGTGGTCAAGAGGGGAAGAGATCCCTGAGTTTAGAAGTAAAGTCAGCACTGGAGATAAAGGATGAAAACTTGATTTTATTCATAACTATGTTAATGTCCCACAGGACTTTGCTTGTTTAATCTTTCACTTCTAACTATGGACAGAGAGCCTTTGCTTTTCGGCTGCAGTGAACAAGCTGAAGAGGCCTTTAAGAAGTGCGGGGGGGGGGGGGGGGGACACTTACCCTCAGAGGAAGTAAGCATAGGGAGACCCTAAAGGCAAATGTATATTACAGCATTTTATACTGAAAGTGCCAAATGCACAGACCTCACCTGTCTTGTCCCACTTCTTTACTGCCAGCAACTAGATACACCTGTAGCCACTCAAATATTTGATGAGTGGGCAGAATAAATGGGAAGATGTGGCATTGAGGAGGGGAAGGAAGGAGGGAAGAAACCAGCCTACAGAACATAATAGGGAGCTGGGGAAGGGAGAAGCCACACTTGGCCTTTATCTCCTCCCTCAACTCTCTTTGTAAGACTGAAAGATGAGAGGCCATGTGAAGTAATGGTGAAGAACATGGACTCTGAATTCGGGCTCCAAGACATCCTAGCTGAGTGACTTGGACAAGTGACTGAACCTTTCTGTGCCTAGACTTCCTCCCTGCAAAATAAACACAGTTAAGAGAAGCTCCTGGAAAAAAAGTAAGTTCCACCTAAGTGTTATGGTTATTATTTGGGGGCATCTTGATGAGCAGGTAAGCCTGACAGACAGGCTGGAAACTCCCTGCGGAGGGTGAATTCAGATTCTTACCTTCAAACGCCTCTCACAAATGAACAATCCCCTTTTCTCTCACTTTGCCTTCCAGAAGCTTTAAACACACCTCTACTCCCCAACATACTTTCAC
>NC_043702.1:67249696-67377307 GCF_006229205.1 Suricata suricatta
GGGGCCGAAACTTGGGAGCGCCGAGTGAGTCCGCGCGGCGAGCAGCGGAGCGGGACGCGCGTCTCGGCCGCTGGCCCGACTTCTGCCTGCGCTCCCGCTCCGAACGCTCCGTCCCGGGCACGCGCCGACGATGAAGGTGAGTGAGGAGCGCCTTTCCCTAACCCCGGGGTCGGGTTGTAGGGGCTTCTCCACCAGACTCTCCCCAAACGGAGCCCGAGGCTCGCGGAACGGGACGGGGGGGCTCCAGCTCGGCGGAAGCGCCGGGGCCACCCTCCGACAGGTGAGGGGACCTCCCAGAGCTCCCGCCTGGCGCTCGGCCCCCTCGGGGTTTCTTCTAGAACGAGGCGCCAAGCCTTGGAGGACGCGGAGAGCCACCGGTAAAACTCACACCCTCACCTGGCTTCTCCCTCACTTGGCTTCTAACGTGCGGGAGGCGTAGAGAAGCAAACGCTAGTGTGCTCAGAGGCCAAAAGTTCAAGGGCTACCGCTCTTGGCAACCTCCGCACTCCAAACCCTCCCAGCCCACTGTGCCCCCTTTCCAATGCACGCCCATTGGCAAACCCCGCTGCCTAGGGTGCAGCGCGGGCACCGACCCTCTACCTCTACCACTCTGGGGCCACACGGCTCGCTCTAACTGGACACGAATTGACTGGCTTGCAGACACCGTGGAAGGTGCTCCTGGGACTGCTGGGGCTTGCGGCGCTCGTCACCATCATCACCGTGCCCGCGGTTCTACTGAGCAGAGGCAGTAAGTTCAACACATTTGAAAGAAATAAGACCGTTGGAGACCAGGATTGGGTTCTGTCTTCCCACACTGAAAACTAAGAATCTTGCTGGGGGCTTGGGCCAGTGCACCAGGTTGTAGCTGAGGGGTCCCTGGTGGTGGCTAGATGCCCTGCCAGGGTCTCCAGGGTTCAGGCTTCCAGAGCCTTCCAGCTGACACATTTTATGTATCATGAACACATACTTCTTGAAATTAAGGAGAAGCCTTAGAATTTCTTTTTATTACATTCAAATTTAAAGGTTTAATATGATTGAATTAAAAAAATAAAAGCCTTCCTAGTTGTGATCTTCAAAGGAGAAGATGCTGTTTTTAAAGGTCCCAAATGGTTGTAAGGTTGTCATAAAAGGAGGAGAAAAAAGCAGACGAAGAAAAGTCCCAAAATATAGTTTTGAGAAAGAGTGCATGGGGAATCCTTCCAGGCTGATGGAAATTCATTAATTGGAGAGTTGAGATGGAGGGAAATAACTGTGTGGCCCACTTACAGAAGTATGTCAGAGTAAATCATAAAACTGGTGTACATGGTAATATTCAGAAGGGATGGGATCAGTGATGCTTGCTGGATTCTTTCATTGAAAGTCACCTTCACTTCTTTTAGCTTTCCTGACCTAGTTCAGCTCTGGCTCCTAATATAAAACATTCGTATAATGGAATACACCATTGGGTATTGGGTGCAAACAAGTGAGAGCAACTAGTTTGGGTCTCTTCTGGCCTGCCTTTCTTTTTAAGTAAATATTTACTTTTAGTATTAAACATTCTAGTCAGTCAACTGAAGCATTCTCTCTAGATGCTCTAATCAGGAAATGTGCAGACAATGCTCACGTACTGAGGGGTCTTCTCAAGATTTCAAGGAGACAGCTCAGAATTAGTTTATGAGGCTATCCAGCAAGGACTATGTTTGCCTGGAATTTCAGGGCGGGGGCAGAGGTCCCAAAGGTTAAGTAACTGAGTCATTGATAATGACTTTTAGTTAAAGCATTGGTTACCACCGTTTTTAGATAATTAAATGGCAGACATCAGTTCACTTATATTTGACTCTTGTTTTCATAAAGTGATACTTTGTGTGTTTAAACAACCAGTCACATAAAGCCTTAGAAGGAAAGAATGGGTCATCCATATTCACGTGGCTTACGTTATGTCCCAGGACTGTGCTACTTGCTGCAAATACAAGGATTAAAAATTTTAAAGATCTCTGACCTCAAGAAATTTATAGATAGTGAGAAACAAATATGTAAGAAATCAAAGTAACCTGGATAGCTCATTTTTCTTCAGAATATCACTGAAGCACATCACAGCAACACTGGAAGAATGGGTATAAGGCTGTAACTATCAGAACTTTCCTTAAGGAAACTTGGAAGGAATAGCCAACTTTGACGAAGCCACTTGAAATGGGCAGTGAGATGGCCTAGAAGACTAGGTCAGGCAAGTGCCTAGGGGTTGATCAGGTTCACTACAGGTACTTTGTCTTGCCTGGTGGGGCATGCAGACTGGAGAGGAGCTGTCTTGCCATTTCCTCTCTTCCCTACATGAAATCTGGACAGATATTTCAAGAACATTCTTTTGAGGGGGACTTCTCCAGAGACTCATGTGTCTCCATCTAAGTATTATGATTTAGTAAGATAATTTAGAGAGGCTTGAGCAATGCAAACTTGCCTGTGGATTAGATTATTTTAACGTTTTATTTATTTTTGAGAGAGACAGTGTGTGAGCAGGGGAGGGTTAGAGAGAGAGGGAGACACTGAATCTGAAGACAGGCCCTAGGCTCTGAGCTAGCTGTCAGCACAGAGCCTGACATGGGGCTCGAACCCACGAACTACAAGATCATGACCTGAGCTGAAGCCAGATGCTCAACTGACTAAGCCACCCAGGTGCCCCTTTCCTGTGGATTAGAAGGATTACTTCTCAGAAAGTCTTCTCACAAGAAGTTTCTTCTGTGGGAATGCTTGAATGGTTTCTGGGGATAAGGTTTTCCAGGAAACATAAATGCCTTAGGAGTCAGTACAGAGACACAAGAGTACCTCCTGTAACTGGATTATAAAAGAACTCCTAGCAGAGGAGGAGAGTGGAAAGCAGCAAAAGGGGTTCGATTTTAACCGTAGGTGATGAAGAACTCCAGGAGAATTGTGAGCATGCCTAGACTGTTGGGCAGTTCAGTGGAAACATGGGTGGAGTGGGGCAAGGCTAGAGGGGAAGCAGGGAAGTGTCCCAGAAGACTGATGGTGCAGAGCAGAATCTGGAGGCTGTGAACAATTAGACTTTGGTAATTGATTAAACATACAGGGAAGAGGAGGGTGGCTAAGGATGCCTCTTGAGCAGCTGGGTGGATATGTGGTGTCATGGGTGCTTTGTTTACACTTACACACTCAAGTTCTCATATTTCTTAATTGGCATGTATATATATTTGAAGAGGAAAGGGAAATCATCTTGTTTCAACTCCTACTTTAAAGTAAGGGGCAGAGATGAAAGCTGAGGAATGTGGCATTTTCACTAAGTCAATATCATTCCTGGGCTGTGTTACCATGAAGGGCAGCATCAGTCATCACCCAAGAAATGTTCTCCATATTGTCCATCTAGGTTTAAAGTTAGAAAGAAAGAAAGAACTGGGAAGAAAAAAGGGATAGGAGGTGGAAGAGAGAAAGATAAGTGGAAATGAAGGAAGGAAAGAAGAGAGGGATGGGAAGAAGATTTTGATTGAAAAATTAAGTCCCAGATCACATGGAAAGCTAAGAAATAAACAATCAAAAGAAAGGAAGAAATGAGCAAACCCAAGTTCATTCCCTGAGAGGCTGGTTTAAGAGAAGGTTAAGTGTTTCCATATGAAACTCTGACTTTATCAGAACCAAGCACACCCAGAAGAAAGAGAGTCACAGAGAGGCATGAGTGTAATACTACTATATTGTTTTAAGAATAAAAACTCGCTGAGGTCAGGGATTATGCATTTGATCTTGCAAAATTAAAAGTTTACCTCCTTCTGTATGTGTTATAAAGGATTGTATTTTATTTTAAACCCTTTAGATATCCTATTATAGAAGGATATTACATTTAAACATTCAGTTTCCCAGAGAATCCTCAGTAAAATATTTAAATATACTTATAATGAAAGTATAGAAATCCTCATGTCTTAGTGGTAATAAAATCTCTGAGTCAATATTGGTGAGCTCTTTATTTCCCCTTTCACATTACATTATAGGCTGGGCTTTTGAAATATTTATCTAATAGTTTTATTATTGAGTTTGCTATTTGTCAAATAGTTTTATTATTGAGTTTTGTTATGAGGGAGAAACATACCTGTTCTTCTCTTGTTATTTTCACTGCTTTAGCAGTAAATTTCCTCAGTATCTTCTTTCAGTGCCTAGGAAATCCGACTGTTCACCCATCCATCAGTAGTAAAAGGAAACCCAAATGTGAAGGAGACAGGAATACTCAAAGAAAAGATAGTATCTATGAAGTTTGCCTGAGGAAGTCCAGGATCGATTCCAGGTTTAAAAGCACATAAATGAGGCTGAATGAAAGCTTTGTATATTTCAGGGGACAGTTTCTAAACAGGGAGCTCTGTAAAAGCTCAGGTTGACTCCAGCTAGCTCAGTTAACTATTGTCAACCTTTGTCAAATGCTCATGAGGTCAGTGGGTTGGTCTTTTTCAGGCCGGCTATTGTGGCTCCTTAGCCACAGTATGTGCCTTAAATTTCTCTCTTATACATCTTGCCTCTCATCCCACAGGGGATCAGAGACAAAAAGGCAAGACTGTTTGCCCAGTTCATGGCTAGAGGAAAACAACGTAAAATGACTGATTAGAGCTAGAACAGTGTACTTAACAAAGTGCTGCTGCCCATGGGAGATGTGGCTATAAATACATGCAGGACCACCATGCTTATGGAAGAGAAGGTATGCAAACATGTAATAGTGGCTAACGTGTTCACTCTGTGCCAGGTATTGGGCTGAGGGCTATCAATATGCTTTCATTTGATCCATAGGACCACCCTTTGAGAGACTATTATCATCTCCATTTTTACAGAAATGTAAATTTTACTTTGAGAAGGCACTACATTATTACTACATAATGAATTACTCCAATACTTAAAACAACAAACACTTGTTATGTCACAATTTCTGTGGGTCAGGAACTTGGCAGTGGCTTAGCTGAGAGGTTCTGGCTCCTGGTCCTTTAAGAGATTTTAATCAAGATGGCATCTGAAAGCTTGACTGGGACTGGTGAATCTACTTCTAAGCTCTCTCATGTGGCTATTGGCTAAGTACAACCCAGTTCCCCATGATGTGGGCCTTTCCATGGCATGACAGGGTAGCTGAAGGATCCAAAAGAGCAGCCAAATAGGAAGTCACAGAGCCTTTTATGATTTTGCTTCAGAAGTGGTATTTCAGCACTTGGTATTGCTCACACAAACCAGCCTGATACAGCGTGAGAGGCATGACACAGGCATGAATACAAGCAGCAGAGATCCTTGGGGACCATCTTAGAAGCTGGCTGCCAAAGAAGTTAAGAAACTTGCTTAGAGTTCCACAGAGTTGAAGTTCAAACTCAGGCAATGTGACTCCAGAGCTAATGCTCTTAAACTCCAAATCATTCCGCTGGTTTTGATCAAGTATAAAATTAATGTGGCCATATTAGCATAAAGTTACAATTTCCCATGTATATGCCTATATTGTAATTTCATGGCTGCTAACCCCTGATGTCAGATGTTCTGAGGAAAAGCACCTGCTGCTGTTACCTCCATTCTTATATAAAGCTGTAGACAATGACATCCAGCTTGGGCTGGTATCCTACCCTGTGGACTGGTCTTATTAAGTGTCGTTAGTAGTAGTAGGTCCAGATTTGCTCTCTGCACTCAATTACACTTAGTTTTTTATGCATGTTATATTATCTTATTTGATCTTCCCAGAACAATCCATTAAGTACTAGAACTTGGAAATCCAAACCTTTTGACTTTTAGCCTTCCCTGAGTCTGCTGATTTCCATCCGTAGCTGTTTTAAAGAAATGCTTTGGTGGGAATTTTTGTAAGTGAATGATTAATCATTGCTTTATGGTTTGATACTGATTCCCTTTCATTGTTGTAAATCCATTATCTTGTAAATATTTTTACCTTTAGTCTTCATAGCTCCATTATGACTTCTAAAAAAGGGTGTGTCTCTCAATTTGAGGGTAAACTAAAACCACAAAATCAATTTCTGAGTTAGCTATTTTCTTTTGGCCATGTACTATATTTGCAGCTTTATACTTCAAAATTATAACTTCCTATGAAGTTTTTTAGATTCAATGATAAAGCATTTGCTTTAGTTACCTGTATACATTAAGCATACATTTCCTCATTATTCGGTTCACTGGGAAGCAAGTAGACCCATGAACTTGGGCTACATATTTCAGCATCGAAGGGCCAAGAAGCAAAGGTAATTCCAAGCAGAGCCAAATCCAGCAGGAACTTTGTTCTGGCCCCCTGAGGACTGTGGTGGCTCAGGATGTATAATGAAGGAAGAGTGGGCAGGAGGCGTATTAAGTGGGACTATCCCATTCTCCTTCCCTGACTTCACACTGGGTGCCTCCAGAACTGGTTGGGTGTCCCTTGCGGCCTTAACACTGTCTCTGTGGGGCTGAGACCTCTTCTTATTTTCCTCAGTTGTTGTAAGCTCCACCTGCTCAAGTTTAGGGTCACAAATTTCAGGAGTAGCTCTTATCCTTTTATTTATTCTTTTATTTTCAGACAGGAAACGTCTATGAGGTTTAAAATCAGAGCTGAGGTCTTGTGATGGCCAGATGTAGGATTTGTTAACTCACCAACACGTATTGAATGCTTATGCATTTCAGGTGTTATTGCAGGTATAGGGGATCTGGCCCTAAACAGTAGAGATGAGGATCCTGCTCTTGTGGACCTTTACTACCCATGGGGCAGGAAAGTAGTTGGCAAGCATGTGAGTAATCTCAGACTGTAATGGTGCTAGGAAAAAATTAAGTGTGATAGAGAAGATGGAGGGACACAGAAAAGGAGTTTCTTTTATTCCAAGCATGAATGTGGATGATCTTAATTCCATTTTAAAAATATGTCTCTGACTCCGGTGTAGATAATGGAGGTGAGTGGGGGGATTTGTGAGAGATGATGGCAGATTGGACAGCATGATAGTATTGGAGATTAAAAAAACCCAGAATGTACTTTGGAGGTAAAACAATGTATGGTAAAGAGCAAAGTGAAGAGTGAGGGAAGGAGCAGAGATAAAGATGACTCCTGGAATGGCTGTCTTTATAGTCAGAGTGGGGAACTTTCTCTTGCTCTCATGGCTCTATCTTTCCCACAAGAGCTAGTCAACAGTGGTTCCTCTGAACTAATTGTTTTGTCCTACTGCAGCCGCTCCAGGGATCAGGAGGCAGGACTCAGGAAGGCCTTCTACTGTGTGCACCTAGCACATACTTGTCAACAGATGGTAATTCTTCAATTCAGCAAATATTTATGGAACATCTGCTATAGGCCAGGCACTTTGTTACTCACTAGAGATATAAAAATGACATGGCCCTTGTCCTAAAACAATTCACAATATAAAAGGAAGCATAAACATTAACCATAATAACAAGGGCTAAGTGTCCTTCTAGTAAATGATCAAAGTGCTATAGATGCATGAAAGGGCAATGATAAATGCTGCCCAGGGAAGTCTACAGAAACCAACGAGGCATAACAGATTAATCATTAATGGGCCTAAATACAATCTTTCCAATACTGGAGCCATCAGACTGGCCCCCAGGGATATGATTCACCTACAAGTTGAGTCCTCCGTAGTTTATGGCACTTGATTCTGTATCAAACAGAATGTTTCTGGCTGCAAGTAACAGAGTACCCAACCAAAACTTGCTTAAACTATGGAGTGTTACTATTGTACTATTATTAGCATCTTCTATAACTGAATGTGTAGAAATAAGGCCGCTCTGGAGTCTGTTAATGCAGTGGTCTAACAACATCATAAGGGGCCTGGCGTCTTCCTGTCTTTTCAGCAATATGCTTCTCAGACTGTTGGCTTGTGTTCTCAAGTGTGTCCTCTCAGGGTCAAGCACATCATTTGCTCACACACCTATTTTGCAAGGGAGAAGACAATGCTGTTTTTCATTCATAGTCTGTTCTATCCAGGGGGAAAGCTTTTCCAAAAGTCCCTCAGCCCAGGGCGGACTTTCTCTTATGTCTCATTGGCCAGATTTGAGTCACTTGTTCATTTTAAACGAATCACTGGCTGGGGGGAATGAATGTTGTGTTCTGGATTTTCTTTGGCGCTAGAGTAATCGAGATTCACCTTTCGGGGACAAGGAGGAAACTCCTTCCTTAACACATGGCACGAGAAAGCTAATTACCTAAGTTGAACTGGGAATTCCAAAGAAGGAAATGGTGGGGAGCAGGGTGTCTATGTAGGCATAACACAGAGTTTATCACTGCTTTCTTTTTATTACATCGAAAGATTTAATTTGCTAACAAAAGAAAATAGATGTCAACTACTTTGACCAGCTCTGAACTCCAAAGAATCTGATCATATAGCTCCCTTTCCCCTCTTCTCATCTCTCTTAACCGCCTGAGTTTATTGCAAAGCAGGGTATTTCCATGCTGTATTTTCTATCCTGAATGCATGTTGACCCCAATTCTTGCTTTTATCTTGGAATCCAAAGTGATTAAGGGTGGGGAGGCATTGTTTGAAATATTTACGATACCAATCTGAAACAGTAGAGCGTGTCAGAAACCCCTGAAGAGAATTACTCTCAATTTTTCCTTTAAAAAGCCCATACAAATTGTCAGATTTTATTCAACTCACAATGTGAAAAAGTAGTAGAAACAGTTCACAGAAAATGAAAAAAGAAATTTTTTAAATTACATGGTAAATATTAGACCTGCAAAAGTTGACCCAGGAAGGTAGGATTTGAAATAACTAATGGCCATAGAAACAAAATACAATAAGTAAATAAAAGCAAATAAGATAACCTCACAGTGTCTGGATTTGATGATTCAGATCTTGTTAAAGCTCCAGAGTGGGGGGATGAATCTGTGTGGTCATGACTTTATGAAGATGAAAATGATTTGGCTGTACTGAAAAGCAAATCTAGAGCCCAGCATAAGTGGCTTCTTGGAAAGCCTGGAAATCCCCATGCTCCTCACCTGCTCCCTTGCCTACCTTCCTAGTAGACTCTGTACTGTGTCTCCTCTCTCCCAGCTCCTAACACCCCCCCCCCCCCCCCCCCCCCCCCCCCCCCCCCCCCCCCCCCCCCCCCCCCCCGCCTGTTCAAGGCTCATTCTTGGGCAACATCTGGGCCTCCCATTTTAATGAGTAAACAGAGGCCATCAGAAGAGACCGCCCTCCATTCCCCCCCCCACCCCGCCCCTCTGAGCAGTTACGTGCACTTGCCTCTTCCAGGGGCACTTGCCCCTCATGGCACCTGCCTGAGGCCAAATCCTCCTTTGGGCGCTGGTTTTACCCCTTTTTCTTGGCCTATAAATGAGGCTCCACTTATTTCTTCTGCCCTCTGCATCCTCATTTTCTCCTAATTGTGTTATAACCTCTCATATGAGAAGAGAAAGGAAAGGAAGGGAAGGGAAGGGGAGGGAAGAGAAAAATCTTTCTGGATGCCATGTCCCTGCCAATCACCTACCCCCACCCAGTCCCTTTCCCTTCTCTCTTTACCACAAAACTCCTCAAACAGCTTTGGGTTGTCTCTGTCTAGAGCTCCTCTCCCCAGACTGTCTTAAACATGCTGGAACAAGGCTTACCCTTACCCTGCCACTAACGCAGCTCCGTTCTCCTCAAGGTCCCTAACCTGTGTGCTGCTGAAGGCAGAGCCCAGTTCTCCATCTGTGTCTCACTGTCCTGTCAGTTGGTCATCCTTTTCCACCTCCCCCTGGGTTTCCACTCTTCTTCTGGTGTTCCTTCTACCTCACTACATGCCCCCTCCATGCTCCTTAGAAGTTTGTCTTCCTGTCTGACTTCTAACCCTGAACCAACCAGGGCTCCATCCTAGAACTCCCTCCCTCCCTCCTTCCCTTCCTCCCTCCCTGCCTGCCTGCCTTCCTTCCTTCCTTCCTTCCTCTAGAAGATTTCATATACGCCCATGGCTTTAAAAAACCATCTGTAACCTGACAAGGTCCCAATTGCCAGACCAGACCTTTCAGGAACTCTGTGTGCATATTATATATGAGCAGGCATCTCCATTTGGATGTTATTGGCATCTCAAAGCAACACTTCCCTGAGCTCTCTCTAAACCTGTTCCTCCCTTAGTGTACCTCATCTCAGCAGATAGCAATTCCATTTCTCCAGTTGCTGAGACCAAAATCCATGCAGTTTTTTACTTCCCAGACTCACTTCTATTCAACCCCCCGTTGGTTAGCAAATCCTCTCCCTTCTATCTTCATGTTCTTTCAGAATTTGACTGCATCTCATCACCTGCACTCCTAGCACCCTGGTCCAAGACGCCATCACCTTTCAACTGAATTTTTACAACAAAATCTCCCTATTTCTTCTTCTTTAACTTTTTTTTTTTTACAGTGAATGCTCATCACAACAGATAAGGTGACTGTGGTAAATAGAACTCTAAAATGATTCCTTAAATTTTCCCCTTCTCCCATATACTAGCCTCTGGGATAGATTACAGTGGATTTAATTCTGGCGATTAGGTTATGTTCTGTGGCACAGTCCACTTAAAGAAAGGGAGATTATCTAGGTGGACCTGACCTTATCACATGAGCCCTTTAAAAAACAAAAACAGTTTTCTGGCTGCTCACAGAAGGGGTAGTCGGAGGTTTGAGGCACAAAAAGGATTTTTCACACCATTGCTGATTTGGAGGGCCCATGTGACAAGAGAGTGAGAGGACTCTAGGAGGTGAGAGCAGTCCTTGGCTGGGAGCCAGCAAGAAACAGTGACATCCCTCCTACAACCGTGTAAAACTCAATTCTGCCAACAACCTGCATGATCTTGGAAACCGCTTCCTCCCCTCCCTCTGAGAAAGCCTCCAGATGAGGGCTCAGCCTGGCTAATGCCTGGGTCTCTGCTTCCTGAGACCTTGGGCAGGGATTCCAGCCATGCCCTCCGCGGGAATTTGACCCACAGAACCCTTAGCTAATACACCGTTGTTGTATTAAGCCACTATGTTTGTGTCATTTGTTATGCACCAATAGAAAACTAATACAGTGACCATTTTTAAACAGAGGTCTGATTACATTCTCCTCTGCTCAGACCAGTCGGATGGCTCTTCATCTTTCAGAGTAAACACCAGAAATCCTGATGCCACAGAGCCTGTGTGACCTGAGCCTCACTGCCTCTCTGAGTTTCGCCCCTGCTCCCTCCTCTCGGCTTATGCACCTGTCCTGTCTCAGAGGTTTTGTACTTGCAGATCCTTTGGCCAGTATTCCTCTTCCCTGGGACTGTCTATTGCATATTCCTTCACCTCCTTTAGGTCTCTGCTAAAATGCCACCTTATCCTTGGGGCCTCCCCTCACCAAATTACTGAATACAGCACTCTCCCCAAACCTGACTCTCCTTTTCCCCTTCCTTGCTTTAATTTCTCCATAGCACCTATCACCACCTCACATATGGCATTATGTACTTACTATTTGTTCCTGTGTCCCCCTGTTTGAATGTAAGCTTCCTGGGAGTAAGAGCTTTTCATGTTTTTGCTCATTCTTATATCTCCAGTGCCCATAACATCAAGGAGCAACACGTTTGTATTAGTTTCTGAGGGCTGCTGTAACAAATAACCACAAACTGTGTGGCTTAAAACAACAGAAACTTATCATCTTATGGTTATGAAGTCTAGACATCTGAAAGCAAAGTGTCAGTAGGGCCATGCTCATTCTGAAGGCTCACAGGAAGAAGTCTTCCTTGCCTTTCTCCTGGCTTCTGGTGGTTATCGGCAGCCATTGGTGTTCCCTGGCTTGTAGCTGGATCGCTCTGATTTCTGCTTACATCTTCACATGGCCGCCATCTATCCATCTCCACGTGGTCCTCTCTGTCTTCCAGGTTAGCAATAGTATGTCTTCACATGACCTTCTTATAAGGACACCAGTCATTGGATTTAGGGCCTGCGCTCATCTAGTATGACCTCATTTCAACTAACTGCATCCGCAAAGACCCTATTTCCAAATAGTTACATCCTGAAGTTCCAGGTGAACATGATTTTAGGGGGACACTTTTCATCCCAGTACAGCCTGGAAAATATTCGGCAAATTGATGGAATCGTCTTGAAACTCATGCAAAAAACATTTTTGATTAACATTTTAATGTTGCTCTAATTCTGATTAAAATACTTACATTCATAAATATGGAGTTTAGCCATCTATTTGTAGAGTACAGTGCTAGCAGCTGTTTGACGAAGATAAAATAAACCCATCTTTGCAGCTTACTAATAGTCTAGTTAAGACAAGACTGTTCAGATTACATATTTAAATAATGGTATAAAATTACTTGATTAACTGGAAAAACATATGTTGCATAAAATAAAGACTGAAGACCATAAGGAGAGAGAAATGAGTGTCCTGTAAGTAGTAAGGGATAGATCCAGAGGCATGAGGAGGGACAAGGAGAAAACGAAGACCACCTGTGTGGATTGTTTATTTGAGATGTTGGCTAATAAATACAGGGAGAGAAATAAGTTTCAAGGCCAGGTAGATGTTTTTTATGATGGCTACAACCTGTGCATACGTAAGGACAGGGCAGAAGTAACCACTGAAAAGACACTGGAGATGTGAGGGAAAAGAGATGAAACAAAGTCCCTTAGGATAAAGAAGACACAGATTGGAGTCCCAGGGCAAGCTGACTTCTTCCTCCAAGTGCTGAGAGAAGGGTCTGCAGAGGAGTGGTCGGAGGGCATAGCACAGAAGTGGGAAGCATCGTGGCTCTGGAGGAAGTCCCTTACAGTGGCTTTTGCTATAAAGGAAGGATTTTGTCTTTCATTGGCTAAATTCATACTCTTTTGAAAACGAGTACTGCAGGATGTGATTTATTTAGGGTTGTGTTACGTTCTAAATCTAGGAAACATGAAGAGGAAAAGAAACTTGTCATTAGGTTCCTACTTTTCTGATCCTTTTTATGAGTTCAGGGAAAAGATGATGAGTCTTTGGATGCACCGGTGCAAGAATGCATGAGGGTGGTTCAAACCCCTTTCCAGGAAGTCATGAAGTTGCCACTTTTAGTAACAGTCCGGAGAGAAAATTCTGGAGTTTTCAGAAAGAATTGGCACCCCTTTGACTTTGGAGCACTAGAACAAATTATGTACTAATGCAACCTACCAACTTCTCAAGTCCAAATTATCTATCTAGATTTGATGCAAACATTGAAATTGAACACTTCCATAAAGTCTAATGTATCTATACAAATTCACAAAAACTGCCAGCAGCATCTACCATGTGCCACTGCCTCCCAAATACTTAGAGTGTTTAGAAGCGTGGTAATAACCACAGGCTTCAGAGCCATGTTGCCTAGTTCAAGTGTAGCTTCAGCACTTGGTAGCCATGGGACTCGAATCTGCTTACTATCTATACCTGTCTTCACCTCAATTTCCTTACCTGTAAAACTGAGATGAGAAGTGTACAATGCCTAGAATATCCCAGCACACTGAGAGAACTCTGTAAAGCATTTGTAGTTCTTATTCTTTACATATTTTTAACTCGTGTATTCTTTTAACAGTCCCAGAATTAGGTGCTATAATACTAACACTTGTCTCACAGAATGCTGGGAAGGGGAATTTTTGTGGCAGTTTTGTTTTCCAGTGATCATTTTTCCTTATATCCTGGAAGACAAACACTTATCACAGAGTGGCCTTGTTGATTATGCCCATAAATCTTTCTGGAAAGTTCTTCAATTCAGTATTAGAGCTTTCAGCCTCACCAAATGCTAAAGTTCTCCAGTGCCTTCCACTGATATCTCACTGCAACTGCTTTTGAGTATTTCTCACGAGAAACCAGCTCTTTGCTAAAATAGCTGCATGTTTCATGAGCCGGTGGGTCACTTATCCATATAATTCATACATTTCCACCTTTCAACTATTTGTTGTCACATTGAATTATACTAGTATAATGTCAGTCAACATCATGGGGCATAAAAAGCCTTTATTTATAGGGGCACCCGGGTGGTTCAGTTGGTTGAGCATCTGACTTTGGCTTAGGTCATGGTTTGTGGGTTTGAGCCCCACGTCAGGCTCTGTGCTGACAGCTCAGAGCCTGCAGCCTGTCTTTGAATCCTGTGTCTCTCTCTCCTTGGCCCATGTTCTGTCTTTCTCTTTCTCTCAAAAATAAACATTTAAGAAATTTTTTAAAAGTCTGTATTTATAAATATGAATTTTGGCTACTATTGTGCCAGTCTTATTTATTCCCAGAAGGGTCCTAACAAGGAGAGAGGAAGTGACTGCAATGAGAATGAATGAATGAATAAATGAATAAATAAAACACCTTCCATTTCAAAAAGGAATAAAGCAGCCCCAATGCCCTGTTTAGCGCAGGTTTCCTGTTTGTGCTTCCTGGGGTGAAGGCGGAGTGAGTAAACCCAGCACAAACTGGGTTTAGATCAGGAAGTCCTCTGGCCTTGCACTTGTTTTCCAGTGGCTGTAGATTCATTCATCTTGATCTGAATTTTGAGGCATGTATATTCTGCCTACTGTCTCTCTTCTGTGTATATATTGGAGTCTTCTGCTGATATTCTTATAGTTTCAAGGCAATTAGTTTCATTCTCGATATCTTGTCTTTCAATACTGATCTTGGAACAGCTTTATTTCTGTTTTTTGTTGCTTTCAATTCTGAGGAATGTCTACACAGTGTTGTCAAAGGAAAGCTAAGTCTGGCCACCTGTTTTTAATAAATAAAGTTTTATTGGAGCACAGCCACATCCATTTGTTTACATGTTGTCTGTGGGTGCTTTCAGGCTACAGGCAGACTCAAGTAGTTGCAACAAAGAGGCCTGACCCACAAAACCTGAAATATTTACCATCTGGCCCCTTAGGAGGTTGCCAACCCTAGGCCTAGATAATGGATTCTTAGAGCCTTAAAAGACCTTATTTTAAAGGTAAAATGTTAAAATACAGTGGCATGACAAATACAGAAATCGCACTCGGTGTTTCAACAGTGAGATTTAATACAAAAATTGGTTGCATAGATTAAAGAGCAAAAGAGAAATTCTGAAATAACCCAGAAACAGTAGCTGCAGGAATGTGCTGTCTTTAGGGGTTGGAAACAGGAAGAAGAAGGACACAGAAGAAGCCTCTGATGTGTGTAAGGCACCCGGCGACTTCTGGCACCACTGGGAGCCATGATGAGGCAGGTTTGGGCATTCCAAAGGTGCTAGAGGCTGGACCAGGTGCTGCTTCTGGGCACATGCTGAGAGGATCAACAAGAAAAAGGAATATTTCCTTCCTCCCTCCGACTGGCCAATCCACTAACTAGACCCATCTGGCCACGTATACTGTACTCCTGCTCCCACAGTCACTTGGAGTTCACTGTGCTGGCATTTGCACCCATGTTACTATGTTTGTATTGTCTGTACTGGGTTTGTATTCATTCAGCAAGTACTTAAAGACTGTCTATTATATGCCAGACACTGTTCTAGGGTGTGGTGATGTAATAGTAAACAAAACCAAACAAAACAAAATCCGTGCCCCTATGGGGTTAACACTCCATCAAATGAGACAGAGAGTAAACAAGTAAAACATACGATATGGTAGATGGTGTCACTGTGAAGGAAAATCAACGAATGAAGTGGATGGAGAATGCCGTGGAGGGGCGGGAGGTCAAGTCTCAAGTAAAGAGCTGTAGGAGGTGAAGAAGGAAGTCTTGGGGATATCCGAGGGCAAGAACTTCCCAGGCAGAGTGTACAGCAAATTCAAAGTCCTTGAGGTGGTGGTGGGCTGAATGTATCTAAAGAACAGCCAGGAGGCCAGTGCAGATAGGAGTGATATAGGGTTTGTGGGGGCAGGAGGAGGTAAAGCTGGAGTCATGACAGGCAGCCTCCTACCAAGTTGTTCTCTTTATCTGAAACTGTCGCTATTCTGGGAAATATGAATTGTGTCATTTGATCTTTCAGAGTAGATTTTTGAAAATACAGTGATTATATACCTAAAAACTTCCGTCATCTGACACTCTGATCTTACAGTAAATGCATGGAGGGTGCACTCCCAGCTTCTACAGGCTCCCGCTTAGTGGCCATGCGTTTATCTGAGCTCACTTGGTGTACCTGGGATGTTTCTCTCATGAGGTGAATCTGGCGATTGTGATGATAGTCTAATGCTTCCTGTGTTCAGTAATCAGAGAAACATCATGCTTCACAAATTCTCCAAGTCACCAAGTTCATTGTTTTCCCTCCCTGCGATAAACTGCTGACTCCCTCTGTGGATGTTAGGGATGGCATGAGGCATGTTGAAGGGAGAAAGTGATGTTCATTAGCACTTTGCAAATAATTAGATTGTGCTATCCTAGATATTTTCTCAACGTGTCGCTCTTATTCTGTCTTATTAGGATCATTGGGGATATGAAAATAATGAAACTTACTACTTTAACTAGTATTTTATTGTAGGTCAAGTCCGAATCTCTGCACCACTGCTAGGTAATTGAGAGGAAAGACTCCTCTATTAATGTTTGTGTCCTTGTTGCCTAGCATGTGCTTGAAACAAAACAACACAATAAATAGTGTAGCACACTATAAGCGACTCTTAAATATAGAGAACAAACTGAGGGTTGATGGGGGGCGGGTGTGAGAGGGAGGAATCCGTGATGGGCACTGAGGAGGGCACTTGTTGGGATGAGCCCTGGGTGTTGTATATAAGTGATGAATCATAGGAATCCACCTCCTGAAAACAAGAGCACACTGCACACACTGTATATTAGCTAACTTGACAGTAGATTATATATAATTCATATAGACACACACACAATAGTGTATCACATCTGGAAGGCTCCCTAAAGTCTAAATCCTAAGCTAAGCATTTTGCATACATTATCTCATTTAATCATAGCACCTCCCCATTAGCTATATAATGCTATATTCTTGTTTTACGATAGATTAAAAAGCTGAGGTTTTGAAAGATTCAGTAATCTTCCCAATGCCTCAGTGCAAGAATTGGACCTAGGCTGACATCCAAGCGCTCTGATTTCAAAGCCACCAGGGATCCCACACTTATTGGTATTTGTTGGATCTGTTCGGATGGGTGGTAGCCCGCATGTGCTACTGGGTAATGCAGGGTATGAAGGGCCTTCCAGTCAGCGTCTTCTGCTGCTGCTTCATGTTGCTTCCACTGTCCCCATGTCGGGGCTGCTATTTAGCTGTGGCAAATTCGAAAGTAACACTCATTTTATTTCCTTAGCATCAATACAAAATGTTAACTGATTACCAGATGGAACACAAGAACTCTATAACCAGATATCTTTTTCATGGGTTTTAACAACTTAATGAGTTTATGAGCCGTGAAGTTGCATTGCATTAGCCACTTATTTACCAAAACAGTTTGTCTTTGTCAAGTAGAAATATTCTATATCACAGTCTAATAGAGACAAAAAGTTAATTTTTCATGAATATAAAATATTCGAAATATTCTGTAATCATAAGGTAACAATTGATCAAGGAAAGACTGTTCCATGAAACTACAGTACTTCCTCACTTGGATCTTATCATTTTGGGAGTGCTTTTATTCCGAAACCATTTTGATTCTACTGCAAGACTTCATTAAGATACCATATACTTTTGATAAGGATTTATTATTAGATTGAATCACTTTATCACTATTCTATCATTTTTGACTGATAAGAATGACATTTTCATTTGGTTCAACCTAATAGCTGTTCTCACTAAGAAGGTAAAATCTAAAGTTGTTAACCTTTTTCTGATTTTTAAATTAAGGAAGACATGAATCTCAGAGTTTCTCTATAAGCTGATGGGTAACATATGATTAGCTGCTTTGCTTGGCTAGCACAGTGCTTTGAACTGATAAGTCAAGTGAACGGCATGTCCCAGGCCCACCAGGAAAACCACACAAGCAGCCAAAGAGCTTCATCTGTTGCCACAGCAGTGCCCTGTCAGTGAGCAAGTAGACAAGGGAAAAGAAACATGAGCGTGTCCTGTAAGCATTTGACAGAATAGGTTGTAACTTGGCAACAAACTATGAACTTGCTAAAGGTCAAAACTTGGACTTGGCACTCATGCCTTACAGAACTCGCTTATCTAGATGTTTCAAAAGTATCTTCCAATGTGCACTGCTTATCAAATGGCAAGGCAAAAAACAAGGAACATTTGTTGCTCTATTTGCTCCAATTTAGCAGTGCTGTTCTGGAACTGGGTAGCCAGGATATGGAAGGCAGCCTGTAGGGTCATGGTAAAGTGGCTAAGTGAGCCTAACATAAACCAAGGGCAGCCTGGCTCTTCACATATGTCCTTGGCCATAGCAGAAGTGTGGCATCAGTGTTGATATTTGGAACATCAGTAGCTGGATTAAAATCATACTGGGCCCATTATGAGCAGAAAGGAGACCAAACATGGTAGAAATGATGGATTTGGGAAATCTATGGCCTAATGAGAGAATGAGCTCAGCATTGTCTGAGACAGGAGAGAGGTAAGTGCTCAGTGAGACATGCATCATGAATGTGAAGAATAGCACTCTGGGAAGCAGGTGACGTCACATGGAATTTTGCCTCAATTATTTTAATATTCCAGATTTAAGTGTGTTATCCTAAAAAGCCAGGGCAAACACCATTATGTGAGATGAGATAACATTGTATGTAATCTGTTATAAATGCTCAGCTAATTCTCTTCTTACAAAATCGAGTCAGTGAAAGATGCTCTGTGTTGATAGGGATTTACCCAGGGGATACAGAAGTACTGATGCATAGGAGCACATGTACCCCAATATTCATAGCAGCATTTTCTGCACTAGCCAAATCATGGAAAGAGCATAAATGTCCATCAACTAATGAGTGGATCAAGAAGATGTGGTATATATATATACAATGGAGTACTATATGGCAATGAGGAAGAATGAAATATGGCCATTTGTAGCAAAGTGGATGGACCTTGAGGGTGTTATATTTTATGATATATATATTCAGACTGTATTAACAAAACTACCATAGATTGGGTAGCTTACAAATATTTATTTCTCATAGTTTTAGAGGCTGGCAAGTCCAAGGCAATGGCAGATTAAGTATCTGGTGTCCAGTGAGGGTCTGTTGCCTGTGTGGAAGTATGGTAGAAGGGGCAACAGAGCACTCTGGAGTCATTTTCATAAGGGCACTAATTGCATTCATGAGAGCTCTACTCCCATGATCTGATCGCCTCTCAAAAGCCCTATCTTCTAATACCATTACATTGGGGGTTAGGATTTCAACATATGAATTTTGGAAGACACAAATATTCAGTTTGCCATAATGTGTGTGTGTGTGTGTGTGTGTGTGTGTGTGTGTGTGTGTGTGTGTGTATTCTACATTAATAGGTCTACCTAGATATCAGTAGGTAATGTAGAACTGTGAATGTCTATAACCATGTATACCTGGAGTTGTACTAACTTTGGAATGTGTTTTGTGTCCATTTTAAATTAATAGCTATTGGTAGCAGGGTATATATCCTCAAAAGTATTTTTCAAATAGTACTTGCCTTCTAGCTGTTTGATGTATCAGAGAATGATAGGTTGAATACAATTGATATTTAGTGAATACATCTATAGGTTTGTGGTTTTATAGTCCAATAGGAGTTTCAAATATTTTCTGTAACACAAGGCTTTATTTCCTGTTTGAAAATTGGCATGTCCAAGCACTGATTTTATCCATTTGCTGTATCTCTTCTAATTTTCAGGGGTGAAAGGCAAGATGGAATTGAAAAAAAAAACAGTTAAAAAAATCTTTAACTTATTTAGCAAATGAGGCTTAAAAATATCAATAAAGTAATAAAGTGTAACTATTGAAGCTGAAAGTTTTGTATGCAGAAACAAGGTGATGTTATCAGATAAGATCCAGATAAATAAAATCTTAACATCTTTGAAAGAGCATTTCCTATAGGAGAATTACCTTTCCACAAATTGTAAAAAAAAATAACATGGGAAGCTGCTACTGGCTTTTCAGTCCCCAAAAGAGTAAGAACAGTTTTAGGAAAGTTATGATGGTGGCTGCTTTTGTGACTGTGCGTTTGCATGTATGTGGAAAGAACAGAATATGGAAAACTCTGTCATCAGTGGAGGCTCTGCGGTTGGGGAAGGAGCATTACATTGGGTTTATTAGGCTTATAGAATGATATCCTATGTGCGCCTACTATGGTATGGTACTGTGTTAGGTGCTAAGGTTGATGAAAAGCAAACAAAAATCCAAGGCCCTGTCTTCAACAAATACATGGCCTTGCTGAGTACACAACACTGGTAGGCATGGAAAAATAGTTATCAACAGAAGTTATTAAATGAGTAGTGTTGGGGCAAAGGTCAGAGGAGACAGCACTGAAATCTTGATGAGAGAGGAGGGCATTGGCAGGTGGAGGACTGTGACAGCCCAAGTTGGAAATATTGCAGGGAAGAGGCTCCGGACAAGGGGCAAAGGCAGAAAAGCCAAAGACAGTTTACTGGGTCCAGTAGACAAATCAGTGTGATGAGGTTACAGGCTTCATGCAAGGAGTGAGTGGAAATGACCCTGGAAAGTCTCATGCCAGATCATGGAGGTCACGAGTGCCAGGCTAAGGAGCTGGAATCTTCCCGTGGCAATGGGGAATCAGTGGAGGCTTTTGAAGAAAGAGTCTCCAGGATGAAGTAGATTTTGGAAAAACCATGCCAGAAGTGGTGTGGTGGAGGGATTGGACTGGGAGAAACTGAGGGCAGGATGCCTGGAAGAAAGACTTCATAGGGAGAGTCAACAAGGTTAATTGGATGCAGGTGATGGTAAGAGAGAGGGAGACATCAAAAATGATTTTCAGACTTTAAAGTGGGGTCTCCAGTAACAGAATCTAAAACCACATACACACAACCCCTAGCAAAAATTATTTTGGAAGGAAGACAATTATCTTAGACAAGGTAGGTCTGGGCTTAGTGTGGGACAAGTAACTAAGAAGCCCCAACACAGCACTGGGGTGGTGAGTTTGGAGTGTGGAAGACTAAGGTAATGAGTACAGGTGTTGTTATGTATTTAAATGGGAAATATACCTGAAGCCCAGGAAGTCGTGTTCTCTGGAGTCCTCTGGAAGGAGAGATGTGGAGAGAGAAGAACAAAAAGCTGAAGATTGAAGATCAGGGCATTTCTGCCTTCAAGGTCAACGAAAAGTAGAGTCAAGGAAGAGATGGAAAAACAATGGTCAGAGAGTGAGGAGGAGAAGTGAGGTATCACAGAATCCAAGGGAGGGTCTCATTAAAACCTCATTAAAAGGTGATGATAGAAACAAAGGTCACTGAATTGGGCAAACAGCCTGTCATAAAGGTCCATACAAGCAAGAGAGCTTGGAAGTGAACTGTGAGGCCTCAAAGAAAGACTGTCTGGCCTTGTGTTGTCTGCTGTGTGGCCACATGTAGCTACTGACCAGGAGTGTGCCTAGTCAGCTTGGGATATGCTGTAATCATAGACAACATACCAGGTTTCAAAGAAGTAGTGTAAAAACAAAGAATGTGGAAGATCTCATTAATAAAATTTCAATATTGATTACATGTTGAAATAATATTTTGAATATATTGGGCTAAATAAAATATGCTACCAAAATTATTTTCACCTTAAAAACCTTTATATATGGTTACTAGAAAATGTACTTACATTATATTTCCGTTGGATTTTGTGGATCCAGACCTTCATAGGGAAGCTCACTGATACAGGTACTAATATAGCTTGGGGAGATACACCACTCATATATGCTTTAATAGTTAAGTGCATTTTTGTGCCATCCCCCTGGCCTGAAATATTTCAGAATGTGTTTTGCATTTTGTGAGTGTATTCCTGTATTTTGTGACCAGTGTATACAACAGGAATCCATTTGTTTATTTTATCCAAAACTTAGGTTATTCCATCTTACTGAACATTTGGCTCCTTTTTTCAACCAACAGATGATGCTGCAGCTGATAGTCGCAGAACTTACACTCTCACTGATTATTTAAAAAATACTTTTAGGATGAAATTCTACTCCTTGCGGTGGGTTTCAGGTAAGGACTTTTTTTGGGGAGGGACAGATTTTTATGCTTGTGCTCATTCTAGTTAGGTTGTGGGGCACTTTTGTGGCCCTGAGAAGATATCCTTGTTTGGTTAAACCACATAGGAGGGTATTCCTTTTTCTATTTAAAGAAAACCTTAGCATTTCTTTGACATGTACTATAAAAAGTTAAAAGTGAATTGGAACCTTGACAATTATGGGGAAATGGATGCATACTAATGTAATATCTATCGATTAATATTTTTCTGACTTACAAATGCTTATTTAGTACTTGAATGAATGTAAACATTAAGCTTTTACTGGATAATTTTTAGCTAGAAGATATTTAATGAAGATATTTAATTGCAACATGAAATACTGATCTGGCCATTTTCTTTCTTTAGATCACGAGTATCTCTACAAACAAGATAATAATATCTTGCTATTCAATGCTGAATATGGAAACAGCTCCGTTTTCTTCGACAACAGTACATTTGTATGTTTAATCGCATAATTCACTCATACTTTGGAGAAATTCTGGGGATTTTTTCCCATAACCTTTCAAATCATGAGTGCTGTCATTTCTCATCCTGTTGAACTCTCTCTGCAGCATATGGCACAGTGGATCTTTCTCTCCTTCTTGGAATGTTCCCTGCCTTGGCTACCTTTTAGTCTCCCTTGATGATTCTTCCTCCTCTGCCCATACTTCTCAGCGTAAGTGCCCCTCAGGGCTCTGTCTTCACCTGCTGGCCTCTGTCCCCACTTTGCATGCTCTCCTTCAGTGGATTTCATACACTTCCCCAGCATCAGTGCTCTCCTTTTAGCCTTGGTTTTCAAATGCCCACCTTCAACACTAACCTCTTGCCAAGATTGAAATCTCTTATTTCTAATAGCTTGCTTACTCCTGTCTACCCATGGCCTGCAAGTATTTTAAATTCAGTATCCCAAGCTAAACTAGTTATTTCCCCTTGACTCTCCCAGCCAAATGAAAACACCCTGTTTCTCTTCCTGAGTTTCCCATCTTGGTATGTAATGCTCTCCTCCAAGTCCCTTAAGCTGGAAAGTGATATTCTACTCCGTAAATCCTCAGAATCCTCTTGGATTCCTCTGGGACCCCCCATATTTAGCTCTTCAGCAAACCCTATCACTTCTCCTTCTGCAATGTCAACTGCCCCTCAGATTTCTGTTTCCACGGTAGAGTCCTGGTTCAAGGCCTTTTTAATCTGTGCTGGTGAGTATTCTAGCTTGTGTCCCTGTCTCCATTCTGTAGATGAGGCCATTGCATTGCCCACGTCCAGGGCTGATGCAGACCTTCTCATCTCATGTCAGCCACCCTGTCGCCACAGCAACTTTGCAAAGACAGAAAAGATCTTATCACATCCATGAGCAAAATGTCATTTGTAGTTCCACTTCTTATATTACAGTCCTAGCTATTTTTCTAATTTTACATCCTCTCACCTTATATATTTTCTGATGCACCCTAAACTGTGTCAGGTTATGCCTAATCTCTGGATAGTCTCTTAATACGCATGCCCTTTCACACATCTGGTGTTTTGCTTATGCTCTTCCCCCTACTGGGAAATTTCTCTGTCCCTTCCTGATCCCTACCCTCACAGTGGTCTTTTCATCAATTAGAATTAAACCTTCCTTCCCTGATTCTCTAACCCTAATCACCGTACACCTTGCACATTTCAGGTTGGGGGTGGTATGTGCCATTTCTGAGAGTTCCCAAGGCATGGCCCACATGTCTAGAACCATACCTTGTACATAGTAAGTGCTCAATAAGGACTGTGAGATGAAGTTGTTCAATTGTTCTCTTTTCTGTTTGCTTGACAGGAGAAATTTGAACATTCCATAAATGATTATTCAGTATCTCCTGATGGGCAGTTTATCCTCTTAGAGTACAACTATGTGAAGGTAAAAGAAATGCTGTCCTACTCTGACATTTAAAGAACCCTAGGAACCTATGAGTATGTTATTTTATAACTGATTTCAAATTAATGAATATTTAAAATTGACACTTAAGTAATTAATAGACACTAAAAACTCCTGAATCCAGCAACAAAAGCAGAAATAGCCATTCTCATTAATAAAGGGTTAGTTCGACAACTGTTTTCAAAGCAATTGATTTTTAGTGTTTTCAAATGTTTAAAAAGTACAAGTAATACATTATAAATACAAAAACATAAGTTAATAAAAATAGAACTTATAATTTAAAAGCAATTTTAGATTGACTTGGCAATTTTAAATTTGACTTGGACATCCAGTAACAGAACCTCTTATTTCCTTTGTCTCAGCTTTACATGTGGTAAACTCTCAATAAGTATTGTCTTTTATTTATTTATTTTTATGTTTTTTATTTATTTTTGAGAGACAGAGACAGCGTGGTCAGAAAGAGAGGGAGATACAGAATCTGAAACAGGCCCCAGGCTCTGAGCTAGCTGTCAGCACAGACTCCGATGCGGGGCTCAAACCCACAAACCGTGAGATCATGACCTGAGCCAAAGCCGGACACTTAGCCAGCTGAGCCACCCAGGCTTCCCAGTATTTGCTTTTAGAAAGAGTTATACTTCCTGAGGCACCTGGGTGGCTCAGTTTGTTAAGCATCCGACTCCGGTTCAGGACAGGATCTCACCGTTCATGAGTTCATGCCCTGTGTCAGGTTCTGTGCTGACAGCTCAGAGCCTGGAACCTCCTTTAGATTCTGTGTCTCCTTCCCCCCCCCTCTCTGACCCTGTCCTACTCACACTCTGCCCCCCTCTCTCTCCCTTCCTCCCTCCCTCCCTCCCTCCCTCTCTCCCTCTCTCTCTCTCTCTCTCTCTCTCTTTCTCTCTCTCTCTCTCTCCCTCTCTCTCTCTCTCTATATATATATATATGAGAAACACACACACACACATATATATATGAGAAAAAAATGTATATATATATCAATAGACATTAAAAATTTTTTAAAGAGAGAGTTATACTTTCTATCCTCCAGAAGAGACTCTGCAGGGTGATTGAGATCACCTCCCAGCTTTTGGGTCCCACCATATACAAACTGTTCTAAAGGGGGAGCCTCAACTCCAAATCAGATTCTCACACACTCAGGAAACTTTAATCACATATTCTCTTCACGTTTAGAATGCCTACAAATCGCCAGTAACTTTAACTGCAGCTGTTTATTTTTATTGTTTTTTAATATTTATCTATCTTGAGAGAGAGAGAAAGAGCACGAGATGGTGAGTAGGGGAGGGGCAGAGAGAGAATCCTTTAGCACAAAGTCCCATGTGGGGCTCGAACCTATGGACAGTGAGATGATGACCTGATCCCAAGAGTCAGATGCTTAACGTACTGAGCCACCCAGGCACCCTTAACTGCAGCTTTTTAATTATTCCTGGATTTGGCAACAGTTGTCAAGAACAAGAAGTTTTAAGACATGTAGGAAAGATTAAAAACCTGTAGGGATATTCTGCATTGGAAGCAAAATACAAAGCTGGGTATCCCCACCTCTGTCTTTTTATTCCAGAATAAATAATAAATACTGAGTAGCCTTATCTCACACCACAGTGCTTCTATACTCAGGCCAAGTAAACCCCATCTCCTACTCCATTTCCCATTTCAATGCGCTGAGTCTCAATCATAATATTTACCCTGGAATCACTGCGTCCAGCTCCATTTCCTGTACATGAAGACTCTCTGACTCTGTTTTGCTAAACCTATAAAGCAGGAGCCAATCAGAATCTTAGGCCAACTTTAATACATCTGTTCCCAATTAATGGGTTGTTCATTTAATTCAGTGGTTTTTATTGCTGTCTATAGATTAAAATCACTTGAGGAGCTTTTAAAAAAATCCCAGTGGCCAGGTCCAATCCCCAGATTAATAAATTATAGTATCTAGAGTAAAGCTGGCATCCGTGTTCTTTTAGTGGGTATTTTAATGAGCCAAGGGTTGAGAACAACTAAATAACAGTTGCCTGTGTTAAGGACAAACATAAAGGGTGAGGTAGAAACACAAAGGTAAATACCCTCTCATATTTCTATTTGGCCAAGTTCAATAAGTCTGTATGATAAATAGTAATGGATGTATTTCCCTGGTAGACCTTAGTTGGTCAATCATCATTGTTAATTTTTATTTTCTGTGTCACTATAGTTTACATGTGCATTTAACTGCTTTAGCTGTTTTTCTGCTATTCCCTTCATCCTGCTGCAATCCAGGTTTTTCAGGTAGTATCCACAGGTCTCCTTTTAAGAACTAAGTTGGCTATGTCATGCCTATGTTTGAACCCTCATAACCAGTGATTTGCCATCACTTTCAGAATAAAACACGAACTCTAACCACAGTAGCCTCAGAAGCCTATGTGATGAGACCTCAGTCCGCCCTCGCTAACCTACCCCCTACTACCTTCTCTGGACTCAACATCTTGGCCAGTACTTCTCACCCCTGCCTGACCCTTACAATCACCTATGGAGGTTTCCAAAAAAAAGATGCCTGCAGCCTACCCTATACCAGCTAGTTCAGCATAGCGATGGGTGGGGCCCAGGCATGGGTGGATTTAAGGGCTCCCACGTAATTCAGTGATCCAGAGAACCTTTATTTTTCACAAGCATCATTCATTCTCAACTAAGGGCCAAAGTATTTGCTATTGCTTCCTCCTGGAACATTCTTCCCCTGATTATAATATGGTACTCCTTTTTTAGTAAATTCAAGTACAGGCTTTCTTGGATTGCTTTATCTAACTTGGCCCCCTGCCACTCTGTTCTCCCACACTTCACCATTCAGTCTCTACCACATTAGCTTATTTTACTTTCTCCATACCTTTGCAGAGCACTAAATTATAAGATGATTGAAAGTAGAGCACTCTGTCCTCTCTTTTACCTCTTAGAGTGTCCAATAGGATTTTCTGCAGTATATCTGTACAACATATAATAATCTCTCTTCATTGCCCAATGCTTGAGACAATAGTTGCATCATCTATCACATCTTGACAGTATTCCAGCTGACTCATCAGGTCTCAGGATAACTGAGAAAAGCCTAGTTTGATTCTATTTCCTTGGAGGTCTACTGTGCAAAGTTCTTTAGATTTTACTCCATGGCTTCTCCATGACTGAGTTAGTGCATTCAGAAAGAGCAATTAATACTTCTAAGTTGTGGCTACGAGCAAATAAGTGAGTGAGTGAGTGAAACATAAATACATAAGTACTGCACAGTCTGGTATGTATGTTTTCCAGCATCTCTACTAGCTGCTGAATGCTCCGGAGATAATAGTAGCATCATCTATCACATGTTGGCAGTATTCTAGAAGTCCTGCTCAGCACTTCACATGGTTTCTCATGAACCTCTGTTGAGATTGTTACTGACATTATCCCCATTTTCCTAATGAGAAAATTGAACCTTAGAAAGAAGCCTGCCTGATATTACATTACATAATGGAGACTTGCCTTAGTACATTTAGGCTGCTGAAACAATACCATGGATGGAGTGGGGTAATAACAAGTTTATTTCTCATAGTTCTGGAGGCTGAGAAAGAAGTCCAGAGTCAAGATGTTAGCAGATTCAGTGTCTGGCTAGGACCTGCTTCATGGAACACAGTTTTTTTCATGTCCTTAAATGGAGGACACGACATGGAATCTCTCTGGAGTCTCTATTTAAAAAAAAAAAAAAAAAAAAAAAAAAAAAGCTTTATTTATTTTTGAGAGAGAGAGCACAAGCTGAAGAAGGGCAGAGACAGAGGGGGACAGAGGATCCGAAGCCAGCCTTGTGCTGACAGCAGACATGCAGGGTTCAAACTGTGGGATCCTGACCTGAGCTGAAGTTGGCTGCTCAACTAGCTGAGCCACCCAAATGTCCCTGGAGTCTCTTTTTTCTAAGGGAACTAATCCAATTCAAGAGGGCTCCACCCTCATAGCCTAGTTACCTCCCAACACTGGGGCTTAGGATTTCAAAATATGAGTAACAGAGGGTGGGCAACAGACATTCAGTTTATAGCCAGACTTGAATCCAGGTTAGAAGATTCCAAAGCTTGACACCATCTTTCCCATCTTTGGGCTTCAGCTTCTCTCTGCTACGATGCTTTTTTAACCCCTTCCCTGTGTGACAGACAATTCTCTGCGTTTGAGACTTGGTCTAACAGTTACCTTTTTCATAGGCCTCTCTCCCTCACCAGGATATAATTTATGATTCCTGCCTCTCCCCACCTATGTCTGTTATATCTCTTGTGATTCTTTTCTCATATTTACTTGTCCACATCCCCCACTCAACTATGAGCTCCTCAAGGACAGTGAGCCTTCTTAGCCAGCAATTCCTGACGGAGGTAGCTGCAAATGTTTATAACCTAAGTAGGGGGATGAGTCTGTTTCAACGATGAAGTGAACACTTTTGGTTTCCTTTTGCAACTCATGATGAATCTGTCATGCTGAGTGATCTCAAACTTTCTTAAACCTCTTAAGGCCATTTGTCTCTTGCAGACAGAGCATTTCGAGGTTTCCCAGAGACAATCATGGATTGTACCAAAATAATCCAAGATTTAAAAAAATATATATATGACTCACAAATATTAGGGACTTAATACATAATTGTTGGCATGAGAGGATATGAGGGTGGTAAATGATAAGTAGGAAATATTCTTTAAGGTTGGAAACTCTGGCTTGTGTCTCACCTCTGCCATTATACACACTGTGTGTCCTTGGGCTGTGCATTTCGTCTATTCCATTCTCACAGGTAAAATTTGATTTTTATATCATTTTGGTTTATTTTTTTAGTTCAGTTTATTTATATTGAGAGAGAGAGAGAGCGCGCACACAGTGGAAGGGCAGAAAGAGTGGGGGGCTGGGAGAGAAACTCAGACTCCACACTCAGCATGGAGCCTGATGCAGGGCTCAAACCCACAGATCATGAGATCATGACCTGAGCCGAAACCAGAACTTGGACACATAAAGACACTTAATCCACTGACCCACCCAGGTGCCCCTGGTTTGGTTTATTTCTTGAACACAGACCATGAGGTTTGTAGTAGACAAGACTCCAGGTGTTTAAAGATGAATGAAACACAATTCCTTACATCTGGGAATGTGGTAGGGAAGACCAACATAAAGACATGTAATTTCTTTTAAAATGTCTTTAATGTGTATATGCATTCACATATAAAAATAATTTTTCATAAATTAAAAAATATATATGTTATCTTCATTTAGTCTTATCTTTTTTTCCTCTTATGCCTGTCTTTCTACTACTCACCACCTCCATCTTTTCCCCAGGTATCCCATCTTAAGAATCTAGTATATATATATATATATCCATATTTTGTATTTTTCCCTTTATTCAAATCATTCTATGAAGATAGATTTTTTTCGTTAATGCTTATTCTATAAAAAATAAAATCCTACTTTTCTGTAAATTGCATTTCCCACTCAATGATACCATGTGGAACTTCTTCCAAATATTCTGGTATAGCTATACTTCATTTATTGTTAAATTAATAGACTTAATTTTTTAGAATAGCTTTAGATTTACAGAATATGAGTGGAAAATACAGAATTCCCATTTTCTCCTGTTACCAACATTTTGCATTAGTATGGGACATTTATTACAATTGATGAGCCCTTATTGATATATTATTATTAACTAAAGGCCATGATGTAGGGTTCATTCTTTATGTCGTACATTCTGTGGGCTTTGGCAAATCTATAATGTATAATGAATGGCATGTATCCACCATGAAAATACAGAATATTTTCACCGTCCAAAAAATCATCTGTGCTCTAGCTATTTATCCCTCCCTTCCTCCAAACCCTTAGCAACAACTGGTCTTTTTACTGTATTCATTATTTTACCTTTTCCAGGATGTCATATGGTGGAATTATACAATATGTAGCCTTTTCAGATTGGTTTTCTCACTAAGCAATATGCATGTGAGATTCCTCCACATCTTTTTGTGATGTGATAGCTCATTTCTTTTTATTGCTAAATAATATTCCAATGTCTGGATGGACTTCGGTTTATTCCTCCCTCACCTACTGAAGGACATCTTGGTTCTTTTAAGTTTTGGCGATTATGAACAAAATGACATTTGTGTGTAAGGTTTTTAGATATGTGTAAGTTTTCAATTCATTTGGATAAATAACAAGGAGTTTGCTGGTAAAGTTATTTGGGTTTGGAGTTTCCTTGGTGCAAATGTTTTTATTAGTCAATGTGTTTATTATATATAAGACTATACAGATTTTCCATTTTTTCTTGTCTCAGTTTTGACTTATTTTTCAAGGAATTTGTCCTTTTTTTTACTTTTAAATTTGTTGGCCAAAAAAATGCTTATAATAGGGTCTTCAAATCTTTTAATCCCATTAATATCCCATGATATTGGTCATTCACTGGTCTTATTTTTTTCTTGCTTTTACTGTGTTAGCAATTTTATTCATCTTTTCAAAGAACCAGTTATGAATTTTGTTGATTTTCCTCAGCTGTTCATTTTCTACTTGATTACTGCTTTTACCTTTATTATTTCTTTTCTTCTCATTTGTTTGGATTTGATTTGCTTTTCATTTTTTAGATATTTGAGATAGTTTAAAATATTGATCATATGTACTTCAATTACCAGGTGGCTTTCAAAAAAGTCTGTAACACTTTGTATGTTCATGCTCAACATAAGAAAGTATTTCTTCACATCACCACCAGCAATAGAATTGTAGATATTTTAAATACTTTGTCAGTAAGATGGTTGATAAGTGAAAATCTGCATTTTCTTAAACAGGTGGACTTAAGGTGAGATCATGACCTGTTTGCCAGGGAGTGGCACGTGGGGCCACTGTGATCCCCAGGAGTTTCCTTGGCCTGGGCGATGCCAGAGCGAGGTTTCAGATGAGGTCCTGAGGAGCTTGTACTAGATGGTCTCTGACAATCTCCTCCTAATTCTCAAGTTCTAAGGGCTGAGACAGGGAATTACAAAATGTGCCACAATTTGAGAATTATACAATTTGTTATATTACTTTATATCTCATCTTGTGCTCCTATAGCAAGTGGCTGAACTACCAAGGATCACAGAAGCCTGAAATGTCTGTTTTCTTTTATAGCAATGGAGACATTCTTACACAGCTTCATATGACATTTACGATTTAAATAAAAGGTCAGTGACTTCCCCATAAAACCTATTAAGCTTTTTTAGTGTAACAATACTTTTTTAAAAGGAAAAAAATCCCACTGTGATTTATTCATTTGGTAATGTTTTCTTTTATCTTTCTTCTTTTTTTTTTTGTTTTTCCAGCCAGCTGATTACAGAAGAGAGAATTCCAAACAAAACACAGTGGATCACATGGTCACCAGAGGGTCATAAATTGGTTAGTGAGTCTCTTCTGTTTTCAGAGAAAACTAATGGCTCAAAGTTCTCACATGCTGAAGCTACTTTCCGTGATACAGAACAGACATTTAAGAAGCAAATACTTCCCTATCAAATAGAGCGTTGGTGCCTAAAATAGTATTACTAGTCTTACACGGTAAATTCAGTTCCTAAAAGTTTCTGAACTGCTACTGGGGAATTGTTAACTTACTGGAAAAATGCTCTTAAACTCCTAAGGTCTATTGTCTGTTGTCCTGAGTTTGTTGCTGTTTTGTTTGTTCCTTGAGACGTACCTGCTTCCTGCTAGTTCTGTTACCTTCTCTGTGTCACTATAGATATACTTTCATGACCTATGGTACTAGGAGAAGGGCAGAAGTCCAAAAGAAACTGAACAAGAAGGCAAGATGTTGTAGGTGGGACTCCCCCTTCTGACATGCAACTGCACTTCCTCAAGCCATCGCCCCCCCCCCCCCCCCCCCAAAGAAGTGGGAAGCACGTGTCCTTGTGTGGACATGTTCAGGCTCTGGGTCTTCTCACATACTTCAGCATGCAAACAGCGGTGGTTGTAAGCCGCTTCCTTTTAGTAAGTGAAGAGCGTCTTTAGAATTATTTCAAGGTTATAGCTTGTATACTTATAATCTTAGAAATTATAGTCCTTTAGAAAAGGACTCTTTATCTTGCTCAAATTGAATAACCCAAAGTAGTATCATTTGCATACTTTATTGTTTGAGGATAAAATAGTTGATATTTTTAACTCCAGGATAAGATATATTATAGCAGGTTATTACTTACTAATCTCTTTTTCAATATTTCTAGGCTTATGTTTGGGAGAATGATGTTTATGTTAAAAATGAACCAAATTCATCAAGTCATAGGATCACATGGACCGGGAAAGAAAATGTAATGTATAATGGAATAGCCGACTGGGTTTATGAAGGTAGAGACTTTAAAGCCTTTTCAAATTAAAAAATCTGTAAGGTTTTTTTAAATAGTTAAACATTTCTTTTAAAATGGAGAAATTCAATGGTATTGAAAATAAGTTGTATTTCTTTTAAATGTCATCAAATCTCTTTAGCACTGACAAGGCCAGGTGTCCCACGGCACAAGGCTTTCTTAGCAATAGCTAGTTTTGCCCCTGTCCTCATTGTCTCTCAATACCCCCATTGTCTTCTGTCTCCTCCTACAAAGGGCCTTTCAGTATAGGTAGCTTTTCTGCTTTACTGGGGCATAAAAGCTTTCAGATTAACATCAGATGTTTCTCTAGCTGGGCCTACCTAACCCAGAGTTACTGAGGAAAGCTAAATACTCCCACAGCATTCCAAGAGCTGACAAAATATTGTCTGGAGGTTGGAGAATAGAGGAGGAAGAAAGCATCTGTTTTACAGAGGATTTGTGTTCATTTGAACTTGGACAAATTATAATTTCCTGTTTTTAAAGAAGGAAAAAAATAATTAGGAAGGCTTAGGAGGAAAATGGGTAAAAAAACAGAACTAAAAATATTAAAAAGGATTGGTCTTTCTTTTAGGGTAGAATTTTAGAAAATATTAATAAAACATTTTTCATGTCTATAGTTGCCAAGGTATGAGGCATTTTGAGACTGCTCCAGACTGTTTGCAAGGCTGCCTCGTGCTTACCAACTGCCCATCCTTCTTTAATCCTGGTAGTTTTTCCTCGTAGTCAAAAAAAAAAAAAAAAAAGGTTTTCTTCATTACGTAATATTGGTTCTTACCCAGTTCATGTCAAGTTCAACTAAATGGCTAACATTAAAAGAAAAATCACTTTAAAATAAAGATAAATCCCCTTGGCCCATAAATAAGGTTTGATTAAAACTGATAATGAGGGGCGCCTGGGTGGCTCAGTCGGTTAAGCGTCCAGCTTCAGCTCAGGTCAAGATCTCACAGTCCGTGGGTTCGAGCCCCATGTCGGGCTCTGTGCTGACAGCTAGCTCAGAGCCTGGAGCCTGGAGCCTGCTTCAGATTCTGTGTCTCTCTCCCTCTCTCTCTCTCTCTCTCTCTCTCTCTCTCTCTCTCTCTCTCTCTCTCTCTCTGACCCTCCCCTGCTCGTGCTTTCTCTCTCTGTCTCTCAAGCATAAATAAAAAACATTAAAAAAAATTTTTTAAAAACCTGATAATGAAATTTACTTAGCGGCTGAAAAACCTCTTTAACACCTCTTGGACAGCATGGCACAACCTTTAGGATCCCCAGAGTGAACTGGGGAGAGCCTCTTCCCAAAGCTGTGACTCGACCGTTCCTTGCAACATCAGAGCATCTTTAAGATAAGAACAAGCCTAATACTAATGTCCTTCCTAAGCTAGAGAATACCTGGAAATATGTCATTTTGCATGTTTATGACAAGCAGAAGAATGGCTTCCCAGTTTCACTGTGGGCCTATCTCTAAAAAATGGAACTTGAGTTCCTACAGGGAAATTCCTACAATTGGTTTTGTATATTTATGAATGATCCGTACTTGGAAAGAGCACACTTGTTTCTCCATATATTGGATCCACCCCTCCCCTCCCCATTAAAGCCCCGGTCTCCACTGCAGCCATGAAGACTTTTTGAGTATAAGATTGAAAGCATGTATTCTGAGAGTCTATAGGTTCATAAGGAAAAGAACAAAGCTGCCAGGTGTAGACAGGGCCACGTGCTGTGTGGTAGAGGGACACTCACAGAAGTAGCTGAGCCTCTGGAACATGTGCCCCCGCCCCACCCCCTGTTCCCAGATGCCTTTCTCAATTTCCCTGTGGTTTCACTCTGCCTTGTTTCATGATTCTCTGATTGATTATCACTTTAGTTAATAAGTATCTTCTTTTGTAAAAATGGTAATACTTTATCTTCTTGTATGAAGTTAATTACATGACATTCACTCTGAAGTATGAGTGTACTTTACCTAACCAAGGGGTGGGAAGGAGAATTTTGAGAGCAAGGATGAAAAGGGATAGAGAAAGAAGAAATGTGGAAGAGAGGGTGCTTCTTACCCTCAAAGAGTCATGCTGACAGTGGGGGTGGGTAATTCAGTGTAATTCACACTGAGTGCCAATCACCTGTGAAGTGCTATGTCAGATTCTAGAGACACCAGGAAGAGTGCTACCAACTCCTGCTATCAGGGCACTCTGCCCAGAGAGGGAGACAAAGATGCCAGCGGATAATCGTTATAGAGTGAATTGACTGACCTATTCAGGGGAGGGCCCTGGGTCCAGAGCGTACATGGGAAAGGTTGGAGTGGCTGGACACGAGGTATCACAGGATGGTGAGGGAGAGTGTAGGGGGAGAGGTTGCCATAGACACTTGTGCTCATAGCCAGCTTTGTATCAGGAAGGGCTGGAAATCTTTTCCTTCCTTTGTTAGTCTCCCTTCTTCCTACTATTCATTCTCAGGACTTTGAATTTGATCAGAAGAAGTTTTATAATAGTGGTTTTAATATATCATGATATGGAAAAATATGTTCTATATTACAAATAGCTACCAATTCAAACATAGAATACTCCCTGCTCTCTGTACTTAAAAGCATTTAAAAAAGTAGCCTTGCTATAATTGTATTCATTTTATGTAATTGCATCTTGGCCTTAGACTAGAACCAATGGGTAGAAGCCACAGGGAAGGAGACATCAACTCAGTATATGAAGAACTTCTCAGTAGAAGCCCCTTGACCTGGAGTCACAAGTCCTGTATTCTAATTCTTGTCTATACCCCTCATTTGCCTTCTCTGTAAAATGGGATATGAATAGACTCACCTAAGGATCTTTGTAAAGACTATATTAGATAAAGGCTTCATAAATTCTAAATTGCTACATAAATGTAGCAATGATGTAGGCATACAACAAGCAAAGCGGAAGCAGGCTACCTTACCAAGGAAGTTTTCTGTTCCTTGGAAGAACTGAAATAGGCATGGATGGACATAGAGCATGAAGGTGAAAAGCATGGATTCAAACCAGACAAGTCTGGATTCATTCTTGATTCTATTAGTTATTGGCCACATGACCCTGGAAGATTACCTATTCTCCTTATGCCTGTCTATCTCTTTGCTCATCTGCCCAGGGAGCTACTGTGAGGATTAACTGAAATAATAGATGTCAGTTGCTTATCAGTGTCTAGCACATGGTTAGCACTCATTGAATGCTAGGGGCGCCTGAGTGGCTCAGTCAGTTAAGCACTCATTGAATGCTAGCTGCTCATCATGATAATTATTACACCCTATTATGATTGTTATTATTGTTTCTGTCACTGGTACTACTACTACTACTACCATCATTATTTTTGAAAACACACATTGGGAAGAAACTTGTAAAGAGGTTCCAGGAATCAGAAAAGTGGGACATTTGCTAACTCTGAGATTCAAGTTTCTATACTTTTGCTTTTACCTTTACACCCACAGAAGAACGTGAAGTTTGTGAATTAAATATACATAAAGAGGAGTGTGTGGGAGGCTCAGTCAGTTAAGTGTCTGACTCTTGATTTCAGCTCAGGTCATGACCTTACAGTTGGTGAGATAGAGCCCCATGTTGGGATTCTCTCTTCCTCTCACTCTGCCCCTCCCTACTCTGTGCACACATGCACACATTCAGTCTCTCTCAAAATAAGTAAGTTTGAAAAAATCTACATAAAAGACTAGGAGTCTCCATCTAGTCTACCTGAGCCCTCTGTAAAAGAGGTTTTGGCATTTTAAGAGCAAGAGATTGGAATAGCAAGTCCCAAGAATAGACTCCATGATCAACATAGGAAGGAACTATATTTGTCAGAGAATGAGAATAAGTCCAATAGTGTTCTGGAGAGCAAGACCTTTCCTTTCGTTTGCCTCCCTCTTTGACCCTCTTCCCTCACCACCAACATATACAACAGAGGAGTGTGTTAATCCATGGGAGTCTTTAGTTTCTAGGCTAAGTGAAGGAGGTAGTTCTTGATAGGGGTGTCATGGAGCTCCTTGCCATTCTAAATTCTTCCTTCCCACACCTTGTTTGTGCCAAGAGTAGTAAACTGTGGGCACCATATTAGTTTGATAGTCTGGAGCCACACACCACCCACCAGTACCCTGCGGGCTCAGTACAAGCTGAGCCCAGTTGGGGAGAGTGTGCTGGCATGTTGACTGTTTGAAAATTAGAAAGGAGAATCAGCCCCTTGTGTGAAATTTACTTTTAGTACGTTTTGCGGCATAAATTTAGAGGATTATAAGATAAAGAAAAAAGTGTAGAGCTTATATTAAATATTGTGTGCTAAAATATTCTAAAATGGTCCAACGGGTTACTTATTTTTACAATCCAGATCTATCCTTGAAGATTTTATTTTTATTCATTTGTATTACTCTGAATTTGGAAACCCAGCAAATGCAAAATGGTTCATTAGTTGAACTCTACTGTAATTACTAAAGCTAATGAGAACAATATTTTGAATGCCAAAGCCAATTTATCAGCTACTTCTTGTAACAGAACAATTTATGTCTTTTTTCAGAGGAAATCTTCAGTGCCTACTCTGCTCTGTGGTGGTCTCCAAAAGGCACTTTTTTAGCATATGCCCAATTTAACGACACAGAAGTCCCACTTATTGAATACTCTTTCTACTCTGATGAGTCACTGCAGTACCCAAAGACTGTACAGATTCCATATCCAAAGGTCTGTGCTCCTATTCACATGGTGGTTCTGTGATTTGATGGGAAGAGAATGGTTTCATTTAATCCTTTCCTGCTAATGAAAATATTGTCAGTCTCTCTTCAACAGCTTGCTGTGATTACTCTTGCTGAAGTCAACAGCATCTGGCAATTTTAAAGTATTTTTATTATCCCAGGAAAGAGTGTGATTTAAGGTTTTGTAATTTCTCCAAAAACTTTGAGGAATGACAAGCCGAAAAAGATGGGGGAAATGCTCTTGAAAGAGGTAGGGGGAATAAAAATGTTTCAGTGGAGGAAAAGAGAGGCTGTCATTGAATCACAAACTCATCTTATTTGTAGAAGTTGGAATGTGCCCTAGATGAAGTTGAAAAGCTTGGTTCTGTATCGGGTTGTATTGTTAATTAACAGACACATGACTAGTTTCAGTGATTCTAGCATAGATTTGACACTAATGTAAATTTCACCCATCCTTTATTTGGAATAATAGTGTCACATCTTGGTTTTTAAGCCTGTTTTCTCCCCTCCGGGATGCATACTTATGAAAATTGAACAGCTCTGTTCAGCAGTGTAAGCTAAGGAAGAGGGGGATTTAGAAGGAAATCAGGATTCTTCACTTGTATCATAATATTAATGGCCACTGTATCATCCATAGGAACATCTAATAGTAAATGTTTTTGCTGTAAGCAACTTGGGAAAAGGGATTTTTATTTTTACTAACTCACTCAATTTGCTTCATGAAGAGCTGCCATTTTAGGAAGACAGAGGAAGTTAAAAGAAAAAAAAAGATCAGAGACTAAATATAGAGAGGTATTTTCAGTGGAATGTTATTTTTTGATGAGTGAAACTGGCAAAAAAAATCCATAAAACACTTTCACTAAAAATATATTATTTCTAACTAATTTGTCAATTGAAGATCTATGTGTGTATATTAAAAAGTTCTGTAGATTTCTGTCATCATATTGATGGTAAAGCTCAAATGTGATGAACCTGAATTTGGAGTGCAAGTGATTGCTTCCTAATTAGCATTATTGGCTCTTGACTCAGGTAAACTCATTTTCCTGGTGGGTTGTGTCTTTGGCTGAATCCAAGGTATTCTTCCCAGCTGTCAGCCATTAGACTTCTTCTGGAGTCAAAGTATGTTTGCAAAATAATAGAATTGATTTTTTTTAAACTTATCTTTGCACAGAATACATAAATTATGAACATCCATGATTTAAACAGGAGTGCTTTGGGCTGTCAACATATGTTTCTCCCTGAATGTGAATAAGTTGCATTGCATGACTTTCTTTTATGTTCATTTTATCTATATTAGATTTGTCTTTATTAAATTAAAAAATTTAATGTTTATTTTTGAGAGAGAGACAGAGCATGAGTGGAGGAGGGGCGGACAGAGAGGGAGACACAGAATCTGAAGCAGGCTCCAGGTTCTGAGCTGTCAGCACAGAGCCCGATGTGGGGCTCCAACTCACGAACTGTGAGATCCTGACCTGAGCCAAAGTCAGATGCTTAACCAACTGAGCCACCAGGTGCCCCTATTTTAATTTTTACTGTGTCTCATTACTATAATTCTATTACAATGCAGGATTTTTTGTATAGTTTTAAGCCTGTGTAATAATGTTATGTTTTTTTGTCACTACCAGTTCTTTTGTTGTTTTTTCCTAGGCAGGAGCTACAAATCCAACCGTAAAGCTCTTTGTTGTGAAAACCGACAATCTCACTCTAAACACCAATCCATCGTCCATAGAAATTGCTCCTCCCGCTGCTATATCAACAGGGTAAGACTCTTGGCCAGAATGGGTGCATTGTACACAGTTTCACACTTCTCAGGGAGAACATTTTAACGACGTGTGTGTTGAGCCCCTGCTTTATGTCTTCACACTGGGCACAGTTCTAATGATGGCGCTGCACAATGACTAGAGCAGCCAGGGTCCCAGGTGTCATAGAGCCTACCCTCGAGGTGAGGGAGGCAGACAACAACCACGAAAACAATGCCAGGTGGTGGCAAATATGAAGACAATCAAAACAGGGCAAGGTGATGGTGATGGTGATGGTGGGGAGAAGTCAAGGAGGCTCTCTCTAATAAGATAACCTGTGAGCGGTGGGGTGAGAAGGAAGGGGTGGCTAGCCACCTGAATACCTGGGGGTGCAGTATCCAGGCAGGGGAGGAACAGGTGCAGGGACCTTGTAGAGGGGATGTGTGTGGTGCACTGAGACCCTGGGCGGAGGCCAAGGGACCAGAGCAGTGTAAGTGGAGAGAAGAGTGATAGGAGTGAGGTCAGATCACAAGGGCTTTGCAGGTCCTCGTGAGAACTAGAAGAACTCAGGGAAACTGGTATATTTAGGGATCTTTATGACACTGACCTGCTTCAGGATGTTGTTTTTCTAAATAATCACTGATGGTTTGAAATTCTGTCACTGAATACCCGCAGCCTCCTGTGCTCTCCCTATAAAGAGGACCATAGTATTGCATGTAATTTATGGCTGCAAATTGCTTTCTATTCATTTCTGCTGGTCACGTTGCTTTTCTTGTTGCTTTAAAAATAATAACTAGTATATACTGAACACTCACCGTTTGCCAGACACAGGGCATTATCACATCCTTTATTGTATTAATCTTTAAAGTAACTCTTTCAGGCAACTGTTGTTGTATGCCTGTTTTACACATAGGAAAATGAGGCTTAAAAGTTAAGAAAATGACCAAGTCAGAGTCTGTATTCAAACCTGTCTTTCTGACTTAGAAGAAGTAGTTTTAAGGGCCTGCTAGGCATTTCCCTCTGTGTGAATTCAGCTAGTGCCCTCAGATTCCTGAAGTTATCATCAGGGCAACATGGAAGTAACCATCTCAGGGTGGAATTGATCATGTCCGGCATGCTGTAGGCTCTGCTCTATAGTCATTAATTCATTGACTCGATTAGAAATATCTATATTAACCTATTCATTGGGGGAGGGAATCAGTTATCAGTAAATTTAAAAAATAGTTTTTCCTGAGTTTTTCCAAAGGTATAAACATTTGGAGGTTCTAAAATCTGCTAGGTGGCCCCATCCAGTCATCTCTTCTATCAACATTGCTTGAACACCCACTATTTACATTCACAAGTGTCCATAGGGCTACATTTATGATCAAGCAGAGGATATAATACATTGCAATAAATGACGCCAAAAGCAGATATGACAGACGTATACACAGAAGGCCAGAGGCATTGTGAAGAGGGGGAAATGGGTTTTCCATGATCCCAGAGATCAAAGAAAGCATCCTAGGGAATGTGTGGGTTGAATAGGTAGGGTTCTGAAGGGCACAGTTGAGGGAGGTGGCACTGAAGGGAGGTGACCTATGGACAGGGAAGCATGGGGCTGTCTGGGGAAAGAACATCAGGTCCTGCTGTGACCTCATGGTCTACACCCAGCATCCATCTGCAGGGAGGTTGCGCTACAAGGTCTTGCCCTGAAAGACACTAGATCTGGAAGGGGCTTCAGACCTCACTCGTGGTTTACAAACATTTTTAAGGACCTGGAAGCCTTTTTTCTTTTTTCCAAGTGAGCTACAACACAAAAGTACAGTATCAGAAAGCAAACAGAAGATTCCTGCACAGGTTGCAGGCATGGGACTTGTACCCTCGGCTTCCCCCTCGAGTCAGGAGGTTAGACAGAACGTGCAGGGTTTCCAGGACCTACTCAGAGCAGTAGTGTAGAACACAGATGAGAGAACTGAAGTTCAGAGAGGGAAACTCATTTGCTCAAGGTCACACAGTATGTGTAGCATGGGAGCTGGGAAGAAAACAGAGGCCTGCACTTGCCAGACCAGATTTCATTGAATAATGGAGTTTGTAAATGTATTGTTTTTTAGGGGTGGGGCCTGTGCTTGGTGCTCCTCTCACGTCTCACTTGACATGTCAGATCACTAGAGTGTTATTGTCATGGCCGTTTCACTGGTGAAGAGATGGGGTCTTCCCCGCTTAGAAACCACGTTCTAGGAGCTGAGCTCAGGAAACACAGGCAAGTCTAAGGACTTAGTTTTTACCCTGTAGGAATGAACCATTAAGTCTTTGTTCTTCGTAGTTCTTTATGCTGCATTCCCAGTGAGGACTGCCTCCCTCACTGGGGGTATTTGTGTGAGACATATTTTACCAAGAAATCACTTCTGGAAATGCCTCAGGAGTGTTCTGTAGGGAACCGAACCGCTCAGGTCTCTGTTAGCAGCAGTCAGCCCGCAGCCTGTCTAAGGCCAGGCTGGAGGTCCTCTCTGGGGAAGACGTTCGAGTAGGTGGTGGTGCCATTCCCCAGCCTTATGAAAACATCCAGCAGGGCCAGGTGTGTCCAGGCAAGTTGGTAAATTGCCCGGCACGTTCCCGGAGCGTGGGCTCAGCTCGAGTAGAGCCCTGTGAGGGCCGGCACGGCTCTCGCTCCTCTGCCCATGCAGCCGTCACTGACTTTGTCTCTGGACCGTATCCTTGCACCGTGGGCTGCCTCTAGCAGGAGACGTCCTACTGGTGGCTAAGGCTGGTTTGTTGTTCTGTTAAGAGTGGGCCCCTCTGCTGACAAATGAGAAGCGCATCCCGGCCGCCCTTCCAGCAACCTGAGCCTGAACCTGAATCAGGGACAACCTCCCTGCCACCCTCACGGACGGCGAGGTCAGATTGGTTAGATTCATTAGGCTGCCCATTTGTATTGATGACTCATAAGGGGAATTTGTGACCTCAAAATATTTGAGAGAAAACCACACATACTGAAACACCATAACCCCCTCCCCCACCAACTGCTTTATTTAGAGCCCTGTTTCATGTTGGACTGAGTAATAAGAAAGGGACCGGTCTTAATTGTAGTATCTCCAGTGCCTCTCAGGGTGCCTGGGACACAGCAAGTGCCCAATCAATATTTGCAGAATAAATTGAATAAGCCTATGCCTGGATGAATGAGATATGTTATGTGTATGACTTTATGTGTGTGCCGTAGATATACAGCCAGCACCAAAGATGACCTTCGAAGTGACCCTGTATAACACATCCCCCTCTCTGCTGCCTCCCAGCCATCTATCTGCAAATTCTGTGGCCCGACCTAGAGGATTGGGAAGGGCATGTTCTACTGTGGTGACCTCCCACCACACCTGGCCAATTGGCTCCTGGGACCTGTCACACCCATCTCATGACCTGCCCTACCCTGTTTTTCCGCTCCTGCTGATCCGAAAGATAAATGTCTCCTCCGAACAGCTGATACTCTTTGATCTACAGAGTAGGGATATTGGGGTGTAGGGTTGTCACCCAGGAGATAATGAACTGGACCAAAATACCCTGGAAGCTAGCAACACCTCCAGAAATGAGGCTGAACAGGAGCTCACATGCTGTGGGTGCAGCCCCCTGGGATGGGCTCCTTCTCACCCCACCCCTCCTCAGCGATCTGTCAGCAGCCCCAGGAGGGCTGGCATCCCTCTCAGCAGAGGGTGGCAGGGAGCCCGGGGCCAGCGCTGGCAGAACGCCCACTTCTTTGGGTGATTCACCGAATTAATCACTCCACCGTCTGCAGTTGCTCTTTGGAGCAATTGCTCTCCAATATTCTTTCCAGTTAGTAATGCCTACCTGATGTTAAGTATCCTGAATATACCAAAAGAAACATTTACACAAATTAGCAGAATTAATGTAACTCAACAGACATTTATTAAATGCCTACTCTTTGCGAAGCAACACTTCACAAATATGACCTTCAAAAGCAAGTCTCTCCCAGTAGATTCAAATACAATTTGCTTTATAAAATTCAGCTATGTAGTTTACACACACTCTGTAGGAATAAATAGATCACGTAGAGTAAGGAATTTGATCCTGAAAAAAAGAGAGGGTGAAGCTAGCCCACAGTATTTATCAGAGGGATGGGTAGAGGTTCTACAGAGGCAGGTACTGGGAACAGAAAATCTGAAGCCAACTGCTTCTCCTTTCCTTGTCTGTAAAATGTGAATTCTAGCATTCCGACCTCATAGGGTTGCCACGAGCTTTATGTCCAGCCCCTGGAACGGTAACAGGCACAAGTAGACTCCCCACGGGTGTGGAATCCTACTATTCTGCCCAGGAACTACTCCACTGCTTTAGTATTAATGTCAACCATATTTTCTTTGCTCTAACGCTGTCCCAGAAGTTAGAAGAGTTTGTTGAGTCACTCTGCCTAACCTGGGGTCGGCAGCCACTGGCTTGAGGGAAGACCAGGCTGCCTGGTGGTCCCTCTTCGGCTCCTTCCCACCATTTCATAACCAGTCTCCTCAGTGCACACCTCTCTGTTTTTACAGAATAAAATGAGCATGTAGCACAAAGGACAGCTGGTAATTCTGCTTTGGATTTTTCTGGTCTTAAGTAGGACTTAAACCTTTCAATAAAAAGTACAGTTGGGTCGTTGATTCCCTTACGTATTTTTTATGACTCACTGACATCTCAGACTGGCAGGATCTTGGCTCAGGGATGGGCTACGCAGCGTCATTCTGTCTCCGCTTAATGCCAAATCCTAAAGATTAAGCGGAAGTATGTTTATATGAAACTTCAAAATGTACTGCCCGCTCGCTGGTGAAAGGCCATTCTGGAGCTTCACAGGGTGCAGAGTACACGTCGGGCTACAGGGAGTAACAGAGGGAGGGGAGGATACAGGTTCATAAACCTTTGATCTAGAAATGGGTAGGGATGGTGCCAGATGCATGTGAGTTTCCTGGCAGACTTTCTAAATTCCATTACCCCATGTTTTCACGTGGGGAAAAGTTGTTTTTCTCCTGATTTCTGAACCTGGAGTATGATGTATGGTTTTTAGTAAATAAAGGACTTTGTACCAGTTGATCCACTAATTGTTAAAGAATTTTCTCCCCTGCCCCGCCATCCTCACCTGCCCCTCCTCCCTACCAGGTCACTTAGAAAAAGGAAGGCTCTTTCTAGAGTCCATGATCCTAATTGTTCCCCGGAAAGCCCTGAGATAAGGTGTGCATGTATGTGAAGAGGCTTTTCCCCCTTAGAGAGAGGGACATGATTTTTATCTGATATATAAAGGGATTTGACCTGTGATTAAGAACCACTGGCATAGAGCAGGGATCAGCACACCAGGCCCACTGGCAAATCCAGCCCAATGCCTGGCTTTGTGTGTTCTGCAAGTAAGAAAGGTTTTCACAATTTCGAGTGATTGGAAAGGAAAATCACGAGAAGAATAATACTTCATGATGTGTGAAAATTATATGAACTTCAAATCTCAGCCTTTCACTGGAACACAGCTACACTCGTTTGTTTACATATTGTTTCTAGCTGCTTTTGTGCCACAAAGGCAGAGATAAGTAGTTGTGACAGAGCACACGTGGGCCACAAAGCTTAAAATATTTACTGTCTGGCATTTTACTGAGAAAGTCCTCAGACCCCTGGTCTAGAAAGTTAATTTCAAAAAGTTTTCTTTTTCTCCGTTGCATTCCATTGTTGCAGTCCCCTCTGCAAGTATTTATTCCTTATCCGTGATCAGATTCATTTGCCTTGCCATGTTCTCCTTTAATGCCTGAGGATTGGGCACAGGGCAGAAGGGTTGGATCTGTGCGTGCAAAGAGGGGCTCACACTCTCACACGCTGCAGCCTGGCAGTCGGTAGTGACAAGCACTTTAAAAGACTGATGATATCGGTGTAGAAGAAGGGGGTTTCTAAGGAAGCGGAGTGGATATTTGAGGAAGACCTAAGGAAGTCAGAGCACCGCAGTGGTTTCAGACTGAAGGGCAGGTTGAACCAAGAGGGGCGGCTGGGACCTAGCTCTTAGAGTGTTCACGGGACACCAGCCAGCCAGACTGATGGTGTGCCGGTTCTTAACAAGCAGAAGAAACGGCTGGAATGGAGAGGGGTCTCCATATGTGGGAAAGTGGTGTTTTGCTGCTGGGTGAAGGGGTTTGATCTTCTTGCGGTACCTGCCACCTGCAGTGGAGACAGCCGGGAGGTACCTTCTGGGGACATTAACACAGGCAGTGTCCCCAGCAATTAAAGGGGGACAGTGACATGGTAATCCATCCCAAGTGGTTGTTTGCTTTAGTGTCTGTGAGGGGAGGTAGGACTCAATCTGTGAATTCTGAGGAAGGACCAAGCTATTTAGGCCACAAAGAATAGGATGGGAATTTTTCCCTTCAGTGCTGCATTCCAAGAATTTCGTTGAGTTCTGCTCCAGGTGTTCTGCGGGGGCCTGGGGACACCCTGTGAACAAGCCAGCTGTGGCCCTGCCACAGAGAGCCTGAAGTCAAGCAGAGAGATGCAAGGACGGGGCGGCCACAGCCTGGGAAGGGGAGAGCAAAGGAGCATTTCAGCGTGTTCAGGGTCACGAAGAGAATCTGGCCATGGGTCAGAGAAGAAGAGAGGGAAGAAAGGATTTTTTGGGAATTTTTCTGACAACAGGAATAAGGCTTTGATCAGACAGTAGAAAGGACTGGTTTAGGAACCGTCATTCAAAATCACACCGGGGGCTAAGAAGAGCGAATAAAACAATATTAATGGTCTAGACCAAATATTTAGAGAGGCTAGCAGAAAAGTAAATTGTAAATTCTATGCATCTCACTAAAAATCATAAGGTAGTTCCAAAAATGTTTACAGGTGTGTGGTGGAGGAAGACGCGCTGCTGGAGATATCTCCATTTGTATAAATTTTATGTTTAAGTTCCTGGAATTTTTTTCCCACGCGGTTCATGTTTTGAATCTTGAGAAAAGGTTTTTACAGTATAATTATTTGATTTGCAAAGTTTGTAGAGATGTGAGTCAATTTTTTCCCCTTTGAAAATGAAGTTGAGAAAAGGGTCAGTTGTAATTTCACCCTAAAAGCAAGAAATTTCTAGAGAAGCACGTCAAATTACCAGAAAATATTCAAATCTCAGCCAGTATCTCTGGCCTCACTGTAATTTTCTCTCAAGACAGCAGAAAAGAGATGGGAAAATGTCACCCTTGACTTCCTGGCACCACCAAAGGCCAAGCTGAGGACTTGAAAAATCCTGAGCTGTGGTGTGAGTCACGTTTGCCAAGCCACTGCTTGATGTTAGCTACTGTTTTTCCTGTCAGATGTATTTTAGTTTCCATTCAAAACTAAAGTACACTTTAAGCTTTCAGAAAAAGTAAAATATTGTGTTATTAAATACTTCCAACAACCATTTAAAATTATATGCCTATTAAGACTGATTTCAGTGAGTAAAATGTCTGTCTATACCGAGGTCTGGAAATGGTTGTTCTCTCTCCCCTCCTCCCTTCTATCAGTCCTTTCTCACTTCTTCCCTTCCTTCCTCGCAGGGATTACTATCTGTGTGACGTAACATGGGTAAACGAAGAAAGAATTTCTCTACAATGGCTCCGAAGGGTTCAGAACTACTCCGTCGTGGATATTTGTGACTATGATAAGTCCACTGGCAAATGGACTTCCTCAGCGGTGAGGTTTAATGGGGATGTTCTGCTTCTAAAGCTACATGTGATCCAAGGACAGTATGAAAACAGGGAGAGTGAGTGGGAATCAGGAAATAAAGTTTGAGTTTCTATTCTTTCTGAGTGTCAGTTCCTGAGGCAGTGGGTACGTTTTCACTAACTTTGGAGAATCGGGTATCTGATGGTACTTCCGTTTCACCTTTACTCAGTCGTCATTCTGTTTTAGTTATAGATATTATCACTTGGGGGAGGGGATGGTGTTTGGAAACCCAGAAGATAGAATTTGATGTCAAAATTCAAAAAGCCCAAGAGGACCAGGGGCTGCAAGGTCCAGGAAGTGTGTTTCCATAGAGAAAATATGGGCAGTGGTAAATGACTGGCCGAGTATGTGTGAAAGAAAACAAGATTCAAAAGGCTGCAAATCTACTACCATACTGTGACTATCTTTAAGCAGTAAACGGCTTTAGAACATAAATAGATAACTACCAGGCTGAAAGGGTGGCAACATTAAGACAAAAGCAAGTGTTAATTCAAAACTGAAGTGCTTGGGAGTGTGGAGCGTTCCCCACAAGAAACTTCAAGGTTCAGCCAAGCTGGTGAATCAGAATTGAAACCCCTTTGGGAACCAGCAGCCTCAGGAGAGGCAAAGTCCAGGGAAGGTTTGCTGGCATATGTCAAGCACACTTCTACAAGCCCTCTTCTGGTAATAGTCTCTGTGCTTACCCACCTCCCCTCCCTGTCCCCATCCTGGTTGGACACTGTTCAGATCTTTGCCTCAGAAAGCTTGGGCACCATGTATCTTGATTTGCTCATTTCGTTTATTTATACAGCAAACACTGAATACCTAATGTGTCCCAAGTTCTGTGCATAGCTCTGGATTAAAACAAAAAAACAACAACGAATTAGACAACATGCCTGTCCCTAAAATGTTATGTTATAGTAGGGAATACCATTATGATAATCAATAATAGTAGATACCATCTCTTGACCCTTCACAGTAGCCAGACTGTGACACGGTGAGGTTGAGGAGCTTGCTTGGGTCACAGGACAGCCAGAATCCAAACTAAAAATCTCAAGCTTTTGGCTTCCTGTCAAATACATCATCCTACTGTCAAGATACTGTGCTCTAAAAGGGTATAAGCAAGGTGCAGAGGGAATATAAGACAGAAGAAGACAATCCACTCACCTGGGGACAGGGGTGGGAGGTGACAAGGAAGAACTGGAACAGCTGGGCAGATAAGGGCACAAGGACCCTGTGAGCAGAGGCAGTGCAAAGGCATCCATTGAATGACTTGGAACGTGTGGGGTCTGGGGCTCCAAAGGACCAAGGTTGGGTTGAGGTACAATGGTGAGAACTGAGGGTGGAGGTAGGCTGAGGCTCAGATGCCATTTTCAGGTGTTTGGACTTCCTTGTAAGACACAGGGAGCTGAACCATCTGTTGCCAAGGGAGGTCAGCCAGGGGTTGAGCAGGGTAGACGGCAGACTAGAAAAAGCGAAGAGCCCCGGACCGGGTCTTCAGCCGGGAGGTCAGGACAACAAACCAGGGGAAATATGACGATAACCCGAGCTTAGGCAGTAACAGTGGAGAAGGACGAGAGAAGTCCAAGAACCAGGAGGTTGAGGAGGTGGCTGTGAGTAAAGAGGCACCTAGAGCAATTCCGTGCCTCTGGCTTGGGTGAGTGATGGCACCAGGCGGAAGAGTGAACATGTAAGAATAAGCCGGTGGGGATGGAGGCAAGATAAAGGACATCATCTTCTGTTCTGTACTTGTTGAATTGAAAATGCTGGTGGGCCTTCCAGGGCCACACATGGAAGACAGAGCCCTAGGCAGGAGAGGTAAATGTTCTGATGCAACAATACTAACAAATGGAGATAATTTTCAACTATTTTAGGTACAATTTGTCTATATTACCACTAATTGCAGCTAAAGAATCAGAATGCATATCTTACTTCTCTCTGAAATGCTGTCCCTGTATTTTTCCTTCCCTAGGCACAACAGCACACTGAAATGAGTACCACTGGCTGGGTTGGAAGAGTAAGTGGTTAAGGTTTTTTGTCATGTGGATCAGATACTCAGTGCTGTTTCATATATAGATATACCGGGGTCCCTGGGAGGCTCAGGAGGTTAAGCATCCAACTCCCAATTTTGGCTCAGGTCATGATCTCACGGTTGTGGGACAGAGGCCCACATTGGGTTGTGTGCCGTGCATGGAGCCTGCTTGAGATTCTCTCTCCCCTTCTCCCTCTGCCCCTCCCCAACTTGTACTCACATGCTCTCTCTTTCTTTTTTAAAAAAAAATATATATATATACCAAATGAAGGCCCGGTATTATTTGCTCTTAATAGAGCTATTACTTGACCTATTTCTCAAAATATTTAAATGCCCCCTGCAGAGATATCTTTTTATAGAGAATATAGATCATGCTCAGTTGGAAGAGATAAGAGAACAAGTTAAAACTTAAGAGCAGACGAAACAGAAGACTGACTTGAGGCAAACTGTGGCTCCCAGAAAGTTAAAAAGCAAACCTTTGCTGAAATGCTACTAAGCTGCCAAATATGCTCATTGACCTCATATTCAAAGTCCTGGGCTTTGGAGGCAGAAAACATGGCTTCCCCCCACAGCTGACACTAATGCGTAAGGAGATGGGACCACATCCAGTAGCAGCTCAGCGGCATACACACCACACTGCTGTGCACCTCCCTCTGGAGGAAATAGTACTCGTGTGGCTTCACACTTCCCTAGGCCCCAGATGCAGCGTCTCATCCAAGAAAGCACAGTGACCCGCAGGGACTTATCACACTTCTCACTCCTGCTGCACCACGCCTTGGGCAGAATCACCAACCGTGTTGCCACCAGACCGTGGGATGAAACAAGTTAATGAAGGAAGTCCAGCCATTGTGGCACCTCCTAGAGAGACGATGAACAAATCTCACCTAATTATTACGACCACTTCTATTAAGTCTCCTTTAAGAGAGAAACAAAGGGACAAAATATGTAAAGATTTCAGTCACATCTCTCCGGGCAGAGAGGTGAGGCCCCTGGTCCAGGAACAGGACCCCTTCCAGCTGGGCTTGGAGTTCCGATAGCATTCACACGTCCCTTTTCTTCAGGCATTGATTGGGCAGAGGGGAGAGGTTTGCCAACATGAAAAGTGGTTTCCTCCATGGCAAGAGACACGCTACACTTCCTCACGACTCTTTGAAAAAAATATGTTTTTTCCTCTCTGTATTTAACCAGACAGATGCCACTTTTCACACATTTCTACTAGGCACAACTCCATCCAGGGGAAACAGGGAAATGTATTAAAAAGATAAGGCTGTGAACACAGGTCTAGAGAGGGGAATGTGTTTCAGAGCTCTGTAATGAGAACACCAAGTGTACTGCACGCCTCAGCTTGCTCCATAAATGAATCCACTTTGAATCACTAAATAGAAGAGGAAGCATTTTTCTTCCTTCCCAAAATGGGAGCTGATGAAAGAGGAAACATCTAGGGTAAAGTGAACCAACAATTTTAAAAGACCATCTCCTACCTGCTCTCAAATGTAGTCGTAAGGCAGCATATTCCTTTCAGGCTGGGATAGATACTCTTCTGCTTAAACTACATTATGTGCTGAGAACTATCTTTTATTGAACTGTGAAAAATGGAAATTTTATAGTATATTTCCATACAACTACTTTTTTGGTAAATTGTTGATCCTATTTAGCAAAATGAAAAGACTTCCCATAAAAATGGTAACGACAGAAATGTTTCCATGTGAAATATACGACAGACATTTCCATATAGAACCCAGTCCGGAAATGGTTAAAGACTTTCTGGCTTTCAAAAAGAAATATGTATTTTAAAAAGAGGGAACAAATCCCTCAAATTACAATCCACTTCTTATCTGAAACAGTAAAAATAATAGTCTGTGTCAAGCCAACAAACAAAACAGCAATCAATTCATCGTTGCTTGAAGGGAAGGGGTGTGAGGAGATGGGTGAAATAGGTGAAGGGGATTAAGAGGCACAAAATTCCAGTTATAATAATAATAATAATGATAATCATTTGTTTCTGTGAAACAGAAAAAATTTACCTCATAAAACTGAAATGCTGACTTTTACACATTTGTAGCCAGAAGTCCATGAGCTATCCTCCACAGAGAGATGTCCAAAGATTATAATACCACTGCTCTGCTCTGTGTTGAGTGTCCACGTAAGCCTCCTCATGTGCTTTCTCTCATTTACTCCGCACAAAAAATACCCTGAGAGAGATCTTTTTGTCTGCATTTTCTAGAAGGAGAATTTTCTCTTGAAAAAAATTTCATCCTGGTTTTATTTGGCAAGTAAATGAAGCATGGGTTTTGGACAGAGATGTTGAGACGACTTTCAAATCAAAGTTGGTGCCTAGATGAGACTAATGTGCGCTAATGTGTTTTTCGTTTTCTACTGCATTCTAGTTTAGGCCCTCAGAACCTCATTTTACCTCTGACGGAAGGAACTTCTACAAGATCATCAGCAACCAAGATGGCTACAAACACATTTGCCTTTTCCAAGTAGATAAGAAAGTGAGTATTCCTATGTGATTTGCTTCAGGTTGATCTCTTTTTTAATGAAAGTAACTTGAAATCATTTGGTAAAGTTGACCAAGGTGTATTAATAATCTGATTAATTCAAATTCCAAAGCAGTATCTGGAGTGCTCTGGGGTGGGGTGGGGACACCCAAGGAGAAGGCCTAAGATCATCTAAACTGTTGCTATAAATGATTTAATCCTCCCCTTAACTTTGGTGAGAGAGTTTAATAAACCTCTTTTCTAAAAATCCCATTAGGATTGCACATTTATTACAAAAGGAGCTTGGGAAGTCATCGGAATAGAAGCTCTTACCAGTGATTACCTGTGAGTATTCTAATAATCAGTTGGATGGATGTAAATATACTTGTTGTAATCACACCCTCTCTGCCCAGAAATAGGGGAAAATCTCCTACAAATAAAGAATAGTCTATTTGGAATGTGTTCAGTACTTTTTTCTTTTTAACATACGGAAGCCTTAATGATTTTCACATATGCTGAGCAGATTTGATACCATGCCACCAAGCGGCTCTACCTCTTGCTCTTACCTGCTTTACATTAGAAGGGCTGCAGCCTCTTTCCTTAAACGGCTTAGAACACTGAACCAGAATCAGGGGCATTTTGTGAAATTTTAACTGGCACCGAATTTTGGAAGGCTTGGAGAGGCTATTTTATCTGTCCGTGTTTCGGCCTTGCTTTTTGGAAAATGGAAAGCTTTGCATAGGCTGTCAGCTACCACACACGAATTGTGGCACGAGAGTGTTATTTTTCATTAGAATCTATGGCACTTTCACAATTCATTATCGGGTGTCACCATGCAGGATTTTTACCCCTGCCCAAAGCAGTCTTTGAAGCTCCTCTTTAGAGCTGGCTCTGTGGCCCTTAGGAAGATAGTAGTTTGTGTTCTAAAACAGAAAATACGGAAAACAATAGACACACATGGGCTCTCAACTTCAGGCTACTTGTCCAGTACATCTGTCTTACAAGAGACCTTTTTTTTTTGTTTTTGTTTTTGTTTTAGTTTTTACTGTCCCTTTAATGAAGGGAGCAATTCCTGCATTCAGATATTGTAGTCTGTTAAAACAACAAAACAAAACACAGAATCTCCTATTTAGAGATAATGGGGAGAAAGTGGCCTCTGGGGAAAAGGAAGGAGGGAAGAACAACCCCAGGAGGGCCAGCACTAATGCTTGGTGTTGAGTTAAACAGAATGCACTTGCCTTTCTTTAAAAACATAATATATATCTCATTTGTCTTCTTCCCAGATACTACATTAGTAATGAACATAACGGAATGCCAGGAGGAAGAAATCTATATAGGTAAGAGCTCTATCAAGTTTTTGACTTGAGTCTTCTTAGCTGAAGAATGATTTCTGGGTTTTTTTTTTCCCCCTTGTCTTAATTAACTAGAATTGTAATTAAGAGCTTCTGTTCCTTTATAAATCAAACCTCCCCATGTCACCAAAAGAGAATGGCTTTATTAGATGCTTTATGTTATTTCCAAACAGTGGGAGGTTTGAGGTTATAATGAATTAATTCATGGAGTTATCTCACACTAAAAAGTTTTTGAGCATTGCTTTGGCATTCTGATAGCTTTGAAACCAGAATATGGCATTGTTCAATTCCATCGTTTCGTTTCTACTTTCATCAACCTTAATTTCCACCATTGGTTTACAGAATCCAACTTAATGACTACACAAAAGTGACATGCCCGAGTTGTGACCTGGAACCAGAGAGATGTCAGTACTATTCTGTATCATTTAGTAAAGATGCAAAGTTCTATCAACTCAGATGTTCAGGTAAGTGTGAATGGGCACGGGCAGGGAAGACAGCACCACCATGTCCGTCTGTCAACCCCCCCTAACATTCCCTCAGGCTGCACACTTGTCTAGCCTTCCACTCACCAGCTGATGTTCCCTCCTCTCTTCAGACAACGTTCACCACCCTCCTGGCTCAGTCTGCCCATCTGTTTCCTTCTGTGTCCTGTCTGGGACATGCTCTTGCTGCCCTGCTCAGTTTTCTTCTCTCGAATCTGAGCCACTCTTGAAATCACTGAAGTCCCTTCTCTTCAAACTTTAAGTGATGTGTTAACCACCTTTTCTCCCCTTCTAACCAGGAGATTTACATGGCTTGCTTTTGACTGAACACACCCATAAGTACACTCACACACTGGAGCCTGTGTATAGCAGAAGCACTTCATTGTTTTAGATAGATGGATGGATGGATAGGTAGATAGTTATTAGATTTTTTTAATCGTAGATCTTTTATTATGTACTTGCCCCTTTGAGAAAATGTATGTGGCTAGTGCCTGTCACCCAGCCTGCTCACTGTTCCATCTTCTGTTGCTGTTTAATTTTCATTTTCCGTATGGTAAATGAAGAAGCTTGGCAAGGACAGGCAAGGACTTCCACAGGTCGCACAGCTAATCAGAGGCCAACAGCACCCAAGCCCAGGTCTCCACCTCCTGAGTGCTCCATAAGCACTATGCTAGATTACTTCTCAAAAAGAAAGAATCCATATATTCTGGAAAGAACTGGCCCCTCGCTGAAAAGAGATCTCCTAACCAGCCAAACGAATCTTTCTTTACCAGCACCTTTTCCTTATCATTATATTTTAGTTTCTGTGACTGGTTTTAGTGACCATTTCTTGGGCATGCATTTCATACTAGGAACAGTGCTAAAAGTTTTATATTTGTGGTCTTGTTTGATTCCTAAGAAAACTCTATAAAGTAGATATTGCCCTCATTTCACATGTAAAGAGATTGAAGTATAGACATGTTGTCCTAAGTGACACAGCAGGTAAGCCAGGATTCAAACCCAGGTCTGTATAGTGCCTTCACTATGGTTCTGATCAAGAATCAAACAGTATTATTTAAATGCATCAAAATTAACTAGCTCACCAAATAGCTTTTTTATACATTACCTTCTAGTCTGCAACTACCACAGTTGGGATAAATAGTGAAGATATGTTCATGTGAGAAAAACACTTTTGCATGCCAGAAAGGAATCGCTTATCCAAGTCAGGCACTGTGCAGATGTGCCCCCTGGCTCAGGACTCCGTGGGGGCGGGGGCGGGGCAAGGAAATCCGCCCTAAGGAGGCGTGGCCTGAGAGCGGGCGTGGTTATCGCAGGATTGTGGACTTGGGGTGGGGAAGGAAGGATAGTAGCCGTCAGAGGTCCCCTGGTTTAGTTCACAGATGAGGAAATTGAAGGGGGCAGCATTCCCAGGGCACCCGGTAGAGCCAGAGGTGCATTTTCTGCTTCATTCCTCTGATCCTTGTGCCTTTTTGGTAATACTTACTACAATCAAATTGCACTTATTTCAAAGAAAAAACAGCTAACACTTAGTAAGCCCCTTATACCACTATGATAGTTATTCTATCAAAGCTAAATGGTATCAAAATGATATCAAAGTTAAGTGGTAACAAATGCCATTTTTGAAAACTATGCTATTTTCTTTTCTTAAAAAAAAAAATCTCACCTAAAATATTTTCCCCTGATTATGTTTATAGGCCCTGGTCTGCCCCGCTACACTTTACATCGAAGCAGCAATGATGAAGGTATTTTCTAAGGTTTCACTTTTCCTTTGCTCATTTTAAGTGTATGAATAGGACCAACATGTACTTAACATAGTGGGATTTTTTTTTTTTTTTTTTTTGGCTTTAGAATGTTTGAATAATGATTTGAACTCCAGGATTCTAATCTAAAGCATGCATAGTCCCTTGGGGCGCCTGGGTGGCTCAGTAGGTTAAGTGTCTGGCTTCAGCTCAGGTCATAATCTCAAGGCCTGTGGGTTCCAGACCCTCACAGGGTTCTGTGCCAACAGCTCAGAGCCTGGAGCCTGCTTTGGATTCTGTCTTCATCTCTCTCTCTGCCTCTCCAAAGCTTGGGCTCTTTCTCTTGCTCTCTCTCAATAATAAATAAATAAACTTTAAAAATTAGTGGGGAAAAAAAAAGAATACATAGTCGACTCCATCAGTGAATTGCCTCTTATTACTGCTTTGCATAATCCATATTATTCACGTGGTAACAAATGACTGCCGTCTGGAATATTTGTTTAGAACTGAGAGTCCTGGAAGACAATTCAGCTTTGGAGAAAATGCTGCAGGAGGTCCAGATGCCCTCAAAAAAACTGGATTTCCTTATTTTGAATGAAACAAGTAAGTTAAATTTCTTTAAGAATAGAACTGCTCATGGAAACACCAATAAAAATGTCTCTAAACGTGATAACTTTTATCTGAAAATATCTGTATTCAAGAATACACATATGTAACTCTAACCTAAGTTTATTTTTTCTATGAAATAGCCTGTCATGAAAACTGGTAGTTTTACTTGTTTAATTTAAAATACAGTACCAGTCTATGTAAAATTTATTCTGTTAAGAGGAAAGCCTTTGGAAAAACTCCAGTATTGCTACTTCAGCTTCATTCTGTTAGTAACTCTGTTCTATAAAGTATTAGTTGTGCATTTAATTTAATGATATCCTAATATATTTTGCCTCTAACCCAAAGAGATAAAAAAATATGTCTGAGATAAACGTATAAAAAAATTAGGGTTGGCTGTAAAATGTTGAAACTTCAGACTCCAAAGAGAAATCCTGGATTTTGTAACCTTCTCCCTGCCACAGTTAGCCTTGTCCCTGTGCAGGGAGTCTGAGTCTAGCACTGGTCATGTGCAGAAACCACTAAGAATGGGGTGGAGGTGGGGTTCTTTGAGCAGGAAATGCAGTCGGTTCATTTTTATTTGTTTGCTTTTTTTTCCATTAAGAGCTAATTACTCATAGGAGATGGGGGAATCCACCAGGACTGATTTATTTTACATATTTTTAAAAAACATACAGGCTAATAATAGAAAAGATTCAAAAAGATTCATCCAAGTTTAAATAGCAGGAAAGGCCCCGGAAAGCAGGAGGTGCTTCTGGAGAACTCAGAGTGGGGCTACTCAAATGAAACGTGCATAAGAATCACCGGAATGGTGCTAAGGCAGCGTTCTGTGATCCCGCAAGGGGTGAGCCCAGGGTTCAGAGTCTGTGACTCGCTCCTTGGCGATGCCAGTGCTGCTGGCCCCTGAATCAGGCGTGACGGGCAAGGATTTAGAGTTCTGGAGAGCCACCTGGACTGTTGGTGCAGAAGGCACTGCGCACTGAGGTAGGATAAAAAGTGGAGGATCCCAAAAGTTTCTGACTCAGAGAAGCCACAGGACTGGATGGACAATCTGATAGGGAGTGAGGATGGAGCTTAGAGCCAGAGACTCCAGCTGTGAGGCGGGTGTACATTCAAACTCCAGGAAAGGAAGACCTGGAGGGAAGAGGGGAAGAGGCCCAGGAGGAGGGGCAGAAGGTGGTGGGACTGGGGATTACAAAGAACCCGCCCCCCAAAGAAAACACTGATCTTCAGAATGATGGAACTAAAACACTTCTAATCAACTAGTATCCATTCAAACAAAGGAGAGATCAAATGATGAGTTTGTCATACTTACTGAAAACAACATGGTCAACACACGGCTTCACACTCTATTAAGGAAATAATAACTCAAATATAGAAGGCATAAAATAATCAGCCAAAGGCAAATTAAAGAGAAATCTATTTATATAAAGATTTTACTCCTAAAACTTTCCTTTTACATCAACTGAGATAACTATAACAAGACAGAAAAGAAAAGAAAGACAGAAAGAAGAATGTAAAGAAGCAGCAGCTCTAGAGATACGAATTATTTCCCCCTTCAGGTTAAATCTATTGAAGCTGGAAATAATCTGATTAAAATATGGAACATCTCTCTCCCTGTCTCGCTCTCTTTCTCTCTCTCACTCTCTTGCTCTCTAAGATTTATTAGTGTACCTCATCATCTTGAATCTCTGGAGCACAGGAAACCAATTCGTTATTTAGGGACAAATTTTATTAAACTGATGCTAAATCAAGCACAAAGAATTAAACAGATCTGCAGACCATACAGAACGTTCACAACAGTCTGCTCCGTGTAAACCTGATTTCCTTCTGTGAAACACGGAGCTGAAAATGGGAACTCAGCTCTGCGGTCTGGGATGGCAATAAGAATTACAAAAATGTTATTAAATCAGAATTTTAAAATAGAGTTGGGGCCAACTAAAAATCCTAAACATCTTCAAGAAAATTCAAGAAGAGGAAAACATTTTGGAGGAAAACTTAGAACATAAGCCATAAACAAACTAGATAAGTAGATCAGATGCCAAAGAACAGAATCATAAAAACAAAACATTAGCAATTCTAAGATGCACTTTTATTTTTACCAGGCACCAATGTATTTAATAGATACATTAGAAATGACTTTATGGCTTTAATCTTGACTAGTATCCTACCCTGAAGGAGAATATTTTTATATCTTAAAAACATACTGAATCCAAGCAGTTTGTTTTCTTTCTCAATTCTAATGTAACAAACTGTTGACTCCTAGCTATGATTTATCACTGACAAAGAGACTAGATCATGTGCAAATAATTATTCTTACTTTACTAATTAATCTTTCTGATTGTTTAGAATTTTGGTATCAGATGATTTTGCCGCCTCATTTTGATACATCCAAGAAATATCCTCTCCTAATAGACGTGTAAGTATTCAAGAGGAAGGAACAATTTGGAAGTTAATCATTGTACTTTTTTTTTTTTTTTTTACCCAGGGCAGCTTACAGAAAATTAATGTTTAAAAATGTTTAAAAAATCCTTTTTCTCTTCCTGAATCCTTGTGAAACAGTTTTACTGTTTCCTTCTTCCATTTTGCACTCACAAACCAAACCTTTGTTTTCTACTATCTTTCTAACGGAGAGAGTAGACATCTCTTTTGTCATATTTTTGTTTTGATTTGTTTCTGAAATACAAAGGAATTCCAAAGAATTTTCAGGTCCCAGTTTTATCCTTATCTGCACATTTTAACATGCAAGAGATAGGTATTAATAGTGTTAACAATTTCTCTACCCCCAGATTTGCCCCCACATCTCCAATGGTGGCCTTTCATTCACTAGGACATCACTATTCTTTTCCATTAGTTCCTGAAATATCACTGCCTGGTATTTTCCATTCCCATATTTGGTGAAGAGATGTGATCTAGGAAATTATTCATTATAATCCAGACGTCTTCAGGTCTTAGAGAAACTTCTGAAATCACAAATCTTGGGACAGTAAATGTAAACTCATGCACATTCTAAATTCGGCATCTTTGTAAAATAGTTTTGATAATGATTGGGAATATATTTTACTGTACTCCTTCTAAAATTGCCCCGATCTCACATTTGATGTGACAATGCCACTCTTTCTGTCTTAGCTTGTCTCATTTCCTTTATTAAAAAAAAAAAAAGCCAAAATAAACCAACAAATGTGCTGGGGACCTGCTGCACACCAGGTGATTTGCAAAACTATATGAGGAGTTCTATTGCGCCCATTTATAGGAGAAAAAAAGGAGCGGTGTTGATGTCCAACAGAGCCTGTTGCACTGTATTTACAGTTCCATGTGAACAAAAAATAAAAGCTCAAAGATAGAGAAAAGGTATTTTAAACTTTGAAATATGCTGTATGATTTTCAGTAAGCCTTATTACTTTGACTACAGTGACACTAATTTGCTTTAGGTTTTAGCCCCCATATTGAAAACAGATCCTTTAGAAAAGAGTGATATTTTTATCTCTTTGACTCCCTAGTAAGGAATGGTTAGACCTCCCCTTTATAAGGAAAGTTTAAAAAAACAGGATAAATTTACTGCCTGTTTCTTTTCAGTTATTTTTCTTTTCCCATCCTTAGATGTCTAAATCTTTGCTTTCTATTTTTTTTTTAAATAATGTTGTTTAATCTTAGGGGGTTAGGTGACTTGACACATAACTAATATTAAGGGAAGCTGTTACTGTACCAAATCTAATATCATGGAATCTAGTATCATTTCACATGTTGTTAAAAAAATGTTTACTCACCCAAGAAATGCACAAGAGCATTCTTCTCCTTAAAAGTTAGAATGTTACAATATTTAGTTTAAAATTAAAGTAATATAATGTTTGTTAAAAACCAAAGTTCTTTTGATGGAACAACGGCATGCGCTAGAGGGACAGTGAGCAGATCAGTAGGAGAAATGGGCTTGGAGGGAGAGGTCTAGGTCCAGGAGTCCTGTAGATGGTGCAAAGATAGCGCTATTGGGAGCTTGCCTTGATTAACAAATGGAAATGAGAGGGCTTGATGGAAAGTGTGCATCCAGCTGTGTGGGAGTGGGTTATAGCCTGTAAAGATCGCTGATATCAGGGAGTTACAGTCTTTAGTAGGTGGAATGCTGAACAACAACATACCCAATTCTCAATACAGTCCACTTCTTTCTCCTTTGAAGTTTTAAGGAATAGCATTCATTCATACTTTGGCCCATTCCACTATGACTCATGCACATTTGCCTTACTGTGCAACCCCATCTAGGGTTGGGGAAGAAACTGCATATTATACAGCAGTCAAAGTAATCCTTAAGGAAGTTCCAGCCTAGGAAATACATGTGTGGTCGAGGAGTGGTTGTAAGCCAGGGAGGAAAGATATAGTCAAAGCTGCATTTATTGTCATCCTCATTAATTTTTCCAAAACAACTTCCCTATCCCAACTATTAAGTCTTTATCTCTTTGATTTCCAACAAACATATGACTTAGAAAATGTTGGCCTATGAAGTCTGTGTTTGATACCAGTCTTCAAAGGTAATACTGATGGACATCTTTGAAGGAGACACACAGCCGTTATAGTCATGTTGCCAGGTTTTAGAGGAACCATTGTTGAAGCCCTGGTGGCTGGCACAGTTTCAGGCTCATGACCTGGTGAGATGCACACTTCTTGTCCACAGGGAGTAGAAATACAAGCACTCCTTATTTGATTCCGAAAAACCACAAAGGCTAACAATTTGGGATTTTTCACAGATATGCAGGCCCGTGTAGTCAAAAAGCAGACGCTGTCTTCAGACTCAGCTGGGCTACTTATCTTGCAAGCACCGAAAACATTATCGTAGCTAGCTTTGATGGCAGAGGAAGTGGTTACCAAGGAGATAAGATCATGCATGCAGTCAACAGAAGACTGGGAACATTTGAAGTTGAAGATCAGATTGAAGCAGCCAGGTGAGTGACTAGGAGATGAAGTCTAAGATCATCTGATTTTCCTCCCTCGTTTATGTTTCAAAGTTGTAAAGTGTAAAGAATATGAAGTGTTCTGGGATGAACCTTTCATCTTTGGGATGCATTTTTCATGAAGATATCACATTTATATAAAAAATATATGTCATTATAGACTTATATAAAGGTTAACTTTATGTGTGTGACTCTAGAGAGTTGGTATATGTGCTACCACCACCTTCTAGGAACAAAGACTCGAAATTCTTCTAACACATGGACAAACTGAGGAGTAAATGCACCCAAGTAAACACCTAACTCAACAAGTGAGCCATCCCTGTCGTCAAGTGCAAGTGAAGGAGTTAGTGTTCCTTTAGAGTGGAAGGAGCTACACCACGTGTGACAGCTATGAAGTCCTAGGAGTGGCGCTCTCAGTCTGGCTGAGGGTTACTTTGCCACTTGAGGTAAATTTTGGAGCATAGCCATCAACACTCACAATTATAAGGGCCTCATTAAGTATGAACCACATGTCATTCTTGTGCTTTCAGTCATGGGACCACAGATAGACATGATCTGGCTTAAGAGAAATTTTAATCATCAATAATGGTCACTATGTAATGCACATGTAACATGGGCAGTGTTTTTCCTGAATTTTCATGGGAACTGCACAGCAGCCCTGCAAGGTTGGTGTCTGTACCCCCACATTTCAAGTAAAAAAAAAATTCCAGGCTCTTAGGCTAGGCAGTGTGCCAAGGGAAGTCAGGATTTGAATCCAGTCTCCAACTCACATACAGCTTCATTCAACTGGTAAATGGGAAATGTAGTCTTTGAATTCTGTAACCAACTGCATGGATGTCGTGGGAAACATTATAAGTGGTTGATTTAAAATAATGCTGTGAAATCATAAACTAGCAAATGCAGAAAAATTGTGAATGATCAAGTGGGTGGAAGTAAATTCCTTTAAAAACAAGAAACAACCAAAGAGAAGAGGACTGTTTATTAAGTATCCATAAGTCTCTTACACCAAAGTTAATGAATGATTAGCTATTTTTCCTTTAAAGTAAAAAAGAGAGAAAGGGAGGTTTAGATTAGAGAGAGGATGAACTGGTTCAGGAGTAAAGCTGTGATATTTTATTTTTTTCTGTTTTATTAATTTTTGAGAGAGACAGAGAACGAGTTGGGAAGAGAGAGAGGGAGAAACAATCTGAAGCAGGCTCCAGGCTTCTAGCTGTCAGCACAGAGCCCATTGAGGGGCTCGAACCCACAAACTGTGAGATCACGACCTGAGCTGAAGTTGGATACTTAACCAACTGAGCCACCCAGGTGCCCCAAAGCTCTGATATTTTCAAACTAAATATTTATCCAAATTGATCCTCTGTGAGAAAGGGCAGACCTTCTAGTGCTTCTCAAATCCAACATTACAGAATTGCTATCCACAATATACATCTCCAGTTTAAAAAGTTAATGCAGGGCCCTTGGGCAGTCGGTCAGTGAAGCAGCCAGCTCTTCGTCTCAGCTTAGGGCCTGGTCTCCCAGTTCAGTGACTTCGATCCCTGCATGTGTCTCTGAATTGATGACGCAGCCTGCTTGGCATTCTGTCTCTCCTCTCTACCCCTTCCCTGCTTGTGCTCACTCGCCTGCTCTCTCTCTCTCTGTCTCAAAATAAATAAACTTAAAAAAAATAAAAAATAAAAACGTAATGAGAGGTAGTGTATTTATACAACAGAATACCATTTTGGTGACTAAAAAGAACAAAATACATAGATGAATCTCACAGGCTTTTGGATGAAAGAAGCCAGGCAAAAATGTGTATTATCCTGCATGACCCATTTTATATAAAGTTCAAAAACAGGCACGGATTGGAATCCTATAAAAGGAAAATATTTTATGTTTTCCTATTGCAAAGGGAGAAATGAGCCAGAGGCTTCCAGGGGATAGGAATGTGCTATATGTTAGTTTTTAGGGTGTAGTCACTTCGTAAAGGCTTAGCAAGTGTACACTCATGATTTGGTGGACATTTCCATACATACATGTGGTCTAAGTTTTAAAAGTTTACAGATAGAAGATAGTGAATTGAAAACTACTTAATTGTAATTTTTCGCTAATAATGCTTAACTCAGGGCAGCCTAAGGCATATATCTAAAATTGAAAACACAAAAATTCTCCAAGTCACATACAGGTCAACATAAGGTCACCACCCCACATCAATACTACAAAGTTAAAGAGTCCCATTTTCTAGATTTCTTCTTAAAGGGAACAAATTACCTTTTGATGTAAGGCTAAGATTAAGAAAAGAGTGCAAAGAACATTTTTTTTTATTTCTTTACCTCAATACCAATCCTGAACACAATTTAGCAGCAAAAAGACTTCTTTCTTCATCAAGGAAAAACTGCATCCTATTTATTGAGTGCTGAGCTAACTAATCAACACCCAGCATAAGAAGGGATTTATTTAGACAATGATGTTTAAGTTCTCAGGTAGGGGCCCAGAGACATTTCTAAGCCCTACCCAGATGTTCTCCCTGCCTCTCTATTTCTCCATGGCAGGGGCAGCCTCTCTTAAACTCAAAAACATCTGGAGAGATTTAAATTCAATTATGTAAAGAAAAGTGCATCTGGGCTGCAAATTTTTATATAAAGCTGTGAAAAAAACTGCCAGGATTTGTTTTCTGTGAAACACACACACACACACACACACACACACACACACACACACACACATGCAAACAGACAAAATTTTTATGGACTCCAACAAAAGTAAACCGTGTTCATCTGACCCCTGAGTTTAAATGACAGAAACCCTTCTCAGGTGTTTATTTGATTGCCAGCGTAATTAATCCTGGATTCCAATAGGATGAAATAGAGAACAAATGGCAGGGCTTCCTAATTGTGTACTTACCTTAGTTTTCTATACACAATGCAATGCTAATTCATGGACTTCTTCCATGTATTTTAGACGATTTTCAAAAATGGGATTTGTGGATGACAAACGGATTGCAATTTGGGGCTGGGTGAGTAGTTGGTTAATGAATCTGTATGCATATAGTTAGTGACTATAATCCAGAGCATGATTATTTATATTTGGCATGTAAATATTTAGAGATGGAAATCATGTATTTTTAATCTAAGAAGATCCAAATAAAATGTCTTCAATCTTTAGGCAGTGAGTCCCTGTTAGACATACAGCTTTGTTTATTCTGTTTAAGGAGGGAGCTGAAGGAGGTAAGGAAAAGAGAGGATGGAGGAGAATGTCCCGGAGGGAGAGTAGCAGACAAAAAAGGAGGGAGATTTTTCTCATGAGTCAAAGTCAGTAAAGATCTAGTGTGTATTGATTTTGTTTTTTTTCAATTAGTGTCCAGCAAACTTTTGACGCCTTTCCCCCTTAGACCTATCAAGAAATGGGATGAGGGCTCTGAAAGTGTAGTCTTTAGATATTGTCCAATTAAGGCCAATTTAAGCCCTTCCCTACCATGCTTTCTATCTCTAAAGAGGCACAGTATATAAAGATGTGAGAAATATGGAAACTGCGACTTGCTTACCATATGTCCTGAATTCCTTTACCTCCACAAAAATAACTGTTTCCATTCCTTAGTCATATGGAGGGTACGTGACCTCAATGGTCCTGGGAGCAGGCAGTGGCGTGTTCAAGTGCGGAATAGCCGTGGCGCCCGTCTCACGGTGGGAGTATTATGGTATGTAATTACTATCAGGTACAAAAAGACACAGAATGGTGACCTTAAAATGTCAATGACAGAATCATTCCTTTTTGAGTTTCAGTGTTTCCTCAGGAAATAAGCTGATTCATCATAGATGTACTTTGTGGTTATCCAAGATCAAATGATCTCACTTATTCTGCTATTGCAAAAGGCTGGGTGGTATTATTTGATATCTACACATTTACTTATCAATAAATGCTGTTTTACAAATTTCAAAACATCTCTAATGATACCTTTCTGCAGATAAACCCTTCCTTATGTTTATTCTGCTTTGAGCTTTGGGGCTTCACGTATAAGGTCAAAAATAAGTAGGGCTCTTTAGGTGGGAAAAGGAGAATAGGGACAAGGAAATACCTACGGGGTCTGTCTCTAAGTTAATGAAAGCCACTCTAGGATCTCCTTTTCATCATTCAGAAAATAATTATATAAGGCATCATACACATGTAAGACTATAATTCCCAGGGGGAGGGAGTGAGCAGATGAATTATTTTCTGCACCTCTTCAGACCCCATCTCAAATCCTTTATGTGATAGACTCATTGATACCAAACATGCTTATTAAATATTTTTGGCCCCAATATATGGTAGTACCAATCTTGTGGAAAGCCTTTTTTAAAGCCTAAGTCAAGAGAAGCCAATGTACAGATAATAAAGTATAAACACATAATAATTAAATAAAATTTGCTGTCTTTCTGTAAAAAATAAAAGGAAAACATAATTATAACTTAGTCCATACACAAATGGATTTGTTTTCATAGAATACTTTCCTGCTTGATACTAATAGTTCTGTTGCATAGCTTGTTTTTGGAGACCTCTGGTGGCCAATAAAATAATAGATGCAACCTTTATGAGTTTAAATGTCTAATAAGAGAGCTTTATTAAACATATATGGACCAACCCAACTTTCCAGACTCAGGAACTTTCTAGAATTATTACATATGTGTTAATTTGAATAATTTTATTCAAAGATCAGATAGAAGGAATCCATAAATTGTATTTCAAAGATGTATTATAACTCTATTATGCATTTAAGTTAAACTATTATTAAAACTTCGGGTCTTCTCACACATGTAAATCTGATTACGTAGGAAGTAAGGGTTATTATGTTCTAGGACAAGAAGAATTAAGGTCTTCTGTTGTTTGGGAAAAAATGTATTTTGTCCTTAAGGACTATTCCCATTCTATCATATGAACAACCTAAAGTATCCATATTTAAATGTTAAAATGTATGCATATTTTATGAAGATCTTATATTTTAAAATGTCCTTTAAAATATTATATTTTCTATGTTAGTGTCCTCTAGACCTGTAAAGTTGCCTATAGTCTGTATTCCTTTTAATCAAAATGATAAAATACTGCCATTATTTATTTTGGAGGACAGTATTTTGATTTCCATAGGAAAAACATAACGAATACATGTGGAGTAATTAACACTCATTATCAATATAGTTTTTAAATCTACTATGCCAGTCATTTAAAAAGGGTTAGAATGTTACCTAAGGTGGTTATTGTTGTTGTGTGTATGTGTATAATATATTCATATATATGATGTTTAAAAATAGGACAAAAATATGTTTAATTATCCAAAATAACCAATTATGCAGCCATATTTATAGACAAAAGAGCTTACATTATTTCAGCAGATATTAATGTAACCTATTTCACAGTACACAACTGTTATAATGCCAAAATTGAGGGCTCACCACAAAATGAGAAAAAACAGATGTTTAACTTGCATTGTGATAGAGTGAGCTAATACAGGGATATGCAGCAAATAAATGATACATGAATTCTTTGTTTTCATTATAGTGAGTTTTAACCTGCCCTCCCCCCAAAATCTGATTTAAGCAGGCAACTAGTAATTGAACATTATAAGGGATTTCCAAACGGAAATTAAGGTATATGCTTATGTCAGAATTAAAACCTCAAGACAGTCGAGGCAATAAATGACTGTCTAACTTAGATTCTTTGTGAGGGTCAGATGGTAATGTAAAGAGCCCTTACCTTTTAGCACTCCACGGTTGCTTTTTATGCACATGGGTTATTGATTGGGTTCTAGATCATCTAGTTTGATCTCCCTCTACCCTCATTGGTTGTGGCTAAGTATGGAAAAATGTGAGTCTGAGCAGGTGTGTCTGGTTGCTTTAACAAGCCTGATAACAATGATCTTGAGGGGACAGTCCGGAGAGGCATACTATACTATACAAGTTAGACCCATGAGAGCACATAAAGTAACTCAATAAAAAGAAGAAAAGTCTTACTGTGTGAATTAAGTGTTTTTAAATTTTTTCATCACAGATTCAGTGTATACAGAACGTTACATGGGTTTGCCAACTTCTGACGACAACCTTGACTATTACAGGGTAAGAGATGAGAAGCCAGACCCATTTTATAACCTATTTATAAGTTGTTTAAGAACATTTTTAAGTGTATCTATTCTAGAAAATATATATTTTTTATTTCCAACAAAATTCTTGTTAAAAAGAAATAACACAGGTGGTTTAGAGATACTCCAATAGCTTCCCCTTCTACATTCTGCATAATTAGTCTTTATCGTATGCTATATAGGTCACAATATGCATTCATTTGGAAATACAAAGCAACACCAGATAATTACTTTAATTATAAAAATTTCATTTAGAAAACATGTCAAATTCAACATATTCCTTTAGAGCCCATAAGACTCTCTAAACCTTTTGCTCTATATTAAAATGTCTATGGTATTATCATAATTAAGATGTATGTACAAGCCTATGATTTTCTTATTCATACCAACTATGTACAGTTTGTGCAAACCAGATTTGAGTGGAACAGGTGACTGGTAGGTACAGTTGGGCAGCGCCCTGCAAAACCCTTGAACCCACATTACTGAATAGCACCCAGCATGGCTAGCTGATGGGAGACAAGTGGGCGGGTTGCTTTGCAGACGAGCTATAGCACTGAAAATGTGGCCTGGAAGTAACAGTCATTGGCAGTGGCGTGTGCTAGCATGGATGCCATGGCGGAACCAGGGCGCTGTCTCTGGTGCCACACTGATGTCGCCGCAAGTGCTAGCCTAAGCCTAGGGACCTCTGTAGCACTTAGACTCAGGAAAGTTTTGGAAGAGCCAATCTGTCATGTTTGTTGAAACGCCAAAATTTGTAGATGACAAAGTAAGTCATCTCATGTTTACCTTCTCTGGAGGAAATTGGAAACTCTTCTCAGGACAGTGAATTAAAAAGCAAGAAAAACAAAAACAGGAGTAAGTTACCACGATTTCTCATCTGTGCCACAAGTCTCTCTGCACACGGGCTTCATATCAATGCATTGCTCTGAACGGTATTTGTATGTTTTTGTAAGGTGCCACCATTACTATAGATTCTGAATCATGTGATCAAAACACAGTAAAACTCATAGTATTTCGAGTTTTGTAACCTAAGTATACACAGTTTAGTTTTCCCTCTTTGTGCTTTATTTATGAAGGCTCAGCATAGAGGCCATGCAGGGAGGAGCTTGTGGCTGTGTCTGGGACTGCGTGTGTGTGTTTTCCTCTCTGTTTTGCAGTCAAGATAGGAAAGTGACAACCTGTAAGGTGACATGCACAAATCATCTTCCACTACAAAGTGGTCCCATGGTCAGGTTGTCTCCATTTCCGCTGGTTTTCCCCCCGAATACTTTGGACTCAATTTTTCCCATTCTTCTTCCTCCATGCCCAATAAGTTATTGTAGACATCTTTCTTCATCACCATTTTGCTGCTGTCACAGGACTATCTGCTTTTCTAATAATAATGCGACCGGTGTCCCCTTCGCTTGTCTTACACTCCAGTCTATACCACAGAGAGGTGTGAGATTAATCCCCACCTTCCCACAAGCAACACTTTCATAGATCTTTTGTGTGACTCAGTTGAATCCAACTCTCAGTCTTTAACCAGGGGGTCAGCCTCCTTCTCACAATGGTCTAGTTCACTTACAATGATCACTGTTCTCTGAATATTTCTGGGCCTTTTCCGGTTCTGTTCCTTATGCCTGGAATGTCACTTCCCCTATATCTCCATTTACTAGGAAATCTGTACTGATCTTCTAGTAGACTGGCATCCCTTTTGATTCTTATGACATTTTCTTGTATCTCTCTTACTCTCAGGTGCTCTTGAACTCATGGTTATTTTGTACTCCCTTTTCCCCTCAACACTATTATTAACTGTTCAAGTCTTCACTCAGCATTGAATTCTTATATTACCCAGTCTGACCTGACCTTAAACCTTGATTTAAGATCTTTTTGAAAGGAAGCAGGCTTATAAAAGTTGCATGTCCCCATCACTTCTCTCATTTTCCATCGGGAATTTTCTTGTCCATAACCTGACCAGGACGCAATGGTATGCCTATTTGCTGAGTTGCTGAAGGGTTCTCCAAAATATCCCAAAGTACTAACAACTGCTGGAACAGAGGCATACTGTCCAGGACCCTAACCCTGACTCTAGAATCTGCTGGGTGTTAAGTCAAAAATCCAGGTTAAATATCCCATTCTGAAAAGTCTTTGAACCTAGAAGCACAGGGTTAAGTTCAAACTCTGACATCTAGGGGAGTCCACACCACCTACTGTAACTTCCCTCAATGAACATCAGCCACCAGGGTGTTTCCTCTTGTGCCAGCCCTCCCCCTCTAGGATGATCGATTTTGATCTACAATTTTATCCTGCATGTTTTCCAGATTTTCCCATACACTCCTCATTCCCACTCTTCCTCACCTCTACTCGCCCTGAGGTGGCCACGTTCGTCTCTCCCCTTAGGTGCTCGCCGCATGAGGTAGTCATGTAAATAGAAGTCCCTTCCCACTGCCAATGGCAACACACGCACACTGGGTGCACAGAGTCACTCTTTCACTTCACTGTACAGATGGCACCCGAGGACTGTTTAATCCTTCCACGCCAGGAGTCGAGTTTTCTTGGCACAAAATTCAGTGCTGGCAATGGACACATTAAAACTGCCAGTACCAGGGAGCTAAAGGTTCCCAATGTGTTACTCAGAGGAATGCTTTGGGAGGGTGAGAGTTAAGGTGTGTAGGGAAAGTGAGGCAAACGCGTTCACTAAATTGTTTCCACCCTGGTAAGTTGCTTCCTCAGAGTGTGGAGAGCCGAATCTGAGTGCCTATATTTGGTGCACAGCAGGCTTTAGAATAAAGCTGCCCTCCTTTGTTTTTTAAATAAGCCTGTGCTTTTGTCTCTGGCAAGAATACATTCAAAGATTCTATTTTCCTCTGAGGCCCCAGCTGCCCCTCTGGACCCCATCTTTTACTTTCCTTTCCCAGGTTGTTTTTATTTCTCTCTCTCTCCTTCTCTCCCTCCCCTCTCCTCCCACCCTTTTGGAAAAGACAAAGAAGACAGCTCCTTAGAGGCTTTCAGTACCCTGTGCATGTCTGTGGGTCAGAAGGGGATATTTTGAAAATGATTCCCATTTAGTCTGACTCATGGACTCTCTTCAATACATCCAGGATAGGAAGGACCAAAGTGAGCAATAAGCAAGCCCCTGATCTTTGTTTACATTTGCAGCTAATGAATCATCAATATAGTAGCCAGGATTATAGCCTTTATAAGAGAAGACAATTTTTAAATTAAAAAAAAATGATAAAAATGATTCATTATTAGGTCATTGATGACCTAGGTTTGGAAGGATTTAGAGAAGCCCACATCACCCAGAGAAGGACATTTTATGAAATAAAGGTCCTACTTATGGTTTAGGAAAGGGAATTTGAGAAACAGGGAGGGGGGTGCCATGTAGAGTTGTTCGGTTTGTGCACTGCTAAAAACCAGTCTACACTCCAGTCACTAAGACATGCACCTCTGGGGCTGCATGGAACCAGAAGGAATGCCTTTGCCTACTCTTACAAAGCTCCCACATGGATTAGTAGACCTTAGGACTAAGGCTCAGACCCAGTGCAGTGACATGAAGTGTCTCTGTAAGACCCTGGTAGATAATCACCCAACTACTGCCAAGTGGCAAGCACTTTTAAAGGTAGCTCTATGGAAACATCTTTTCACTGAAACAGTGAGTGTCAGTCCACAGCAGACCAAAATGTGACAGATTTGAGTAAAGGAATCAGATAATGAGAAAACCCTCAGCCCTAATAGTAAGAAGCAAATCGCAGCTGCAGCCACACCTTGAGGCGTATGTTCCTCGCAGACACTGATGAGTGGTCTTTCATATGGTCAGTCCTCGGCCGTTTTAATCACATCTATTAAAAAAAATTAACATGTGGTAGACTTTCACTCACCCATTCAAGGTGCCTGGCATTTTAATTGTTCAGAAGTTTATTAACTTGTTGATGAGATAAAGCATGCACACAAAATTTTCAAAGAAATTTAAAAGAGAGTAGGTAATAAACCATGAACTCAAATATGACAGAGTGCCTATGTGTGGAAAAGACCAGAGGTTTCCAAGTTGTGATTAGCCCCGGGAAATTTGAATTTTGAGCATGTGGGGAAGGGACAGGAAGTGACCAAGAAGTTTGGATTTCACCTTCCCCCCGATTCCTGACTCCTCTCAACTGGTGTGTGTGGGGGGGGGTCAGTTTCATTTACTGTTTACTTCATTCATTGTTTTCACTCATTCATTCAGTGCTTGCTTCTATGGCCACACACTAGGCTCAGCTCTTAACATGGATTATTCAGTTCAGTTCTCCATCCCATTCTCTGAGATAAGTGCTCTAATTATCTTAATTTTACTGACACTGAACCTGAGGCACAAAAATGTTACATAAATATAGAGACTGAGGGGTGGGAAAGGGTGGGGCACTTATGTGAGGCCAATAAAGGAAGATTTGGGAAATAAAGAGGGCGGGTGGAGACGCTCTCCATAGGTTACAGAGAGGGACAAGGCAGACAGGACAGCACACACATGAGTAGCAGGTACAGCTGGCTTCCTGGGGATTTGTGAAGCAGGTTGGAGGAACCGACGGATCACACGGAGGCAGGGCTGTGAGGAGAGCGGGCCAAATGGTGGCCTATAAGGCAGGGCATAGACCAGGGTGGGAAAGGATTTATGAGTTCGCACAGAGAGGAGCAGAAGATCAAGGGCAAGAGAAATGGGACCCAAGTCCTGAGCCTTGTTGCCAAGAGAAGAGGGCAGCCTGGAACACACAGAAGGGACTGATTTAACTTGTAGAGGAGATTTATTTTGCATTTTGCTCAAAATTTGATAGGCTTTTGGCAAGTGTATGAAACAGTCATAGATTTGGCAGTCTTCTGCTAGCAGATTTGAAATGTTCAATCCTTAAGAACTGCTGCATCGTTAGGTTATGCAAAACAGGGTGCAATTTTGTAAATATGCCATCTTGTACTGATTTGACATTTGTTCTATTATCCCAGAATATGCCAAAGGGAGAGAGACCTTCAGATTTAAGCCAAACCTTAACTTGTTTGTTGAGTGCTGATAAAATGTTGACTGCTGTGTGATCTTTAAAGAAGCCAGTGTTGCTTGGTGAGGCCTGAGGTAGAGCCCCCTGTCGGGTTGATGGCTTCTCTTTCCTTGGCATCTCATGGATACAGTTGTTTGACAGACGTAAACAAGTAAAACATCCGATAGAGTGGGTTGAATTAATCTTTTCTTAAACATTTTCTGTGGCCTCTGTTTTCCGCGGCATTAATGGTGCTTCCCAAATTAGCGTTATTTCATGCTCTTTATGAGGTTTTTGGTGGCAAGCTGGGGAAGGCATTGAGGAAGTCGGTATGCCCATAATAGCTCCCTGAAGTGCTAGGCTGGCCATTAGACCAGGGCTGTTTGCATTTTCTACAAAAATCTGGAAATGGTGACGAGTTGTTGGCTGGGATGTGAAGGGACATTAGAGCATAATGCTAAGGGACGCGGACGTCGGAGTCAGACCTGAACGCAAATCTGATTTCCACCATTTACTAGCACTGTGAGCTGGGTGAGATCACTTAACTTCTCTCAACCTCCGTTTCCTCATCTGGATAATGGGGATAATCACGCCTACCTCACAGTTATCGAAAAGGTTAATTGAGACACCTGTGCCTGCCATGAGGGCAGCTTCCAGACCATGGCAACTGCCGCCATCATCCTTAGGAAGCAGATTGTCCTTCTGGCTCCTCAGTGGTATAGGGTGGCTTACCATTGTTAGAACTTCTGTTTCTTACAGGACTTCCCTGTTCTTATCAGCTCTCCTTATTTCAAAAATACAAAGATTTATTTGTTGGAAGGTGACTGAGGAACCAGCATGATCCAAGAGCAGCCACAGATGGTTCTTCTTAGGGCTTGAAGGAAAAGCTCCTCACAGCGATGCTGTGGAATCGGCACAGCCACTGGACCAATCCTTCCCACTTCGTTTTGCCAGACTGTTGCTGACAGCGGGCTCTCCGGAAGTTTCTTGCCTCGGGAGAGTGCCAACCGCACCACCATTGCATCCTTGCCCATTTATCACTCTGAGCTTCCTTTTTAGTAGCTGGTGATAGACTATTCGGCTTCTAACTTAGTCATCCATTTCCTTTTCTATTTCTGTTGCCATCGATAGGCAAATGGGGATTATCCTATTTCAGTGGGTTAAAATAGCACCATGATATTATTTCTGATCATTAACCAACGGTTCAGTGAACACGTCATCTCTCTCTCTCTCTGGCTTGGGGCGGGGCCTTCCACAGGTTCAAGGGTCCCACACAGTGGACCGCCAAGGGTCTCTCTTGATTGAGAAGCCAGGATTCTTGGTCTAGCAGCGAATGATCGGTGGTGCCCTGGGCAAGGGTGATGAGACCTCATATTTGGGGGGTGGGTGGGAGAAGGGGAGAAAAGCTCTCTGCCGCCTGAGGGCCTGAAAGTGGGTGTGCGCCTCCAGGCCGCCTGGCCACGTGTTGGGAGGCCCCTCTTGAGGCTTCTCCGGGGCGCAGGGGGCCGGTGCATGGAAATGGCACACCTACCTCACAGTTGCAGGGGAAGCTTTTGTTTTATTTTTCTCTTGCCGCATTAAAGTATTTGTCTTTCTTTCTTTGTAGTGTAATATTGTTAATGTAAAACAATTTGCATCATGACACTTTTATCACAGTTTTCGTCTTTTTCTCAGTATGTTGCATTTCTCACCATGTCTAGTTCATCACAGCTACAGTGTGTACATCACAACATTTATCTTAGGCTCAGGGTTTTACTTGTTTATAAAAATTGTCTTCTTTCAGCCTGTATTCACTCCGTTTAAGAAAAAAAAAAAAAAAAGGCAGCCAGAAACTGTTTTGGTCCAAACTCCAGTAGTTATCACATTCCTTGCTAACTGTCCTGCGTATTTATATGTCTCCTAACTATTACTCTATGTTTCAATGACATTTCTCAGTTTTATGGCTCATGGAGGTTGTGGGAGCAGCTCTTGCTGTTTAAGCTGCCAAGCCAGGAAGGCCCCGTGCGGCTCTGGGAGGTGAGGTGAAGCGACAGAGCTGTCCCTGTGGGTCAGGTCTAGGCCGAAGTTGAGCGTGTTGGGAGAGCAGAGTGCTGGGTTTCTCAGGGGAGGGGGCGGAGGCGGAGAAAGCCCCAGGGCAGTGGTGAGGCTGTGAGAGGACCCGCAGCGAGGATTGCTCGGCCGCTGGCCTAGCACCGGGGCCTGGGGCTCCTGTGACGGATGATCCATGTTCCGTGTTCGCTGGCCGCGTTCAGGCCCCAGCCTCCCGCTATTCAGGCTTCGGATCCTACTCTGCTTTAGGGAGACTGCTTTTGACGCGTTCCTCTCTGGCGAGCAGAAATCGCTTGGGGGTTTGCTGCTGCGTCGGGCTCTGTATCAGTGGCGTCGTCAGAAAAACTTGCCTTCCAAATCTCACAGGGCTCTGCGGTCCAGCTCCCTGTCCATGAGTTCAGCCTCAGAAGACATGAGAACCCAGGGCCAAAGGATGCCCGGTGTCCTTGGGCGTTACAAATTCCAGGATAGCCCCTTAACAACCTATTTCTCACTGTTTCTTTGCTGGAAGGCTATGTCATGAGCAGCTTGGAATTTTAGTGGACTCAGCCCAGCATAGGAAGGAAGAGGTTCCTCCGTCAGACTTTGTACCCAGCTCTACAACATTTCTTACAGGTGTAACCTATTGGGAGTCTCCACGGAGAAAGTGGGATTTCTGTAGACCTCTCTCACAGGAATGCTGGCAGGATTAATTAGAGCTGTGTTTTTACAAATATTCCCATTTTACAGAAAACAGGATTCAGAGAGCAGCATGCCTCCAGGTGCACAGCTCATGGATGTTGAAACAGGATAGAATACAAAGACTCTCACATCAGCCCATCCCCTTCCTGCCAAACCATCAGGGTTCCCATCAAAAAACATGAAGCTGGTGTTAGCCAAAGATATCTGTAGAATACAAACCTTGGCATTCATAAAGTTGACTTTGATTTACCAAGATGCTGAAGAGAGAGGTGGTAGATTTTTAAACCTATGGGAAGGCTACTGGCCCTTCCTCAGCCCAACCCCTAAGGAGACCAGAGAAGCAGACTCTAGCTCACCCTCTCCCAAAGGCACGTCGATGTCTGTGTGACACTTGTACCTTCATCCCAACTTTGTAAACCTCCCAGAACTGAGATGAGATGACCAGTCCCATGCTTTCAAAGGCTTTCTCATCCAGGGCCCCGCCCCCATCCCAGAAGTCCTGCCTGACTGAGGCCAAAAAGCTAACCTCCCAATTCTTTGCCCTATTTCTCTGGCAAATTTGGGAATGGCTTGATCCAATAGCAGGAGTTTCCCCTGTACGGAATGAGGCAGACAACAACTCCCGAATTTTCTAAGGCCACTCGTGATCTTTTTCACCCCTTGCCCCTCCCATATGTTATATTTGCCTAGGTTTGAAACATCTGTTCCGAAAGAGGTTAATACTTGCTCCTCATTCATTGCCTAGCAATGTGGACCAAAGTTCATGTGACATATTGCAGAGTATGTTCAGTTGCAAATGCTATGTACAGGCTCTTTGAAATGTAGCATGTATGGCACCATGTGACACATGGTTGCCATGGCAATACACTTTTTGGCTGAACTACAGCATAAGCCCATGGAACATACATTGCTAATATGAGACTCTGCCCTGTGCTAATGCATAGGACACAGCCAATCTGGGATCTGGGACACAAGGGGTTTTGCGTGCAGCCCTGGTGGCAGGTGCCCTCTGCCTGCGTGTGCAGGGAAGATGTGACATCCTCCCTTTCCAGTCCTGTCTCCCAGGCACAGGCCATGCTGTGCATTCTGCCATGCATGGAGACAGCATTTGCTTAAATATCGGTTTGCTATATTTTGTATCAAAGGGGGCCCCAGCTGAAAACATTTTATTTTGTAAACTGAAGTGAAAAATCAGTTTATGGCAGATCTTTTTTTGAATAATGACATTCTTTTTCCCAATTCCAGAATTCAACAGTCATGAGCAGAGCTGAAAATTTTAAACAAGTTGAGTACCTCCTTATTCATGGAACAGCAGATGGTGAGTTTCAGTTAATTAGACTTTTTAGTATCACAGACAGGTTTGCAATTTCACTACTGACAAAACAAAAGCATGAGGGGCAAGACTGTTACATTTACTTCAATAAAACAGTGTTGCTTTCCACAACTCACTTGTCTTGGGCTAAATGGGATGCTAAGTCCTAGAACTTCAAATAGTCCCTTTCTTCTTGTGCCTTTCCCACCCTTCCTATCAGAAAAGGAGCGGCTATTAGTTACTTTATGTTTCCTTTCTCTCTTGGCAGATAACGTTCACTTTCAGCAGTCAGCTCAGATCTCCAAGGCCCTGGTGGATGCTGGAGTGGATTTCCAAGCAATGGTATAGCAAAACTTGGTGGAAACGGACGGAACTAGCTGGTGGGGTCTGGTTTCCCCTCTCTGGGCTCCTCCTTCCTCAAGCAGCCCCAGGAGACAGGGACAGAATTAAAAGGGTTTTTATTTTCCCAGTGGGACGCCGGAAGTGATATCGTTAAGCCATAGGCAGAGTAATGTTCAGTACTAGAGCCTCGGGGGTTGGTTGAGAAGCACAGCATCGCATATCCGGGGAGTGTCAGAACACCGCTCTCCCATCCGTGTGGTTGTGCCGTCTCTCCCGATTTTGATTCAGAAGGAATCACTCAGTAAATGTGTGGCAGAGTAATTCTAAAGGCGAACCAGCATGAGACTAGCTCGGCTCCGGTATGAAAACCCGTTTCTGTCCAGTATGTATTACTAGCCAGCCTAAGAACAGTGGGACGTTACTAATCAGCACGCTTCCGCTTTGCAATTGCAATGTTACCTTTTGTTGAACCACCACAGGTAGTGAACAATTAGGCCTGTTTTACAGTGATGGAAACAGCTAGAGGTGTTGTTGCCTATACAGAAGGATATTAAGTCAAATTCGTTTTCTGCAGTAGACTTGTTCAGGTCAAGAAGAAAAAATACTGTATATAGCATGTATAAATATGTATGTATGTGTGTATATTTATATGTACGTGTTGCACTAAATATTTGTGTCAAATGCTCTCTTGCCAGTATTAGCTAGAAAAGCTGCTTTTCCTTACTCTCTTCTCACACACACACACACACACACACATCCTTTGCTCTGTGACCGGGTCAGAGGGCACCCACCATATAGTAGTGTGACAGCTATTTGATACCAAAATCAAAAAACCCTGGTATATATCTTTTGGGTCAGATTCTTTTAAGAGAGCTGAGGTTTATTTTTCTGTTACTCAAAGAAAAGACTGATACTTTAATTAGGCAATTTTTTAAAAGTTTATTTGTGTCTCCATAATTTATGGCTGCCTGGTAGTGACTTCCCACTTATTTAATTTAGGATGGATTGATAAATTTTTGCCTCGGGACAATGCTTTCATAAATATCAGACATACAGCTAGAAGATTCCAGTGAAAAATTGAAGTGTTTGTAAATAATACATTTGACTTTTGACCTCATGTTAAACATATATGAAATATTGAAACAGATTTTTCTAGTTCCTTGGTAACTATCAGGAAAGAGTGCTTTTAACAAACTCATTTCTTCTAATATAGTTTCTCTCACCATAGTGTAGGAGAAATCTGACACTTGATAACAAATAAAAATAGTGTGCTTAATGGGATACATATTTTCTCCCATGCATGATGTGGTTCTGTGCCCTTGAGTCATATCTGAAAATGGATTTGGATAGTTTAATTAGAACATGTGTATATCCTTAAAATAATGTTTTAATCCTATGTATGCTTGTGAGAGCTTATTTGAATTATTACTTAAAATTTTTTTTTTACTATTTTATTTTTGAGAGAGGGAGAGAGACAGAATGCAAACAGCGAAGGGGCAGAGAGAGGGAGACACAGAAATCTGAAGCAGGCTCCAAGCTGTCAGTACAGAGCCCGACACGGAGCTGGAACTCACGAACTATGAGATCATGAAGTCGGACACCCAACTGACTGAGCCACCCCGACTCCCCTATTTGAGTTATTTTTTTATTAAAAAAGAAGACAAGTGACGTCCTAATTCTGACCTTTTTCTTTCTCTGCAGTGGTACACAGACGAAGACCATGGAATCGCCAGCAGCACGGCCCACCAACATATATATACCCACATGAGTCACTTCATAAAACAGTGCTTCTCTTTACCTTAGCACCTCAAAGCAGCAGGTCAAACTGTATTAAAAGCCATTTTCGTTCTGTCTCAAAACTGCACTGTTATGATGATCTTGGAAAAAAAAAAGTACAGACAAATCAAGAAATTCAAGGTTACTTTTGTTCCCAAATGTCATATCTATTACCCTAAGTAGGGACTTCTGTGTTCCCAGCAGATTATTACGTTAATCAAGTTTGAATTATTCTGTTTTTGTTTGTTATTTAAAATCACTTCCACATCAGTTGCTGAAACAACAAATATGAGTTGTTCTTATGGGAGCTCTGCATAGGGTCCCTGGGAAGCATTTATCTGTTTCTAACTGGACTCCCCTAATCGTGCTCTCTTCTTCAAAGGGATGGATGGCAAGTTGTAGGCAGTGATTTCCCTGAAGCCAGGGCGAGAGAGGGAGGTTTAAGGAAAGAGGCAGGGCGGCATGGCTGGGAAGCCACGTCTGAACCCGATGACCCAACCAGGCTACTGTCAGCAACTCCTGGAGGAGAGCTGTTCACAGCCAGATGGGCAGAGTTTTCTGAGAAAGATCATTTAACCAGTCTCAGGAAATCATAAATGCAAGCACTGACTTCTGAGTAAAACCACAGCAGTTGAATAGACTCCAAAGAAACGAGAAGGAAACTGGCAACAAAGCAAGGCCCGCAGGTTCTGGTTACGGCTGCAGGTGCCACGCAAGCAGGCTCGGGTGAGGGGAAGGCGCTGCCACCGGGCTTCATAAATACGCTTCCTGCTGAGGGGGCGCCTGGAACTGAGAGGGGAGCACACCGGCCTGCCCTGGTGAGAGGTGAAAACGTCTGTATCACACATTCTAACCTGAAGGAGTCCTCGCATCAGCTTTTCTCCTGTCATTTCTTTGAGCAGCTTAATTACAAGGGTATTTAACTTCCTTGGACTTGTTTTTAAAACCTGAAAATAAACTGCAAAGTGACGTGTTATTATTCCCACTCTACACCCTGTGGAATTTCTCCTGGTCATCGAATAAATGTTCCTTCCTTTTTTTTAGAGGTAATGCGTTTTGTGTCTTGAATGAGACCTAAACTGCACTGGCATATGGACACGCTTATCCAGAAAGGCTCTTGTTTATTTTGCTTGTTATCCCAGACTGCCTTGTAAACATGGAGAGAGTTCAGTTTTTGGGAAAAAAAAAAAAAGCCAGATACATGGAAATGTGTTAAATTAAGCAGTTCATAGGGTTTTTATGTAATACATATATAATTTCTGTTATCCCACATATATATAGCTTTTGAAAAACCCAAATTATTTTTATGTTATTTATAATTTTATTCCAGGAAACTACAATAAGGCTCATGTTAAAAAAAAATCAACATTATCTCAGTGTAGGTTAAGAAAAAATTAGATTACTTAAGGGTTAATTATTTGTGGCTGACATATCTATATTAATGAAAGTATAGATTTCAGATGCTGACTGTAGCCCACTAGATAACTGAGAAAATGTCATTTTTTTGGTCCCATTACCTGCAAAATGGCCTCATTTTTAAAAAATTGATTTTATGAACTCAGACTTAGCTTCAGACCATTTGCTGGAAAAAGTTATCTCAGAGTGAGCTCCAGCATAAAAATCTAAAAGTAAAGAAGTGGAAAGAATCTATCAATTCAACATAAGACCAGTGAGTCACACGTAGGAATGGACAGAGGGTTGTGAAATTCAGCTTCAACTGCACTTCAGGACCATGCCATTGAATAGCTTCCCCTTAAGTCTCAAATCCCACTCATCCATTAGAGACATAAATCAAACTTCAGCCTTAGAAAGTCCCAGTCATAATTCTATTTCTTAATAGAGTTCAGTTGTCATGAATAACTGGACCAATCTCTGCAGAGTTCTATATCCAGAAACAGTAGTCATAGATCATGTGTCCACATCCCGTACTGAATTCATAATCACAAAAGCAAATTAAGTAGAAATTCTTCTTTTAATTGAAACCAAATATTGTGCAGTATCAGATGTTGTACAGATATTCAGACCATTTGGCAATATCAGATGTTAATGATACCAGATATCACACAATATCAGTTTACGGAAGTAAGACCACTGTACAAGAGTAGGTATTGTATCAGGTACTACACAGATATTAAGACCATTGTGTAACATCTGATATTGTACAACTATTGCACAGTGTCAAAACTACACGGTTCAGTGTTCCTTTGATTTCTTAACATGTTAAATATTTAGTCTGGAGTCCAGAAGTAATAAAACATCCTAGCATGTATCTTTCACATAATGAGGGTTACAAAAGTTAAAGTAGATTTCATTTGGCCCTCATAGGGCAAGTGTTACTCTCCAATAAGGGTTTTAAATTGGCCTATTGGAAAAGGAAGGTAAAGCCATTGACAAATAATTTAGAGATAAATTTAATCTGAGGCTAAGCTGAAGACACACAGGAACCAAGTGTGCAGTACTGAAATGTGCAGACTTGCCCGCCCTTGACAGTTGCGGCCTCAGCAGGTGCACGAGTGCTAAGATTCCTGTCACAGACTGTTGGAGCGCACCAGTGCCCAGCAGCAGCACATGCACCGAAGGAAAGGGGCGAGAGTCACATCTCTTCTATGGATCCAGAGTTTAAGTTTTGCTCGAGTTTTAGAAAGTCACTTAAAAAATTATTTATGAACATCTTTGGAAAAGATGTTTGCTAAAAAGGATATATCTCCATGCTTCCTTAAGCAAAAGGCATAGAACATAATTCAGTAAACTCAAAGCCACGACCATAAAGATCAATGATCACATCAGGCAGTATGTCATTCTAGGCATTTTCTTTCTTATTCGCAGGTGGTCACTGAAGCTACCAGTGCTACTACTTGGCAGTTGCTACTTTTGATCCAAGTTGACGTGAGAATTCCAATTTATAAAACTACTAGATTTGCACAATATTTAAGATGCTATAAGTTCTAAATGAAAAATATACCAAAACACAAGGATGGCTTTTTTCATAAGGTAAGAGAATTTTGTTGGCAATTTTGTGACAGGTCTTTTTACAAACATCCTCAATGGTCTGGAGGGTGTGTTCAGTATGTCAGATACACAGCTGATTGAGAATGAGAGATGAATGTGATAAAGCATAACATCACTACCCATAAGAAAATCTCAGAGCATGATATTAATAAGACCAATGTCATGGTCAGTAGAAATTTATCATCTTTCCACATGTCACCTTTCTGTGAAAATATTAACATTTAAACTTGAGAACTGGAATTAATAAAGTAATTTCTCCACTGCTAAATTGAGAAGAGTATCTTTTCTGGTGTTATGGACTTTAAACTTTTACAAACCCAATGAAATTTTTTATTCTTCATAATTTTCATCTGAACAATTTATCCCCACTTTGTCAGATTATTTAAAACACATATTTGGTGAGAAGTGTGACCCACCCAATAACCAAACCCCTGATTATTTAATGAAGCTTCTCTTTTTCATGAAGCTTCTCTTCTAAAGTCATGATACTTGTGACTTGTGAGCAAACAATTTCATTGGGCAGGTTTGGTTTCCAGTGTTAATCACAAAAATATGAGCCACAAAGAAAATGTAGCATACCGAGAAGAACTATTTCTCATCTTAACTTGGTTCTGGTTGCACGACCCAGATTGAGTACCCTGCTAAAGAGGTCGGCAGTCACTCCTTGCCTCCTGCTGGAGACTCCGCGCACCGCAGCCTGGATAAGGTAGACACGGGTTAGACTCTCGGCAGCACCACTCACAGTAAGAAACATTTTCAAGAACACAACTTAGTCCCTCTGAACCCCAGTTTCTTAATTTGAAAGAAGTACAGAAACACCAGCCTCTCAGAATTTTTGCCTTGCTGTGAAGATTTGTGTATATACTATGCTGGCATTGTATGCATCTGGCACCTTCACCCCCCACTCTTCCCCTCCTCCTGTGCACGGCTATTTAACTTTTGATCCTGGTCTAGGACTCCATCGCTGACTGCTGGGATCGCACAGTTCCCCGCCTTATATGCCTGTGTCTGCAGGTGCTGGGTACACGAAGGTGTTCGTCAACCATTCGCTTTTGCTTCTACACTGACATACCAGCAAGAGCCTTTTTTGGATCTTTAATCCATTCTTAAACTGAGCAGCAGAATTTTGTGATATATTTTACTTAGGATTCTGTCCACAGCCTTTCCCAGCTGGAGAAAAATCCAAACACAGACCTAGGCTCTGGAAAGTTAGAAAAGAAGGATAAAACACTCTTCCTAATTTTTACGAAGCTTATAAACAAATGGAAAGGATAAGTCACATGGCAGAAATCTCTAACTACACACACCAGAAGCAAGAGAACCAACATTCGAAGCGAAGTCTGTGGTCAGAGCTATGAGATGAGTGGGGGGAAAAAAGGTGGGCGGGGAAAGGTGATTTCTGGATTCATACGAGCCGCCGTTGGCCGAACTTTGTACTACACTTACATTTCTCTAAGAGTCTCAGGATTACTGTCGATACCATGCTTTTCAGACCATTCTTTTTCCAAATACAAACCAAACCATATCATATAAAAGAATGTTCTACATGAAAGGATTTATAATATAACTATTGTGTTTGGAGTTACTTCCGTACCTAAGGAGTATGCTTACGCCGGTTTGGTTTCAGTCACAATTACGGTTTAGGGACCACTCACAGAGCCTTTGGTTTGAGGCTCAGAGTCCTCCTGGATTTCTAAGGAAATGATGCCACTCTTCCCCCCACTATCTTCTCTACTTTGCTGCTAAACTAATCTTTCCAAAAAAATTGTGCCTCTCCATTACTCAAAACTTTTAATGGGTAAAGTGCAAATATCCTAACATACAATTTAACACCATTTTATAATGTGATCAACTTGTATTTATACCTTTTCTTACAGGTCTTCCTTACTCTCCTCACACTCCACCGTCCCGGGCTGTTTGCTTGGTTCCAATTATGCCACATATCAAATATGGCAGGCTCCGGTCACACCATATAGCTTAACTTTTTAATTTCATTTTTATTTCAATACTGGCATGTGTTTAAGAATCTCTGCAGCTCTTGGAGTAGGTTTCCTTCCCTATTTCCATCCTAATTCATATGCTACCTCTTACATAACATTTTCCTCAAACTCTGCCCTACTCAAAGTTCCATCTTTGAGTTATTCTCTGCTTTCATTATGCAGCCAACTCAGTACATACCGAATTGTGCTATAGCTGTGTGTCTCCTGTGCCCTTAGAAGCAAGGACCACAGTTCTATTTTCAAAGGTCCAGGTCAGAAGTTGTGGCCAGCACACCAACAGGAGCGGAGCTAGAGTTGTATCAGTGAGCTGCAGCTTTCTGAGGAAAACACCCAAAGAGATCTCAAAAATAAAGTATTACCAGTAATCCTTGAATACTGGACTTCTTCAAGGGGACTGATTACGAGTAGCCTTTCCCAGTGGAAATTTAGAGAATCATCCATCCAAACTCCTCTCATACAATTCTCAAATGCTTGTAAATCTCATTTCCTTTCAATTGAATATACAAAATAGCTTATTAGAACATTTGGGTAGCAATTTGAAACAAGAGTAAAATAGTCAAGTGGCCAGGAGTGAACAGCTACAGCTAGATAGGAACAGAGGTGGATCAGTGCAGATGGCGGGGGGGGGGGAAGCCACACTTTTAAGAGCCAGGAAAAATCCTAAAAGATCTAGGCATTGTGTTGAAATAGAAGTTGCTTGTGAATTGTCAGTGCAGAGTTTCTATCAAGTTATGGATTCAAACTACACACCACAGAGATATTCAATTAAAATTAGGGAAAAACTTCCCAGTATCAAAGGCTGTTAAATGGTAACAATTAGAAGGTATACTCACAAGTCAAAAGAAAAATACTGATGAGTACATTAGAGTTCTGAATGTAATTACTGCTCTAACATACTGCCAGATGGCTACAAAAGAATAATGGTCCTATCTGAGCCATTGTAACAGGGAGGAGAGAAATTTTAGGAAATGCTTTTTCCATGGTGTGTGTGTGTGTGTGTGTGTGTGTGTGTGTGTGTGTGTGTGTGTGTGTGAGAGAGAGAGAGAGAGAGAGAGAGAGAGAGAGAGAGAGAGAGAGAGACTGACTGACTGACTGTGAATGGGGGGGGCGGGAGTAAAAACTGAAGTCTATGGAGCTCTAATAATGGAAAATCCTACTAAAGACCCTGGAAGGTTTTATAGTCTTGGGAGCAATGCCATTTGCACCCAACTCACTGGGCTGGAAAAATGAAGAGATGTATCCAACTATAGCTCTCATAATATTCTTTTCATAAGGTTCAAATTACCTGGACACTCTTGAAATATCTGCATCCCCAACCTTTCTTCACAGGGGTGTTTAAATTTAAACATTATGTTCAAACAATCAAAATGTTCTACATCGATTTACTGACTAACACTAAGGAGAAAAAAGACAAGACACTTTGCATCACAATTTAAAATGTGCAAGGAAATTAATTAGGATAAATATTTATTTCCACATAACATTTCTTAGTTGTGAAAAACACAATATCCTAGTCACATTTACACATTACTTGAACTGTGCAATAAATTACATTCAAGGTATTCAGTAATTTTGACCAGGAATCTGAAATTAGGAGGAAATATATAACACTACATTTTTTCTTATATTTTATATGATTTCAAAATATTAGGATTAACATAGAGATAGCATTAAAATTCACACGAAAACAAAATAACTATAAAAATACTCAGAAATACAGAATTTCATTGGATATGATTGCTTATTCAAATGAGTGATCAAGTGAAGGTCTTAATTCACTATGATCATTTGTAACAGAACAGGTACTAATATATTAAAACACTAGGAGGCTGCTTTTAGGACTGACTGGCACGTACAGCTAGTCTAAATCATAAAATGATGGAAATGTTTACAATGTAGTATATTATAAAACACACAAAAGCAACACATTTGGAATGGAAAATTTCTGTATTTTTCCTTGGCATTTATAAACACAGCCTGTATTAACTGCAAATTATCCGTATATGTTTTAGGTTTATGTTCCGTAAAAGAGAAGGCTCCTCAAAGATTGTGAGAGGAATTTTTCAGAAAGTATCAAAATGTTGAACCTAATGGAAGCTTTGTTGGGGTTTTAAAATGTCCCTCATAAGCTTAATCGCAAGAGGATTTTTTTCACTGTTCATGTGCAGTTATCCAAAAAATATATAATTAATAGTTTGGAAAAGCCCCAGGGCTCTGAATTATTGTAAAATAGGACACTGCAGATTATAAGGTTGATGATCACTGGTCATTCTTAGGAACCGAGAGCGCTATAAGATTCCATCTTTATTAACTTCACATTCATCTAAAAAGAAATGAAATCCTATATGTTTAGTAATGCTCAAAAATTCTTAACTTTCCTTCCTCTTGTACAAGCTCAGTAAAACTGGATTCTTTGATGGACAGAAATATCTACAGAACCCTCTCAAACAGAATCTAAAATTTTCATTTAAAAGATTATTTTTCTACAACATGCATTCAATTAAAAAGTGGAACAGAGCTTTGCAGAAGGAAGAAATTACAGTTGGAGACCTGTCAGCCTAACATTAGAACATGATTCAGAAGCAGCATTAAGCAGTACGTGACCTTTAGCAGCAGAGGAACCATGGAGTGAAACTTCACATACAAGGGTCCATCACGTGGCCTTCCACGGGTATGTATATAAAAGGTTTATTTGGAAAACATTTGTTTTTAATGGGAGAGAAATTTAACGGCATATTTCTGATAAGGATTTATACTGAAAATCTCACAAAGCTTACAAAGTTTTCCAGAAGTAGTTCATACAAGCCTAGTATTTGATGTTGTAATCACAACTTGAATCATTAACCAACCCCTACTTAACTCTCTGCACTAGTTTCTGATTCTTTTATACAAGTTGTGAACAGGTTCTATATATTTTTTTTCAAATGACTAAGTTTTAGTTACATATAAACTCTTATGTATTAAATGTATTATGATAAATCAAGGAAATGCATAAATATAATTTTAAAAAAATGTTTCCAAACAAACTTTTTGATTGGGGTCTTCTGAAAGAAGTCACTAACACTAAGCTATAAAAAAATAAAAAGAAGTAAAACTACCTTTCAAAATTCTTCTGAATGAAATGATCAGGTAGCTTCAGGTCACTAAAGTAGGAAAATACAAACTAGGTAAATATGACATCTCTTTAAGAAAGCTATTGCTCTCAGAAAACTAACAATGGGAATCCAGTGTTTACAAATGTCTAACATACAGCAAGGAGCACACAGATTCTTGCATTAGCTACTGTATAGGCTCACAAGGGTGTCTCACTGTTCAGAAGTTTAAACACAGAAATGAAACAAGTTATTGCACTACTTACAGTATGAAGGTGGATTTGGGATGAGAGACAATTTACAATACATGATCAAAGCAGTTTTATTAATAATTGCGGCGCTCTTCTCATATATATTTAAAAAATAAATTGAAGATCAAGTCATAGACAAGTCTCCCTGTCAACACCTTTCCCTGAGTCCGCTTTCTTCTCTTTCCGGCTTTCGATGCTACAGGAGGAAGACAAGGAGAAATCTGTTACTGCAGCGGGGCATGGAGACTGAGGTCCGCTTGCTCAGACACAACCACCAGCCCCAAAGTTTCACATGGGCCCCTAGCATTGCTCTTTCATGCCGCAAAGCAGAGATACATAGCAGCAACTAAAACCCTCTGCACTCAGTGAGATGGAGACCAAGAATTGCAGAAGGGGGAAATTCAAAAAACAGGAACTAAAACATAAAAATCAGACATTTTTAAACAGTTTCATATCATGCAAGACTAATACCATGGTCTTCATTTGGACAAAGGAATTACTGGTAATTGTTGAAAACGCCAGTCCCGCCCCCATCTCCAGAAAGCACTGACACCATAATGACAAGATGTCACGGTAGGTATTTCAGGGCTCACTCGAGTGGCTCATCCTTTGTGCACAGACTGGATCCTGGTCTTTAGTGAGAACCGTGTCGTGGTCGGTAGCATAGACACCCCACTGCTGTCACAGGGAGGTGGTCACCCCACACGCTGCCCTCCACACACCTGTGCAGACTGACCCTCACCCTACCCATCAGATGAACAATCTTTCACCTCACTGCTTCCAGAACAAACTCATTCCCAAGTGACTTCTGTCTTATCTGTTGTCCAGTTAACCTTATCAGTGGGCAAGCTGGTAATAAAACACTACCATTCCTGTCTTTGTGGGGCATTTTTTTTGGTATTGTCTCAAAGAACACTTTTTCTACTCTCATGCTGACAGTTTTCATGGGAAACTCGAAGAGTGTGCTTATGGGCAGGAAGCTCACAGCCAGGATCCAGGCCTCTGATGTGGGGGGGGCAGGGGAGGTCAGAACGGCTTACTCCCAGTGACCCCCAGCACGGGGCAGAGCCGCCCACACCTGGGGCCTCTCCTGTCCCTCCCTGCCACTGACACAAAGGCGACTCACAGCTGGCCTGTCGGGCCCTGAGCTGGAAGAACCCATGCACTTTTACTGGTCACATCTTCCCTTAACCCAAATTAATGGAATAGTTGACAGCGGGGAAACCCTTGGTTTATAACTCTTCTTCAAGTAATAAAGTGACAGTTAAAAACCTCTCTCTCTCTCTCTCTCTCTCTCTCTCTCTCTCTCTCTCTCTCTCTCTCTATGCGGACTCCTGCACAGCTTTCTTAGTGGTCAACAACATAGACACATGCTACGAGTGTGTTTTTCAAATTGTTTTTCCTCCAATTCAAGCTCGAAACAGCCCTTCTCAGTTGTCACCACCACCCGGCGCCATCAGGTAAGAAGTGCTAGAGCTTCTGCCGTCCGTGGCGCGCTGCCAGCTCTGAGAGCTGGTGTGAGCAAGCGTCTGTGGCGCCCGGGCCTGTGCCTGCCACACTTCTTAGCGCACACTACTTACAGGTCAGAGCAAAGCAACTTTTCTCCCTTGTCTTTTCTCCTTCCGCAAGAAGAGATGACAGTGTGCACATGATGTGTTGAGAGCCTTAACTCTGTATTTTTAACTCCTCTATCTGCATGACTCACTTCCTTCTACTTTTAAGTGTCTTTCATATGACAAGTGGCTGCTATCCTACTTTTCAAATTAACTCCTCCTTGGGCTTTACCTGGCTCCTCCTCTCATCCACCCAACAAAGCCAGTGAAAAGGGGCAGCGGGGCAGCGGGGCAGCGTGGGGCGGCAGAGGAAGCCTGGACTTGGACCTGGAGGGTTAGGTTCAGTTCCTGGAAGCCCACAAGGAACTCTGTGGCCTTGGACTAGTTATTTAATCTCTTGGACTTGGTTTCCTCATCTGTAAACTAGTTTTGGACTATAAGAGTCCCTAAGTTCTCTTGTAGCTCGAAGGTCAGAATTCCGAAGCTGGCATTCTCAATTACAATGGGGAACGATCTTTTGAAAGACAGACTATAAGATCCTATCTGTAGGGACTATAGGGATGCAGACACACAGGCCTGTCTACACCCGCCCAGTTCCTGTGTGCCTGATGATCTGTTTCATAAGCTTTTTATAAATGAGCATCTTCCCAATGGCACTGTCAGCCACCAAGTGCTGAGAAAAGATTCAGAATGTTGACTGAATTCACAGATTTGCTTCCTCCTGATGTCCTGCTTTGATCATACTGATTGTTTGATTATAAAACAATAACCAATGAAATGAATGAGGCTCCCCCCCCCCACTTTAAAATCAGTGGATTTGGTATCAGATTAGGTTTCCACAAACTTATAAAGCAGAAATTTTATAACCGGCTCAAAACTTCTATGAAAAATATTATTGACTTGACCCTATCTTCTTACTCTATGGCTATTCCTGTCTTCATTCCTTGTTACATTCATTTTTCAGGATTCTAATAAATTCTACACTTTGATTGTGGTAAATATGCATCCTATCTGTGATGTGCCATTGCAGCAGCATATATTACATAGCTGTTATGTACCAAGCGCTCTGCAAAGACCAAGGGACACAAGAGAGACGAGACAGTACCCTGCCCTTGAATCACTTACATTTTAAAATCTAAGGTAATAATATTTCAGGAGAGAGTGGAACATGACCTGCTACCTTCATGCTGCCAAGTAGCAATGTATGAAACGTTATGTTTCGATCACACCAAAATAGTTGTTACGAACAACATTTACCAAGCAGTCATGAGAGGGCATAGGCCTAGGAAATCACCGCAAAGAAGGAGAATCCAGGATAGAAGAAGGTGCGGAAGTGGGCGGCCAAAGGGGCGCAGAGGAGATGGTCCCGGAGCCTAGCCTCTGCCACCAGGGCAGCACCAAGCACTGTCTGTCCTAATGCTGCCAGGTACCTCCCTGAGAAACGTCAATCGCAGTGTCAGCTTTATAAAGCGTAGCAGTTGTTCACCTATTCTGATGCAGTGTATGGTTTTTAATGAGACCTGTTTCTGCCAGTCCAGTTCAATAAGCCACAGAGGAGTTTGTCACATGTATGCACAGCACTGCCGAACAAGGATCAGATTAGACATCCTGCAGATGTGGTCATATTTTCAGTTAGTTCTTAGGTCCTTCTTTCAATCAGGCTAGATAAAATACTGTTGACAATGAACAGTGAACAAAATGATGGACAAGACACAACTGCTATTCCCACCTCCACTGAAGAAAAGGGTCTAAGCTTCTCTAACAGGCATGCAGGACCCATAGCACAGGGCAGGGTGGGGATAAGGAAGGGGCAGTGTCAGTAACTGCAAGGAAGCCAACTTAGGTCTCAAGAGATACAGACCCCGGTAACCTGGTCTTGAGGTTTCGGTTTTGCTTAGTTTTGTTTTGTGTGCCAAGAGATACTCTACCAGGTACAACATTTTTAGAGGTCTTGGTCATCAGACTTCAATGCCTTCAACAGACACACCGTGAAAAAGCAATGGCTTTGGAAGGGTACTCTTATTAGTGTTGGTGGTTTTAGGTTTTCTGGAAGCCATGCTCTTTCTGCCAGTTTCCACTGTTATGAAGATGAAAGACCTTAACCATTAACCAGGAGATATTTTTCACGTGGGAAGCTACAGATGATCACATCTAAAGGTAAACTTTCATTGTGCAACAGTTTGAATCTCATGTTAGGAGGAAAGTATGTTCAAAGAGGGTGACATCAAAATATGAAGGGTGGTCCTAATTATAACTGGACTTCCTTAAGGAACACTACATTGTTTTAAAACAACTAGCTTCTTTCTGGTGAAAAGCATCACTTGACTATACTATTTGCTTTAAAGAGTACCTAAAATACTATGAGATAAAATTTTTTGCTTGAACCAAAGAAAAGGAGAGAAAGAGGTTGTACAATGACTCCATTTAGTACAGGAAGAAAAGCAGTCTATAAGTTGGTTGTCTCAAATTTTCTACATATTCTCGTGGCTGGCATTTTATTTTGAGCTCATAAACCTGGAGTTCCCATTTTTAAAAAAATCAGAGAAATGCCATATTTTTAATGTGAATGAGTCCACAAGCACATATTTCCAATGGGTTTAAGAAATTACCCTTCTCATAATTCTGATTTTCTTCCAAGACCAAAACAGAATTACTGTGAGGATGACTCTATCAGACTGTAGCAGGGATCTTTGGGGAAGGAAGATAAAGCATGTTTTAGAATAAAATATTACTTCAGTTTGAGCCAAGCAAAGAAATACATGAAGATTTTAAACCCTGTTAAAAGACAGAAAACATCAATCAAAAGTCTTTGAGGGAGATGACTGAGTAGTATTAACCTCCTTTGGGGTAAGCATTAGAGGTAGTTGTCAGAGGGAGAGAGAGGGAGGAAGAAAGAGAGAGGAAGGGAGGAAGGGGGAGGGAAGGAGGGGAGGGGGAGGAAGAGGGGGGAGGGAGGGGGAGGGGGAGGGAGGGAGGGAGGGAGGGAGGGAGAGAGAGAGAGAGAGAGAGAGAGAGAGAGAGAGAGAACTAGTTCCAGAGTTCTGGGATGAAGACTCCGCACATCCACTGTTTGTCTTTTTGGGAGAGAGATGACACTGAAGCAGCATGCCATTTTGGGGTGACAAAAACCAGCAACAAGAGATATTCTGTAAGTCTAATGTATCATCTTTTCTGAGCCCATGTTTCCAAATATTTCTCATGAAGCTAGATAAAGCTTGCAGGTTTGGAAGCATGTGGTGCATAAATGGAAGCTCCCAGCTTTGCAATTTCTTAATTCAAGGGATAAATTTTCTTTTTTCCAATATAGAAATTTGATGTCATTACTAAATACGGCTCTGTGAGATTTGTTGATTTATATATGATGCATTTGTATAAGTCATGTAGGAAAAAAAGTTCACTCAAGCTTCAAACCTCCTTAAAGAGCTGAGTAGTTATAGGAACACCAGAAACACTCAGTCCGATACTGGATCTAAGCCCAAGACTCTCCATGCCTTTTGCCTCCCCAAAACTCACACAGAGAACATAGGCTGACCAGGTTTCTAGAAGACACCATTTAACACAGGAAAAACAACCAAGGAATAGGTTTGAGGGAGAGGGTCTTACCTTTGGGGAATCAGCTTCTAGAGTGATTAGGAAGGGGAGCTTATGACAAAAATGTAATATAAAAATTAAGTAGAAAAAGTTAATTTAAGGTCATGAAAATAAAGGAACTTAATAATTAAACACTGTCCCAAATCCCTCGATCACTCTTTAATAAGAAGAGCTATTAGCATAACATAGAGATTTTTCTTCAGATCAGCATCTAAGAAGACTGGATGGTTTGAATTCTTATAAATTCTGAAAAATTCAGTTGGAAACCCTGTGATGACTCCTCATATTTAAGGACACGCTCTTCCCCCAGCATGCATTTACAACTTAGCCTCTACAACTATAGGAGTTGTTTGCGTACAGAGAAATAAGAATGCATAGAACTTTCTGGAGCTGAAAGTTTTAGAGTAAGGAAGTTAGGGAAGATTTTCAGGGGGTTGGAATAGGGGCCTAGAAATATACTAAGTACTTGGAAATATACTAAGTACAAAACCACCATCACATGCGCCTGTGGGGCTTAAGAAAAAACAATGGGGGAGTGCAGACTGTAGGCAAGTACCTAAGAGAGTCCTGGGAAGTGGGTGATGAGGGAATATAATGGACTCTTACTGCCAAAGAGTAGAGCTAAAAGAATGTCCAAAAGTGCCGTGACTTGGGACTCATTTACAGGACCATTTCTCCCCACTGTCACAGTTCTGGAGTAAGCTTTTAATCTGAAAGGGAGATGTTGAAAAACATACCAAAAAATGTGCCAATTACAATTTCCCCTACTTTAAAAAGGAATTTTCTGAAATATTTTAGACCTAAATTCAATGGAAACCAATACTATTCTTTCCCTAACAGAGTCATGTCATAAAATGACTGGGATCAGTGCAAATCCACATAATTTTGGAATCCAAACCTTTTAGAAGGAAAGCTTGACTCCTTATCTTTTGAGTTATCGGCAGTCATCAGAAGGTTCCTCCACAAGGCAGTCTTTGACATTTCATCAGAGATATTGATCACAGATGGATCATCTCTAGATAGTTTACCCAAAATGAAATAAAAAACAAACAAGTAACTGCAGTTATCTAGTGACAGAAACTAAATATAGGAGAGTCTTGTACCTTTGTGTAGTAGTTTTCATAGTTAAGAAGTATTAAATAGTTCTCTCAATTATTTTTTAAAACCTATGAAAAACAAAAATCTCAACAAAAGATCCTAGTTATGTAGACACTGGTTTGGGCTACAGTTTTCCTACTTTGCTTCAAATTACAGAGATGAGTTTCCGGGTGTTTGTGCTGGGGCTCTTGCACCCACACTCGTAGCGGAGCAGGTCAGCTTTAGTCTCCTGCTCAGACTCTGCAGTGGCTCCCACACACTCAGAAGCCTGGCAAGGGCACGGGGGTGGCTCGGTGAGTTAAGCACCTGACTCTTGGTTTCAGCTCAGGTCATGACCTTGCAGTTTGTGAGTTCGAACCCCACATCGCGCTTTGTGCTGACGGTGTGCAGCCTGCTTGGGATTCTCAGTCTCCCTCTTTCTGCCTCTCCCCCTTCCCCTCCCCTCTCAAAATAAATAAATAAATAAACATTAAGAGAAGAGAGAGAGTGAAAACCTGATAGGCTCTGTCCCTGCCCTCACCCTCCAAGTTCACCTCCTGCCATTACAGCCCTGCCCCTTCTGCTCTGGCCACAAGCAGTGATCTCCTGACTGTTCTGGAACTCCTAGGTTTGCTGTTGCCTCAGGGTCTTGTATTTGTCCTTCCTTCTGCCTATAATGTTCCTTCATATGGTACAACTCTTTCCCTCCTTTGTTTAAATATCACCTACTCAGGCCTTTGCTGACTACTCTATTTAAAATTTCTGGGCCACCTGGGTGGCTCAGTCAGTTAAGCGTCCAACTCTTGATTTCAGCTCAGGTCATGATCTCTCCATTTGTGAGTTCAAGCCCTACATCAGGTTTGCACTGACAGTGTGGAGTCTGCTTGGGATTCTCTCGCTCTCTCTGCCCCTCCCCCCTCATGCTCTCTCTCCTCGACCTCCTCTCAAAATAAATAAACTAACTTAAAAAAATAAAACCTCTACTTCCATCCACTCATAGTACCCCTCATCCTTTTTTGCTTTTTGTTTCCATTGCACTTTTCACCCTCTAAAATACTATACTATGTTACTTGTTTATCTTTTGTCTCTCCCTACCTCTATTCTACTTGAATATAAGTTTATGAGGATGAGGATTCTTGACCATTCATCTGCTACTGTTCCCCCAGGATTCAAACAGAGCCTTATACTTGGTGCCCTCTCAATAAATATTGGTTGAATAAAATGAAGGCAGTCTGTATTTGGCAGAAATCTTTCCAAATGACTAGAAATATATCAAGGTAGGTACCACGCTGGGTGCTTTGTTTGCACTTTAAAATGGCACCAGTTATAGGTGATGTCCAGAATTCTCTAGAATATTCCCAGTTGCTAGAAACACAACCAAATAGAAGCAGAGATAAATCATAGGCCAAGTCAAAGAAAGTTTCAAGTGAGAAAACAGCACTCTTCTTTCCACACAAGGAAAAGATACCCTGCTGTGAAAAAAAAAACAAAACATGTTCCACAGAAATCCTCGGCTGACCTCACATGACCCTCATTCGTGGTTGTTCACAGAGGGCAACAAATTAGATGTTTTTAAAGTGACACCAAAGGTCTGGAGCAAAACCTTGGGTCTCACAGGGTCCCTCCCTTCCCAGTCTGGACATGTGTTCTTTTTAGTTTCTCAAATCCAGCAGCCCTTAGTAACTCAAAGCATGAGATCAACCAGTTTCCAAAAGAATGTCATACGGAATTCATGGTTTTTACAATATCATGTGACAAAGAGCCTTACAAGTAGAAGAGTTCAGAAAACTGGGGAGCTTGGGTGGCTCAGTCGGTTAAGTGTCTGACTCTTAACTTCAGGTCATGGTCTCAGGGTTCGTGAGTTTATTGGGCTCTGTGCTCAAGGAGTGGAGAGTGCTTGGGGTTCTGTCTCCCTCTCTCTCTGCCCTTCCCCCACTTGCTTGCTCTCTCTCTCAAAATAAATAAACATAAACTTAAAAAAAAAATTGCTGATTAAAGAAAATGAAACTTAAAAAAATATACAGCACTACATAGATTCTTCAATAGGTCACTGTGCACGATGAATCTCCAAATGGAAATGCAGTATGGAAATTTACCTAACCAAAGAATCCTTTTGAGAGGAGTACCACATGAGACTAAGTTTCTACAAAATACATGCTGGAATACATTGATTCAATGAAACAATCAAGAGGATTTTAAAACTTAAATACTGTTTCGAAAAAGATAAAATGCCTTCTCATGCTTACATGGTAGATAGTTATATTTTTATTTAAAAAAATTTTTTTAATGTTTTACTTATTTTTGAGAGAGAGAGAGAGAGAGAGAGAGAGACAGCAAGAGCAGGGAAGGGTCAGAGAGAGGGAGACACAGAATCTGAAGACAAGCTCCAGGCTCTGAGCTAGCTGTTAGCACAGAGCCTGATGTGGGGCTCAATCCCATGAACCATGAGATCATGACCTGAGCCGCAGCCGGACGCTCAACCGGCTGAGCCATCCAGGCGCCCCTGATTATTATATTTTTTAAACCTAGGTAATGTGACTTTACAGTCAGACCCTGAAGATCTAGAAGATTTTTCCAACTGTTTTTGGAAAATACGATGATAAACTCCTTCCTCAGGGAAAACTTTTCTCTGCTTTTTTATTGGCATGGTCTTAAATTATCTGTAAGTGCTTTGATATCTATAGATATATACGTATTTTTGGCCAAATACTTTTATAAGCTTTTATTATAACTCCTAGCAGTTTGCATTCTTTTGCTATGTCTTTGTGCATAAAAAAGATTAGCATATTTTGGAGAGTTACATAAATATTTCCTAAAATGACTGGGACAAGTGAATCCTTAAACTCCGGAAATAGATCTTCTCTTTGGAAGTGCCATTTTTGAGGGATAACCTCTCAGTATTCAAACATGTACCAGTGATGAATTTAGTGACTGCCTAGCTGATTTATTCTGGAACTGAATCTTGACCTGTCTTCAATTGCTACTTTTAGAGGATATGAAAGAGAGCTTTTGTATACATTGTAAAATATGAGAAGAAAAGACTTCAGACAACAGTTCCTCGCCCCCCTTCTTTTTTGGCTACTTGGCTGTACTCAACCCAGCTATCAGTGTCAGAACTTAGTACTCGGACAGGGTAATCTAATTCTTGCTTTCATTTCTTTCTATTCTAACACAGCTCCTACAAACCTCTGTGGGAATGCACACAGTTCGACATTCTTAAGTAAAGTATATAATGACACGTTCCATGACACAAAGTGCGGAGCTTCTCCGGGGGTCTTACCTATAGTGCCCTTCCAGTGGGAGCTGCACTGTGCCCTCATCTTCCATCGCTAGCATACTTTGTTCTTCCTGCAAAGACAAATGCAAAATATATAAAGTGAACCTGATGAATCTCCATTTTACATTAAAGAAGAAACACAGATTAATGTTTCACTATCTCATTAACCTCAGGACCTTCCACTTTGTTTGCATTTATTAATGCTAGCACAGGTCCTTTCAATAAAGTATCAGCTACCAAGAACATAAGTAATTAATAAGAGTCTCCTACCACAAAGTAATTTGAATGCTAACAACAATCTCCTTCATGTCACTCAATGTAAAACGTGGTTAATTTCCAAGCAGATTTTTAAAAATAATCTACATTTTAAAAGGAAAAGAGTAGGGGTAATTGCTTTCGTTGTTATTAAGTGTGCATTACATTCCCAGAACGCTGTTAGAAGGGAATGAGGATGTATTTAGAGTGGTGGTTCTCAAACTTTGTTTTACATCACAATCACAGAGGGGGCTTTAAAAATATACAGATTGCTAGGCCCACCTCAAAGTCTCCGATTCAGTGGGTCTGCAGTAAGGCCCAAGAATGTGCAGTTCTAGAAACTTTCCAGGTGATGCTGACTATGCTGGCTCAGGGACTACACTTTGAGAATTCCTGCTCTAGAGATCTGGAAAGAGACAGATGTCTTCCCGAACGGACCAAACCACAGGTGTGCTTTCCACTAGACACACCTCGGGCTTCCGTTTTGCCTCAGATTTCTTCTTACAATGACAATATCCTACTTTTCCCAATGAGTAGAAACATTTCATACTTATTTCTTCATATATAACACTTTAAATTTTATGTCTTTTATTTATTTTTGAGAGACAGAGAGAGACAGCACAAGCAGGGGAAGGGCAGAGAGAGAGGGAGACACAGAATCTGAAGCAGGCTCCAGGCTCTGAGCTGTCAGCACAGAGCCTGATGCGGGGCTTGAACCCATGAACCATGAGATCATGACCTGAGCCGAAGCCGGCTGCTTAATCGACTGAGCCACCCAGGCGCCCCATATAACACTTTAAAAGCATATCTTTATGATAATCTTATGCTACCTTATTAAAATATCCTGGTTTAGGGGCACCTGGGTGGCTCAGTCAGTTAAGCGTCTGACTTCGGCTCTGGTCATAATCTCATGGTTCGTGGGTTCGAGCCCCATGGCAGGCTCTGTGCTGACAGCTCAGAGCCTGGAACCTGCTTCAGATCCTGTGCCTCCCTCTCTGCCCCTCCCCTGCTTGCACTCTCATTTTCTCAAAAAATAAATAAATAATAAAAAATAATAAAAGAAAATTAAATTAAATGTCCTGCTTTATTTTTTGATGATGTTATGAACCTCTTTCCATCCACTAAAAATATTCTATTTATTCATACATTATAGCTTCTAGTTAATGCATTTATTTTTCAAATGAGTCAATTAGTAATGCTTAAGTTCAGAGAACAATTTGGGAACATTTGAAGATGTTAGAATCATTGGTTCTAAGTCCAAACATGGAATTTTATTTATTTTATTGTATGTTTTTTTAAATTTGAGTATGGTTGACACACAATGCTATGCTAGTTTCAAGCGTACACACAGTGATTCAGAGCCCCTACACCCCTGCTATGACGCGCTCACAAGCGTAGCTGCCACCTGCCACCACACAACACCGTTACAGCACCAGGGACTGTGCTCCCTACACTGTGCCTTTTATCCCGAGACTTATTCATTCCATAACCGGAAGTCTGTATCTTCCACTCCCCCTGACTTATTTTGCCCATCCCCTACCCCTTCCCTCTGGCAACCATCAGTTTGTTCCCTGTATTTATAGCTAACTCTGCTTTTTGTGTATTCATTTGTTTTGTGTTTTAGACTCCACATATGAGTAAAATCATATGGCATTTGTCTTTCTTAGTCTGACTTATATTACTTAGTATATTATCCTCTAGGTCCATCCATGTTGTCCCAAATGGCAAGATCTTATTCCTTTTTTGTGGCTGCATAATATAGGAATGGAATTTTAAGGGGCACCTGGGTGGCTCAGTCGGTTAAGTGTCTGACTTTGGCTCAGGTCATGATCTCATGGTTTGTGGGTTCGAGCCCCACATGAGGTTCTATGTTGACAGGTAGCTCAGAACCTGGAGCCTATCTTCAAATTCTGTGTCTCCCTCTCACTTTGACCTTCCCCTGCTCACGCTGTTTCTCTCTCTCTCTCTCTCAAAAGTAAATAAAACATTAAAAAAATTAAAAATGGAATTTTAAGTTAGAGATGAAGAGCTAGATGATTTCTTGACCACATGGGAACTGAAGAGAGAAAACAGGATGGGCCTGGAGGCTTAGCAGTAGCTTGGCTGATCTAAATCAGCTTCCAGAAAGACTTGATCTTTGGCTGATGTCATTTCTTGCAGCCAAGGCTGTTCCAAACTCATCCTCAATATACAGACCTCGACCTCAATTTACATGCTGCCTAGTCTAAAGGGCCCTTGTCATATTTCTTGTTACTTAAAGAAACAGGGTTTTCTATCTAGAGCCTATTCAGCTAACCTATGAATATGAAATGTAATGTGGGGGTGGGTCTCATTTTCACTCTTGGAATGCTCTCTGTACACCTCCAATCTACTGACCATGGCACGCTCCCTTCTGCTGGGACCTTATCTACACTGCAAACAGATATCTATGCCTCACCTCTGCTGTGTGATAATGGAGGGGCCGAGAGTGCATGACTCTGCTACTTCTCTCCTTATAAGTTCCTGCCCTCACCCCCAATCGAAAACCCTATGTTACATTTATACTCTGTGGAGCCAATGGCGCGTGTCTGTTGCCCCTTTATGTTACAGGAACTAATCCTATTCTTTCTCTCTTGTTACTCAGGAATATTTTTTCTTTTAAGACTCATCTGATCTACTTTATTATTGTGTATTAAGCCTATCTCTCTCGTCATTGGAAAGACTATTAAGACTAATTCAAAATGAATAAACAGTACCGTTGGTTTGAAACTACACATTTTGGCATTGGAGCAGAGTTAATCTGCTGCCTAGAATAAGGCATGCCTTGCAAATGGGTTAGTCACTATATTTGGAACACGATACATATGTCATATTAACTTATATGCACAACACTGAGGCCATGGACAGAGGCTATGTATTCTTGCAGGTAAAAAAAGTTCACTTTTTCTTTAGAAAACTTTACCTTAATGCACACAGAGAGACATAAAGAGAAAACATTCAGGGTTCCCAAATGCTATTTAAGTAAAACCAAGATACAAACAAAATGCAATTGTCTCCTTGGTTGTCCACTGAAAGGTAAGCTCAGTATACAGTAAGTTTTCTGACTAACCCAGAATCAAAGAAGGCATGTCGAAAAGTTTAACAAAGGGTAAAATTCCAAAAGCAGAATAGAACAACAGTGTCATCAGTGCTTAGGTTACCTGGCAGCAGAAAACGAAGGCTCAAGATCCAACGTAACAGCAAAAAATTGGACCAAAGCTTTGGGAACAATTTTGTTTTTTCCTCAGATGATTTTCCACTTTTCTCTCAAATTGCTTTCAATAATTATTTTGCACTCTGTGGCTTGTTAGCATGTGTGGGCTTTATACTAGTCATAATTCTATCCAAACAAAAACTCATCACCTCTAAAGATAGCATTTCCAAGCCATGCTTATCTGAAGAGAAGGGTGGCAAAGCAGCCGCTGCCTTCAGTGCCAGAAGGAAGCTGGGTGGGCCCCAGAGCTCAGGGACGGAGGGCCGGCTGCATCCCAGGCAGCGCTGTGAGGAAGCCAAAAATTTGAGACTTTCTGGGGAGGAACAGTCAAATCAGGCATTGGCCGTCACGACAATGACAACCTAGTTTATCTCAACCATACAGGAAAAGAGAGTGAGCGCACAAAGCTAACTGGGCATCCATCACTTTCTAAGTCAGAAGAACCTTAAAATGAGTTTCATTCAGCACTTCGTTTACACAGGGTCCCTCAAAAAAGATGCTGAGTTCTACAACATGGTGAAGATGTTAAAGGATGATGATCAGAGTTTGCCCAAGGACATCTGAAGGGTTTTGCCAGTTTGACTAAAGGACTACTCAGGCTGTGATTTGAATGCCATCTATTCATTAAGATAGTCAAAGCATTTTTCGGATACTAAGTAACTGAAGGATAGTTAATGCTATATCTGGTAAAAGGCAGGGAAACTGAGGGTTAAAAAAAACTTGAATCTAATTAATAGCACTCAAACATTTACTGAGCATGCATTATGTGCTAGGCACACAGTGGATAATCCAGGAGCTATTCATGAATCCATTTATCAAATATGCAGTAAGCATAATCTACAGGACAGTAGTCTGCTAGGTATCCATGATACAGCAATGAAAAGACATCCACTCTACTCTCAGAGGATGAGAAGGATAATTGTAAAAAAAAAAAAAAAAAAAATACAGGAAGAGAGGAAGTAGTATCTGGGCCAATCTTATGTGATCAGTTTAGCAGAAGAAAGGAAGAAACTCTACAAACAGTGTAGGCCAAGAATAAAAAGTAAAATAAATAAGACGTGTCCGTATGACAATGAGCAACCAGCTGGGCCTGAGCCAAAGCCCTGTGGTGAATGGAGAATAAGACTGGAGTTAAAATGCGGTGTGCTTTGATTTAGTAGGATATGGGAATATGATTTATGTTTTGTGATAGCATAAAAAATAATTTGTATGTCATGACAAACCCTCTACCTTTAGTGAAATAGGTAGCATCTGTTACTCTATCCACTTCTCATGTAAAGTCTGTATCTCTGTTGGAACCCCCAAGTAGCTCCAAGTACAAACAAGCAGAGAGCCAATGTTCACAACAATGGCTAGCATAGTAGAGAAAATATTCAATAATTTTAGAATTCATAGATCTCAAAAAAATGGAAGCAACTTTAGTGATGAGGTCTGACCCCTTTATTTTATCCAAAAGGAAAATAAATTCTAAGAACATGTGTCAGACCATTTTCTTTTTTGTACTAATAGCATAGATAATGCTACAAACATTACACATACACACATACACACATATCACTCTGAAAAACATAAAATTTGATGTTCCTAAGAGTTATGTATAAAAATTTCCAACAGATAGAAGAGCCAGTACATACAACTACTCACTTTAGCAATGAAAGCTAAAGCTAAATAGTCTACATAGAATTTATATAAATAATTGGATGCAATATGTTTTTCATCAGATTATTTGATTTAGTATCTCTAAGTGGCTTATCTAAATTATTATAAAATTCAGAAATTTTGATAGAGTAGTCTTGGATTTAGAAGATTATTATTCTGGAGAAACAGATACTGTGGTTTTAGAAAAGGTCTTAACTCAAATTTTAGCATGCGGCAGAATGACCCGGAGGTCTTGTTAACACAGATTTGTGGGCCTATCTGCAGAGTTTTGATTCAATATGTCTGGAGTATGGTCCAAGAATTTGCATTTCTATTAAGTTGCCAGGTGTTAGCTGATGCAGCAGAGGTCCTAGGACGACACTTTGAAAGCCACTGCTTGAGGAAGAAGAACATGCTTGCCTCACTCTAAGATTCAATTAGAAATAACATTTGCCTGTGTAATAATTGGGCCATGCATTCCAAACCCACAACCAATTCTCATCTTTCTTAGCAGTAACACCTGCTCTGTAATTTGTTTCATTGCACTTGTTCTTAGTTTGTTTTTGCATCTTCTTGGCCTTGCTCGTGATCCTTCTTCATAGAGAGCATATATGTTAGAGTGAACCCCCCGTAAACCAAGGAGTGTCAATATCATGATCACTGCCCAGAGCTGGGTTTCCAGAATTATCTAACATGAACTCCCTTCTGCCCCCAGCCAGGAACAAACCTTCTGCTGGGGCTTTCTGCTTTTAACAGCAGCCCTTTTGTCAAATGTGTACAATGTCCTAGAGAATATTTAAGTAGAAAGGAAGGCATGTTGGTACTCTGAGCACATTTGGACATCCAGAATTTGATTCTGCAGTCTTCCCTTTACACAGAGCAATGTGCAAAATGTCAGGGTTCCAATATTCATTTCTATCCTGATTATAATCCTTTCTTTCTAAAAACTGAAGCATATGCATATGCATATGCATGAAGTACATGAAAATTTGGAACAGAAGCTCTGCGACCTTGGACTGGCCTGTGTAGCTATTTATTCTGCTTAACTCATTATTGAATTTTAAGGTCAAACTAATGTTTTCTCAGTGCCATAAGACCATAAGCGGGCTACTGATAAGAAAACCCTAGAGTATAAAGGTACAAGCTTGTAACTATCATCAAAAGGACAAAAGGTGAGCCTAGTTTAAATTCGAGTCTCAGGGAGCTGAACGTTTTCTGCTATTTACCATCTTTCCAGATCACAATCAAAGTTACTCAATTAATTTGAGCAATTGCAGAAATGCAGCATTTCTGGAGAACTTGTCCGTTTACCACCTGAATGCACAATTTCTTGGAAGGCTGGGCCTTGGTATAAGATGCCACAGTAAGGAGATCAGATCCTTCCGTGGAGGCCATAGCCTCAAGAAAATGAAATACCGAGATGTAGGTGACCAAATAGAAAATCAACCAGAATTTACGTTGATTAAATCCTTCTTAAATCCTTCCTAACATCTTCCCGTTCTCTATACTGATCATACACGTTTAGTAACTAATTTCAAGTTAGAAAGTGAGTATCTTTAAACATCCTTTTCTCTCTCCACTTGTTGGATGGAAAATTACCCTTCTTTGCATTGGTCAGAATATTTTAATATAATTAAATGATGCATTATTTCTTCACTGTATTATTGATTCTCTTGTTTCTTTCCATGCACTGAGATTCACATAAAAGCATCATCATATTGATCTATTTGAGGCTTTAAAGGTCTGTAAATCTTCCTGATTACTGTATTGTAGGGCATTTCTCCCACTTTTTCTCATACTCCGATCTGAAGAATGCAAGGGTAAATTTGCCTCAATAAATCTTTAACCTATTTCTGTATCCTTTTGGAAGATATGGATTCTAGGAAATTTAGTAATATTTGATTACTTCTAAAATGTGTATCTTCATAATCAAAAAAATAGTAAACATCCATTGGAGTACAGTGGGCCTGTAACGTAAAAAAGTTGGAAGCTTATTAAATAGGGTCTCTGTCTATCTGAGATTAATAAATTCCAAAATGGACATCTGGTACACATACATATAGCATACCATCCATATCCAGCCACAGGAGCGGTCTGAGCAGCGGAAATGAGAGCGTCTACTAACCTTATGACAACTACCAAATTTGGTTTTCCCTGTTTCACAGACATATTAAGGGAGAATCTAAAATTTTCTTTAAATGACAAAAGGAAAGAATACTAAAGATAATATATATAATATATTATATAATGCTAAGGAGTATGCTGTGAAAAGGATGATTCTATGGTTGGGGCTGTTGCTAACTTCTATGGAAGCAGTAGAGACATTTGAGCAGGAAATCAAAGCAGGAAAGTAAAGCAAAACTGCATTTAGAAGTTACTGCCTTAGCATACCTAACAGTATTCTCATTATCAGAAACACTGAGAGGAAGCTCATGGTCAATGTTTTATATTCAAAATCGTCTTCTTTGGAATTTAAACTTTCTTGGGTGTTGTTTTAGAGAATAAGCTGAATAATTTTAATTACAGCAATAAAGTGTGGATAATCTAAGCCTTCTGAATTTTTTTATTCCAGTGTCCATCTTATTTACATTTAATTTATATTGAATTCTGTCTTATTTTTCTTGAATGATATCTGAGGAGGAGACCAAACCTTTATTAAAGCCCCAAAATTCAACACTATAGTTAAGGCATTATTTTTAAAAATCTCTCATAGTTAGGGGCATCTGGATAGCTCAGTAGGTTAAACATCTGACTCTTAATCTCAGCTCAGGTCATGATCTCATGGTTTGTGAGATCAAGCTCCTGAATTGCTCTGTGCTAACAGTGCAGAGCCTGCTTGAGATTCTCTCTTTCCCTCTCTCTCTGCCCCTCCCCTACTTGCACTCTTGTCTCTCTCTCAAAACAAATAAATAAACTTAAAAAGCAAATCTGTCATAATTAGGAACATGTGGGTAGCTCAGCCAGTTAAGCATCCAACTATGGCTCGGGTCATGATTTCACAATTCATGGGTTCAAGCCTCACATTGGGCTCTGGGCTGACAAGTCAGAGCCTGGAGCCTGCTTCAGATTCTAGTCTCCCTCTCTCTCTCTGCCCCTCCCCTTCTCATGCTCTGTCTCTCTCTGTCTCTCAAAAACAAATAAACATTAAAAAAAATTTTTAATCTCTTATAATTAAATAAGAACATACCAAAAAGAAAACTTAAGAAAATGATAACTTTATTACATGATATGTTAAAGTTGCATTAATGTTTCTAGAAGTATGATTCTAAGTATTCATTCTACATTATTTGGAAAAACTAAAATAATCATGCAAAATTAAGACACATCATTGTGATCAATCTTTGAAGCAGAGAGCCATTGTCAGCAATAGGACACCATGGAAAATAAAGTCACACATAATGCAGCCTATATTTGTAAAAACACCTGAACAGAAATTTCATCAGATGTTGTGGCCTAGTATGACTTCAGCTAATGACTGAGAAAAAATTAAAACCATTGAAATGTTTGCAAACAAATTCTCCCAAGGAGAGAGGAATATATCCATGACTTGAGAAACTATCCTATAGACAGGAAACTGAGTATGTTTACTGATTGCCTAATAGAAGAGGAAATGGTGGAAAAAATAACAGAATTCTTACCAAATATTTTCTTTCTAGATGAAAGTAATGGACATTTTGTTCTTATGTTTTACAGTCTATGGGCTCAATCATTCTGGTAAATAGAATGCTGGTCATTTTTTTCATGTATACTTTTACATGTAGCTTTTATAGAAAATATTTTCTAATGTTATGATTACTAGCCTTCAAGAGACCCAGACTTACATATGAACTTTAAATATGCCATAAAACCTAAAATAGTTTTAACACGTGAAGCAAAATAGAATAAATCAGTGGACCAAGAAAGTAATTAAATCCCAAAACTCTCTCAAACTACATTTACTCAGTCTTAAATCACTTTATAACCATATCAGTTCAACGTAAGCATGTAAACTGTTTCAAAAAAAACCTAAGTCTTTGAACTAGAATTAGTATTTTTCCATTAAAACTTTGTTCCTTAGAAAAATATCAACAGAAATAATGTCTCTTTTTTTCCATCTCACATATTCAACCAAAAAGCAGTCATTGCAGGACCATAACTTGGAAATAGTTAAGCATCCGTAAGGTTCTGCCCTCCACAAGGCAGGAAACAGAAAAGCAAAGTTTACAAATTGGAGGATAATGATGTACAAAGTGTTTGCTGATTTCACTAGAGTTTGGTTTTCTCATGTAAGGTCTGTGCTCATGTTTCAACTTTATGATTTTAAACACTAACCCTCCAAACATTAATAATCCACCTGTGGTTGTTAGTACCTGCTAACTATCTAAAGATAAACACAGGATTAATTTTGCAAAGAGCTGTTACTATGCAAGTGCTCCTTTTTGTTCTCTTTATAAGATATTGATTTTGCTCCAACTTACTTCTTTTTCAGCATCTTCTAGTTTCTTTTTCTTACTCTCGGGCATTAAATCATCCAACCAGCTGAGTTCCCGTTTTGTAAACAGAAAGTCCATCAATTTTCTCACAAATACCAGAGCTAACACCTGAAGTAAATAATAAAGTAGTTTTAAAACAGGGAAAAAATTAAAATGGAAGATGTCACTTTGGTTCTTGGTGGAAACAAGTCAATTTAGATTAAGAATGACACAATTTAGATTACAGTGATACTTGAAGGCATGTGTGTATCAGACATTGGACTTTTGCATCCTTCAGTTCCATTTCTTACCACATCTCCAGAATAGTAAATAGTTCTGATTTTACCCAATAAAGGAGTCACTTAAAGAGGCCATTTAAAAAAACCCTACAAAATATATTGGACCATTTCCTTAGATAGATGTAATTAATAATTTGCATTATTTTAATGAACATTAAACCATCCTTATCTATGCTGATAATATTTTATTTACAGTAATTCAAATTCACTATATTTTTGGAAGCATTTGAAATTTATCTGAAATATTTAATAAAATTTAATTTTAAAATCACCTAGTTGTTCAGATTTGCTAGTACTTTATCTTTAGTGCTACATTTTCAAAGTTTACATTTTTCTACCTAACTTCAATTAATTCAAATCACTATGAATATTCAGAATGAGAGAGACAAAACTAATATGAATCACTGAAATTCATATATAATCTCAAATTCTATCTTAGTCCCTAGCTTCAGTAACTCAAGTTTGTGTCATGGTTTCCAATAATAGTTCAAAATGACTCTATTGTTCCAATTTCAGCTTTATGTGTTTCCAAAGCAGAAAATCAGAGGAGGAGAAAAAAAAAGTTGACTTAAAAGTTTCATACCATCATGGGAAAGACAATAGCAGCTCTTGAAACTTTTATTATCCACAAAAGGCCAAGGCAACTCATCTGAATAACTGTGAAAAGATGGACTTTTCGAAGTGGTACGTGCCTTAGGTATATAAAATCTGGCTGATGTTTTGCAGGCATCCAGAAGAGCTTTATTCTATCAAAGAACTAAAAGATAAACAGACTAAATTTCTTTTTAAAGACAACAATACAAGTAGGACAAGTAAATGTTCAATAGGGTCCAAAATATGGTGCATCTGGATCACACTTAAGTTGACACCTGGGCATCAGGGCAATGGGGTTGCCACGCGTACACTCTGAAAGGCACAATTTCAGTTCCATATTATTCCACATTTTCTTGCATATTGAGACAGGCTATAACTTAGAAGAGTTTAAAAATATCAAAGTCAATGCTAAATGTCGCTATTTGGAAGAGTATGGCCTTGAGAGACAAAAGAAAATCATCATCCTTTATCTCTATCACATCACAAAGTGCTTGCTTTGGTTTGCCCCCTTTGTCCAGGGCTTCCTTGACTGCCAAGTTCTGTCTGCTCCTCAAAGAGCTCATTCATTTCCAAGGCTTCAACTTTCACATGCTTATTAGAGACTCCTAGACCTAGGTCTGTCTCTCTCTCGACCCAGATCCTGCTGCTGAGTAGGATGTTTTGATTCTGCTGTTTTGGCCTTGACACTTTGACTCCCAGCAAGGTTTTGAGGTTGTCTGTAGAAACACAAACACCTCAGCCGCAAAGACTTAACCTAGATGAACTACGGTTAACAAAGTATTTTCCAGAGCAAACTTTAATTTGATTTCTTGATCAATTTCTTTTGTTCACTGTCAAACCATTTACAATTATTTCAATCGTATTTTCTTAAAATTATTTTCATCTGGAACAACGTTAGGTCTGTTTAAATCCTACCATGAAGATAGTATAAGTATTTTTGGACTATCTAATATTATTGTTACAATTTTGATTTTGAGGTCCTTTTCATGTACCAACGCAAATTTTCCCAAATTTTATATATAAAATGTTCACAAGAAGCTTCAATCTTCACTCACATTTTAATTACTAACATTTTACTGCAGGTTAGTTTTATTTTATGTGGAGCATTTTGTTTACTTTTTCTCAGGCCAATTTTTGCAGTTTCCAATGTTTCCAACAAGAAGTGATTATTTAGAAAATGGTGTTTCAATCACTGTTGGTTCTATTTCATAACATTTCTACAGTAAAATCTATTACGCATCTTGAAAGGAATGATATTGGCTCTTATCTCTTAGCTAATTTATGAAAAAGTTGTAAGCAATTCTCATCAGGTATTCATAAATTAATATGCCAAGGGACAAGTATCCACCAAGTCAAATGTCAGGGTCAGACATCCTTTTGTTTTCCAGCCCAAATTCGCCTATATATATATAATAGGAATCTCAAACTCAACATAAATCCATCTTTTCTTCTCCATTCCTTGACTTTTGGCACAACCTTTCTTCCCTCAGTCATCTAAGCCAGAATCATATATGTAGGTTAGTTCATCCACTGTTCATGCATTTATTTATATTCATTAATACCTTCTAAAATCATTTATTGGAAACCTTCTAAGCCAAGTACCAAGTGCTGAATTTCTTTTTCTTGGTTCATCCTTCTCCGTATTGTCCCCAAATATATCATTAGCTCTTACTTCGATCTCCTAAATCTCTCTTTAAATTGCATGTCATTAAACAAAATTTGGTGATTGGTGGAGGTGGGAAAAGGGAGGAAATAAAGTAAAATCCTCTGGCTTATAACTGAATGTTTCAGTTTCTATAGAGCTTGTTTTTCCCAGCTATCATTTCTCCATTTGTGAAGCTGTTATTGCATAAGTGTTCCTCAGTGTGTGGGTGCTTCCATTGTTATTGTTTAAATGGCACATTTGCTTTACTTTGGATTCCTGAAGTGTTGGAATGAATATAGATGTGGTTATATATCTGAGTATAGAAACAGCATTCATAAGAACACTGTGATCTGTTTTCTCTGCCATGTTGCACAGTGAGAAGCCTAGATAATATGTTTCATAATATTGCCAAACAGGTAGCATATAGGTTCCCTTAACATATAGGGTTACTAATTAACATGCTTCTGGTGTTGGTAACGATAATCATGACACATGTATCCTGAGTTTTGCATTTGGCTTTTCTCTTGCCCTAATATCAATATTCCATCCCCCCGTCCAGCTAGCCCATATAGGAATTTCAACTTCCTGGGGTCAGGGTTCACTTAAAGTTTCACTAACTGTTTCTCAGTGTGAGGCCCTGCTTGCTGTTTCATTTGTGCAATTTAAAATTCATTATACTTTTCTCATGGGCCTTTGCTAATGTTTTCCTCAATTTTCATTTGAGAGATTCACACCCCAAATAATTCCAAAACTTGACATTCTTGTTTAGTTCTAAACCTCATGGGTATAAAATCATGTGAGTGGAGTTAGGAGGAAAAAAATCTGTTGAAACCTATCAAAATGACTTTACTTTGTTTCTTAAACTTCTGCTGCTGTATTTATGTGAGCCTGGGGCCTAATAATAAATACTTTTCACTTACAGATGAAATTAGTACTCATGGAACTTTTGCCAAAGGCAAAAAAAAAAAAAAAAACCAACAGTAAAACAAATAAACAAAACCTCTTCAGTACTCTTCACTATCTGCCTTAGCAAACCAATTCGTTCAAATTACGTTTTTCATACATGAAATTATAAATGAGCAACTTAAATCTAATGTGAAGAATATTTAAATGCATAATGCTTCTCAACCATTTCCCTCTCCCAGGTAAATGTCACCCAGTGTCAGGAAGAACAGTCACAGTATCTATTTTGAGTGTCCAGTGATTTTTCAATGACTTTGTATTGAAGTTTTGTGTCTGTTCTGACATCCAGTACTTTCCTAAGGCTAAAGTGCTTTTTCTTCTCCCAAAGTCAGAAACTGGTTTTTCATTCAGGAAGAGAGTTTCTGTGCTGCCTGTCCCCCAGTGTCAAGAATGTAGCTACTCCCATGGTATTGCTGCCTCAGCATCTGTTTTGTTTGCCTAAGCAGCCTGTGGTCACCCGAACTGACACTAGCCCCCCATGTAAACACATGCCCTAGGTAACAGCTAGCAGATTAACAAGTAGATGTAAGTTTCTGAGAAGACTCCCCCAAATGTCCTTACAATCAACACTCTCCCCTAACTCCCATGGCCTTCCCTTTGTGTGCTCCTTAGACAAGACCCCCGTGGGGCTTCCCAAAACCCTGCTCTTTTTATCTGAATTGATCAATCAGCCTTAGGAAACCCATAGCACTTTATCTACATACATATCCAAATAAAGGCATGTGGTCCAGTCTTGATTCTTTCTCTGTCTGTACTCTGCTTTGACTTCCTCACGTGGCCCCTTAAGGGATGCCGGGTACTTCCTCCAGGACCTGTGAGTGATGAATTATCTATTTCAATTTCTCCACCTTCTCTCTTCTCACATTCTCCAGAATGTGGTTCTACCATTGAACCACAGCTTGCCATCCAGCACCCTGTCCTCCATTAGCATGTGTCAGTTTGACAAATTCATAAGAGTCAGGTGACTTTTCTTTCATGTATTTGAACAGCAATGAGACTGGCTGTGTCACAGAAAAAGCAGCAATTTTTGTATTCCTTTTGGTCAACAAAAAGTAAATGCATTTATTTTATAATAAAGAGTCTTCAAAATTAGTCTCCTTTCAAGAAAACTGTAGTGCTTCAGATCAGTCATGTTAAGTTATAGGATAATTCAAAGGGAAACGTAAGAAATCTGTCTCTGTCTTTTGCATGTCATTCTTCCCTGAGTCTATGTCTTCTCTTCTTAGAAGGACGCCAGTCACTGGATTTAGGATGACGATGAGCTCATCTTGAGGTCCATAACTAATCCATCCTCAAGGACTCTAGTTTCAAATAAGGTCACATCCTGAGTTTCCAGGTGGGCATGAATTTGGGGGAACACTATTCAAACCATTAGAGTATCATAAGCACAAATAATTTGCTAACCACCTCTGCAAAGATTTACAATACAATTGTGGTCATTTTAAAATGTGTCCACAAATTCCTCTACACTAGTTTCTTCAAGAGATGGAGTCTAATTTCCCTCCACGTGTGCAAACTGGATATAAGGACTCACCCCTACCAAACAGGAAAAAAAACGGAAGTGGCCATGTGTGACTTTGGAAACTAAGCCAAAAGGCACAGTGACTTCACCCTCACTCTCTTTTGGGTTGCTCACGCTGATGGAAGTTAGCTTCCGGGTCATGAGGGCACTTAAAGTCTCCTGCGGAGAGGCCTGTGCGGCAGAGGCAGCGGCACCACCACCACCACCACCACCTCGGGCACCCTGCCCACAGCCAGGGAGGGGCCGATGCCTCTTCCCACACCTGTGTGACCAGCCTTCCTGGACGCAGGGCCTCCAGTCCTAATCAAGCTTCCAGACGCCTGCAGCCCTTTCCACATCCTGACAGCAGCCGCGTGAGACACCGGAGCTAGGAGCGCCCAGCTAATCTGCTCCCAAATTCAGGATCCACACAAAAGTGACATAATAAATGTTTGTTGTTTAAAGCCACTAAGTTAACTGTAACTTGTTATGCAATAGACAATTCATAGAGCTATGTGTATTTAACCAATACTTAACTAAATTTTCCTTTATACCTTGAAATGGCCTTACCCTGTACGTTTATTTTTAGTTTAATTAAAGAAAAAGAATCTTATAAATATAATTTAATAAGAATAGAAAAACAAGCATAAAAAGAGGGAAAAAATCACCCAGGATCTTACTGTCTTAATAAATTGTTTTTATTTCTCTACCTTCCTCTCTGGTCCATTCACACTCATGGCTTTATAAATCTCTGGTAGGTACATCTTGTTTTCCTACTTTTTTGCTTTGGATTCTTAAGCCATAAGCATTTGGATCATGTTCCTTTTATGGCCATCATAATTACCGATTTTAAATGACTGTACCATAGACCACTTAATTATTTTACTGCTGATGGATAATTGGGTTATTTCCAATATTTTGATAGTATGTGTTACAATGAACATCTTTGTGCATACAGTTCTTCTTTTCTGCTCCATACACATGATTACAGTATCAAAGATTAAAAGCATTTGGATATATTTTGAAATATACTGTCATTAGTTTTCTAAGAGGGTTGTGAAGTCTAAACATTATATAGTTTTAATATAACTTATGGTAAACAAAAGTCCTTAAAGTTAGGAACCGGTCTGAAGAAATTTAATTACAGTCTGAAAGCTGCTTGTCAGATGATGTCATTCTCTTAGCTACCACAAGATCCAGCATCAATAGACTTAAGATAAGTCATCACAGATGTGCATCGTTTACTGTAAGCAGTTTACCTGAATTCCCTTTAGAGATGAAGCCCCCATATAAAGAAACACTCCATAGAGCACTGGCATGGGAATAAACTGTAAAAGAACAATTGGAGAACAGACACAAGTTAGTTTCAAGTAACTACTCATGCTGTCCTTCACTTACCAAAGAAAAAACACAGAAAAATAAATATTTTAGAAGCAATATCAGGCAGAATCAGAAAATCCAGGTTCAAATCTCCACTTTTGCACTTTTTAGTTGCATAATCTTAGGTAAGTTATTTAAGTTCTTTGTGCCTTACCTTCCCCACGTATATATTAAAAGGGATGGTGATAATAGGGTTGTTATGAGTATTTAATAGGTCAAAGCCCATAAAAGTACATATGTAATACCAAAAAAACACCAATAAATGTTAACCATTATTGTGTTACTATCGTGAAATTTGAATTTTGCCTCAAAATGGTAAGATAATGATCTGTACATGATCACATAAATATAACTATACAAACAGAACAAAACAGGTGACAGTTAACTTTGTAACCTGCCTGGAGAAAAAAAAAAAAAAGTATGTATTCAATAAAAAAGTTTGATATTTTCTGCACCAGAGTGCTGAGACTATTTCAGGTACAGGTATATTTTTGATGCTGAAAATTTTTATTAGTATTTGAAGAGAAAAAAACAAGACTAATTTCTTGGAAAGAGAACTATGTCTATCTGGAAACAATTTAGGTGAATATTAGATATATCTTATAAAGCTAATTTGTCAGAAACATGAAAGAAATCTTGATATAAGCCTATTTGATTTATAAACTGTCTAATCTTCTGTGATGTAGGTAGTGAAACTTGGTATCAACCGTGTGTGGTGAAATTTGCTATAGTTTTTCAATTTTTACTATTTTTTAAAATAAATACAAGTGTTACTTTAGTCTTTACCAGTTCTGAGCTAGAGTAGCACTTCCAAATGAATTGGATGCAGGTTATTATGGTTTAGAAAAATGCAATTATTTATGGCATTGGAATGTTTTCCCAGGGGTGCCTGGGTCGCTCAATTAGTTAAGTGTCCGACTTTGGCTCAGGTCATAATCTCACAGTTTGTGGGTTCAAGTCCCGCATTGGGCTCTGTGCTGACAGCTCAGAACCTGGAGCCTATTTCAGATTCTGTGTCTCTCTCTGTCTCTGACCCTCCCCTGATCACGCGGTCTCTGTCTCTTAAAAATAAATAAAAAACATTAAAAAATGTTTAAAAAGAAATTTCTATGTAAAAGTTAAGGTAAGCGTTAATCAGGCTAATGCAGATATTTATTTGTAAGCCCGGTAAGTTTTGGAAACCATGACTTAGAATATGCATTTAAAATGATGTGATTTAACTCCCTTCCTTATCTTTTCTCCATTTAATTTTTGGTTGGTTATGGTTATTGGATAAAGCTGATCTGAAGTGTTCAATAAATGGTTTATGTTCAGAGTATCGAAAACTTAGGTTTCAAACATTCTCTTACACTGATTTCTAAATATGACAACTAAAATGAGGTTTTATTTACATAATAAAGTAATAAAGAAAAAAGATATTTGGATTAAAGATGAAGGATGGAGCTAACATCTAGATGTTCCAACATTATACCAGATATTTGCAAATATGTGAACTGTTCAATTTTTCTTTTTATTGGAATAGCTCAGCATAATTTTAGCTCTATAGTTACTTATGTAACATAGAAATGAAGTCTTACAAATGTACTTGCATAAATGATTAAATGTAAGTAAACTTGTATAAATGATTAAATAATCCATGAGAATTTTCAAATTATAGGCAAATAAAATGAGCTATAATTTAAAATATAATTGACACACCTTGGTAATATCTGCCAAACTTCTATGAAAAAATAATTACTCTTTAATGTTCTTCCAAATGGATTCAATTATTTTAAATGTGAAAAAAATAAGTATATACAATAGTGAAGTCCATGTAGTAATTTCATGTAATATGTAATATACAAAACTGCGTATGTGGCCATGACCATTACACCGCTCATCTCTGCACCTCTATTTTGTACTAGGTAATGTTCATTGCAAATACATCTGACAAGAAAATAAAGACTTTATTTCATGTAGGCCTACAGTGAATTCAAGTCACAAATCAGTTAGAAATGAGTGACCTGTCCCCATAACTTGGTAACTATTTCAAAATTATGATAATAATTCACACATCAAATTTTACTTTGCCAGACTACATTTCTTATGTATTTAAGGATTCTGAAATATAGCCCATAACTCCCCCTGTGAAGAAGTAATATAAACATGGTAGAGAAATTCATCACCTTCGTCACAGGTCATACAATATTTGCAAATTGATAGCTTAGATTCAAGTGAACAATAATAAGTATATTCTGCCCTCTCTCAGCTTTATAAAGCAGACTTAGTTACCTTCAGAATACTGGTCATAAAGACTGATGAACCCATAAGGATAAAAATCATAAGCCCAGTAACCCTTTGCTCCCGAATGCCAAGAAACTTGGGCTGTTCTCCTGGCGCTGAACATTCTGATTCCAGTTTTAAGCTGTTGACATGAGTGATGGACAGGACAGTGGCAGCCACAAACCATGGCAGGCCCATGATGGAGCACACCCCAAGCATGACAGCCACCATCAATAGATCCAGATGGTACCCACAACCTTTCTGTTGAAAGAAAGAAAAGAGGATTCTCACAGGAATTGAACTTAGTATAGAGACAAATGATACCATCATCATGGAACAATAAGAATAGAAAAGAGATATTATCTTGAGTCTTATACAACTGATTCTAAAATGCAAAATCAGTTAAAGATAAAAACTGGGATGCCTGGGTGGCTCAGTCATTTGGGCGTCCAACTTCAGCTCAGGTCATGATCTCACAGTTTGTGGGTTCGAGCCCCACATCAGGCTCTGTGCTGACAGCTCAGAGCCTGGAGCCTGCTTCAGATTCTGCGTCTCCCTCTCTCTCTGTCCCTCCCCTGCTCACGTTCTTTCTGTGTCTAAAAAATAAATAAACATTTAAAAAAATTTAAAAAAAGATAAAAAGGTAACAGTCTGAAAATTTATAATCCACTTAAAGAAAAGTTACAAAAGTTCCTGTTACAACTATAATTATAGTGACTTCTATCTACTTTAATAGGTTTAAGGTATTTCTGGGTTAATATTACATTAGTTCTCATTGCATTTCTGTTGGATAATTAAAGTCATTATTAAATACAGTCACTTCTCTTAGTTTCCGTAAGTAGGCAAGTTAATTCACAATTCATGTATCTACTCATTCATGATTAATTCATACCAAAAACTACTGAAAACCATATACCAGGCATCAGGTAGAAAAAGAAACCAAGTAAGGATTGTATCAACAACAGCACTCAGAATGGCCTGTGAATAGAAACCACTTCCTGCCAATACTAAGAAGCCCTTCATATCAGGTCTCCTAAAGAGAAACTCTTCTTAAACATTCTGTGTCCAATTGCCCTCTTTTGTCTCAATGGGTGGGTGTCTCAACGTATTTTACTGGGAAAAATAATATCATGGAAGCTAAGCTTCCTTATAGATACCTATTTTTATTCTAATACAGCTTTTATTCCCATTCTCATTCTCATCTCTTTCAGTTTCAGCACTAGAAATATTTGGCCCCTCCCTAAAAATGAAAGGTTTTGTGTTTTCTACCTCTCTGTGATCCTACCCCACTATCACTGACCTCCAGCTGTGGCAAACTTCTGTGCTTTCTAGGGCCAGACAGGACACATAACCAAGGAAACGCAGGTGCAGGAGGCACGTGGCGCGGAGATGCAGGGAAGTGAGAGAGCGTGAGAGGCTGAGGGTTCCGAGGGAAAAGACTGAAGGTGGGAAGAGCAAGTAGTGTGTCCCTCTCCCTTCCCCCACTGCGGGAAAATATCAGAGGAAGCAAATAGCTTGGCCTATTTTACAGTCCAACAGTTAACGGCTACTTAATGAAAGGTAGTATAATAAAGTGGTTAAGAGCTTAGGTTCTAGAGATAGGTGGCCTGGGATCAAAGGCTGGCTCAACCAATGACCCTGAGCAAATCACTACCCTCTTGTGCCTCTGTTTCTCTATCTGAAAAAGGATGATGGTGATAACAGGAGGCACCCCTTTGGGTTGTTGTGAGAATTAAATTATTTAACTTTGAAAATCATTGAGAACAATGTTTAATATATACTAAGCATTCAATAAATGTTAGGGACTATTATGTTCTGGCAATTGAACAATAAATTTTTATCTGTACTCATTTGTTTCAAGGCCCCTCAATAAAATTATATGTTTTTTAATGGTAGGTAACTTATATAATATCTCAGTTATATTTGAAAGAGAGGGAGTGTGAGTAGGTTAGGGGCAGACAGAAGGAGACAGAAGATCCAAGGTGAGCTCTGCTGTGACAGCAGCAAGCTGGATACAATGCAGGGCTGGAACTCATGAGCCGAGCCTTGAGATCATGACCTGAGCCAAAGTCAGATGCTCAACTGACTGAGCTACCCGGGTGCCCCTTTCCTGCAGTTTTCAATGCAATCACTGGCACACAAGAAGCAATCAATAAGGAACAGATTGGCTTCTTTAGAGGGAAATATACATCCTTAAACCATTTTTTAGAATTGGATTTAATAAGTATAATTTAAAATAAAGATAGCCATTAAATTTGTTGTTATGAGTATGAGCAGAAATTACCAATTCTTCTAGAGGAATAATTTGGCCTTTATTTTTTTTTTAACAGGCAGTTTTACCGAACAGCAAGCGCTTTCTGGTTAATATGAAAGCTCCTATCGCCTGGAGTGTGACATACACTGAGTATTTGTTGCATGTTTGTCCTGGTAGTGCTTTCTTTCTGCTATTTTGTTCTGTTAATCGTTCTGTTTAGAAAAACACTCTTAAAGTCAATTGTACTTCCTTTTCTTTCTGTCTATCCCTACCAAACTATAAAAGCGCAGAGAGCCATCAGTGAGAAGAAAATGACAGATAAATGTCCCACATAAGGGCCTTTTCCTCCTGTGTTGTCACCAACGCGGTGGCAACCTTCCTTGGGCAATGTTCCATCCCATCAGAATGCCGAAACTCAAATTCCCTCGGGAATACGCCTCTAGAAACTTTTTTCTACAAGTAACTCAGGAACGACTTTTATTACTAAGAGCTGGAAGATGGGAAAAGACACACTCTGGGGTCAGCGTAACTAAAACGGCAAAGTAAGAAGCTTCAGCACCACAGTGTGGCCCTCTAGTCCAACGAACAATTTGGAAGATGTAGTCGCATAGAATAGAACTCAGATTTTGGTCCCTTTAAAGGACCATGTCTTAACCAGTTAGAGGAGTGTTTTGCCCTAGGGCCCCTTGGGTGAGAAGGATATAGAAAGAGAAGGATCTAATTATTTAAGCCTCTGCATCTGAGGGAGTACAGTGTGAATGGTGCCCCCTGGGCTGTTTTGCAAAGTTAGGGTCCTGCTAAGAGAGAATGCGGGAAGTGCTAACAGCCAGGAGATAAACACCAGAGGACCCAGGACAGGGGCTTTGGGACTCTGGCTTATGTTTTTGGCACATCCTGGGCTTTCTCAGGGACCATCTTCACTATGGTTTAATAATATAAGGAAGGCCTTCTTCATGATAGTGATTTCCTATAGCTCTTAGTGTTTTAAAAATGTGAAACAAATACAAACAGTGCAATTCTAGATTACAGGAAGCAGACAAAATAATGGCTTCAGAGCAAATCATTTCATTTTTAAATTTAGAGAGCTAACTTTGTAAAACACAAGTATCTAATAAAAACAAAAATACAATTTCCTCCTGATTTTGCTGTACAGTAATGGGAGCATCTTAATTTAATGTGAATCAAAGGAAATAAAGCAGTGCTGGCACTTCTACTAATTAATCATTATCCTTCTTGCATTTCATTAAATATCGTAAAACTTGGTCTTTGTACCCAAATTATTAGCTGATAGGCATGACAGCCAAAGAGAAGTATCCCTTTGTCAGAGAGAGAACTTTGTACCTTCTAACATATTTCTGTAGATTTTTCTGAAATAAAGACAGAATCCGAGCTTTTATTCTCACTTTCATCCATGAATCACAGGAAATGGACATATGGGAGGAAAAGGGAGCATAGCAACAGGTGATGCTACACCAGACCCCACTGAAACCAACATGCAGCAAGACAAGAGGCCAGCCAAGAGGACCATCTGATACCCAGATGCCACTGCTGAAAAAATTCATTTCAAAGCTTGGCAGCAATTTCCTGCATCTGTCAAGTTAACCACATAAAAGACTATAGATTGACATGAAGAACCAGGCTGACAAAGAGGGCAAAAAAGAACATATCAAATGCCATAATCATCAAGAGAATGTGGTGCCAAATGAATGTTGCAAATGCATTCATTTACTCAAGTGATCTGAGATTGTATTGCTGTTTATTAAAAATGATGTCAAAAGAAGCCTGAACTGTCTACAGAAACATGTAGAAAAGCCCACAGTTGTATCTTAACAGAAACTTTCTTTTCTGTAACATAGTATCTTTCTTTCCACTTTTAGAGAATGTACTTTAAAAAAAGCAGTTTTTTTCTAATGCTTTTCAAAGGGCTTCAGCTAACCTATGCCCAGCCCACTTCTCTTAGCTAAAAAAGAAGTGCTAGAGAGAGTATGGATTTGTATCTATATATAATATACATAACAATTTGCCTTCTCAAATTTTTACATTTGCATTTTGCAGCTTCGATCACTCCTGAATGACCCCAAAGACCATGAGGTGCAGTTGAGGTGGAATTTTGTAATTGGAGCTTCTTCATTCTGAGGGAGGAGAGTGAGTTGGGCCAACTTCTTCAGCTCCACACAGCTTTACTATGTATGTAGTAACATTCTTAACATGATAAAAGCATTTTTAATGGCATGAAAAAATGTCCTATAAGAAAACTACTTTGGTAATGGAAGTGAAGAAAAGGTGGAAAGATCTAAAATGTAAGTTTGGGAGACATAAAAAGGATGAATTCCAAGATGACTTGGATATCTGACACGAACTGAAATACACAGTGTGGGGTCAACCCGGCGCTGGTTACAGGTACTAGAAAACATGATTCATTAAGGTTTTCAGGGGCATGATTCAACCAAGGTAAAAATGGGTTTTCAAGTGATAAAAAAAAATTAGTAAAAGCTGAAAATGTGGTTAACTTGTGGTCTGGGGGTATACTCAAGAAACACATTTCTTTTCCGGACAGTGTGGTTCAAGTCAAAGCCAAGAGACTGTGCAAACATTTCAGTGAAGCAACAGGTGGGGGAGTAGCTATGGAACAAACCGTTACTCTGAGGCAAGAATGTTCTGAGAATGTGATTTTTTTTTTTTTACTGTCGTTAACGGGAAAATCAGCAGCAGCAGACCACACGGTACCGAAGCTTATAGAGGATAATGGTTAGAGGCCAAAAAAAAAAAAAAAAGGGTTCAGTGTAGGTAAACTATATCTTCGCTGGAAGGAACTTGCTTGGCAAACATCACATCTAAGGAGGAGGATGGGGTGTTCACACTTATAGTCACTAAGAAAAAATTCTTCTGTTAATGGCAACATAGCAGAGCTATGAGGAAGTCAGACTTGCTCTATTATTTACTAAATCTGGGCTATGGAGGGATAAAATATAAAAATTTTACTGCATGGTCATTTATTTGTAGAATAAAAATTCATTACAAATAATGTAATATATTTTAGTAACACAGCCTCTAGTTTATTTCAGGCTTTGGAGCGCCTGGGTGGTTCAGTCGGTTAAGCATCTGACTCTTGATTTTGGTGCAGGTCATGATCTCACAGTTGTGAGTTTGAGCCCCGTGGTGGACTCTGTGCTGACAGAGTGGAGATTGCTCGGTATTCTCTCTCTCCCTCTCTCTCTGCCTCTTCCCCCACCCCACAAAATAAATAAATACAATTTTAAAAAATTAAATGCTTTAATGTTACATCTAATTTTACAAATGCAAGTACTTAAAAAGCCCACTTAAAGAATGTTATATGATATTTTAGCTATTCAGAATAGAGAGTATATGTGCTGAGTGGGAGCTTTGGAGAGAATGTGAATGTCAAGGGCCTACCACAGCCTCAGGAAGCAGGAGGAGAAGGTGCTATGTAATTTATAAGGTCGAGAGACCTAGAAAGAACAAAGATATGGAACGGCCAAAAAAGTCATATCACCCCCAGCAATCGTCACTTCACAAAAGCAATGCATGATCAAAAATAATCCAAGCCATAATTTAAAAAAATGTTTTAATGTTTATTTATTTTCCAGAGAGAGAGAGAGAGTGCAAGTTGGGGAGGGGCAGAGAGAGAGGGAGACACAGAAACTGAGGCAGGCTCCAGGCTCTGGTTGTCGGCACCGAGCCTGACGTGGGGCTTGAACTCACAAATCGTGAGATCATGACCTGAACCAAAGTTGGAAGCCCAACCAACCAAGCCACCCAGGTGCCGCTGATTTTAATATAACATATTCCTCTAAGTGAGAGTGCTCACATTAAATATCTCAGAAATACTGCACACCAATGAACAAGTTTGATTATTCACAGTTGCAAAGTGACAGAGTCAGAATATGATAAGATATATCCATATTTATTCTCTTCATATATAAAAAAGTCATTGAAATCTGCAATAAAACTCAGCAAAGACATCACTTACAAACTATAACATTTATGGCTGGGTTTTCCATAATGTCACAGACATTATGGAAAGATAAATAACTAAAACAACTGAGAAATAACCTGAAAATGTAATTTATTCCAATAATGAATGCAGCCTAATAGACGATACTTAGGGTCAGCTAGAGAAGTAGATGAAGCACATATCCAAGACAAATTGGTAAGGCCGCACTTCACCAGAATAGATGGTTATTTCACTAAAGTGTTTCAAAAATGGTAAAGTTGCAACCTTGGCAATGTGTGTTATTTTAAGTCCTGGAAGTAAGGTTTCAGAGTTTAAGCTCAGCCAAGTGCAAGTGCTATAAATACATTCATTAAGAAATTAAAAATTAATTAATTTTAAGCTCATCGTAAGACACAGTGTCATGAATACAGACAATAAAAACTGCAAACCTGAAAACATTATCTTAATATTTCACTGTACAAATGAACAGGCAAAGTATAATAAATATCAATCGATGTCCATTCAGTCACAAGGATTTGCATTAAAGTGGATGTTAAAACATACCTTCAGCTTATGCTCTTTTCTGTTGATGATGACAGCTGTAATCTGTTGGTCCATAAAAATGAGAATAGTACAAAGCAGAGCAGGTATGATAGCAGCTAGTACTGTCCACCATGGATTTGGACCTAAAGGTGTAACAAACCAGCCACGATCATCTCTGGTAGGCTGCAAGAAATAGAAGAATGTGTATAGTTAGTTACTGGATTAATGGACACCTAATCAAATTAAGTCTTACAGATGCTACCAGGAAAGCACCAATTATTCACTGATATGCTGAGTGAGCTATATTTAATAATAATAGTAATATCTACAAAGCATTTATAAGGTATAAGGCACTAGTCTTAAGTGTTTTAAATATTTTTAAAAATTTTAACATTTTTTTTTGAGAGACAGAGAGAGACAGATTATGAGCAGGGGAAGGGCAGAGAGAGAGAGGGACACACAGAATCGGAAGCAGGCTCCAGGCTCTGAGCTGTCATCACAGAGCCTGATGCGGGGCTCAAACCCACAAACTGTGAGATCATGACCTGAGCTGAAGTCAGATGCTCAACAGACTGAGCCACCCAGGCGCCCCTAAGTGTTTTAAATATTTTAACTCAGTTTTTTTTCGAAACACTGTAAAAAAGATACAGATAATAAAATTGAGGCATAGAGGGGTCTAGCAAGTTGCCCAAGGTTCCAAAGATAGTTAAGTGCTGGAGACAGAATTTAAACTCTGACTGGCTCAAAAATCTATGTTCTTAATCAACACCTATAGTAAATAAGAGAATATTTATTGTTTACAGTTGACAAATTTATTTACGTTTATAAATAGCACATTGACAAATGTGTATAATTCTTATCTTAGATGTGTGCACAGGCCATTATGTGAAAATAGCATAAAGACACTTGGTTCTTTCAGGAGGTCAGGGAATGGTCCTGATCGTTGCTGGAGCCTGAGATGAGCCCCTAAGGAATTCATTTTGAGAGTCCTTCGAGGACCTCCCCAGCCCTGTCTGACAGGTGAGAAAACTGAGGCTCAGAGAGGTTAAGTAACTGGCTCACGGGTTACTTTCTTATTAACGTGGTCAGAATTCCATTCCAGACCTAATTTTATCTATTTCCCAAGCCCTATCCACTGCACAATTTTGCATCAAAATAATGCATTTTCTCTTAGTTTCAAAATGTGTCCTTACCTTTCAGGAGTGTTGTATATAGATACAACTACTAGAATAATTGATGGAAATTTTTTTCAGTTAGTCTCTAGATTCCACCTCTGGGATTTTTTTTTCTTTTTAATATTAGTCCAAAATTTTAGTCATGCAGTGGGCATTTTATTGAATTATCTGTTAGTCTATATTCCTTATATTTTCATGAAAATCTTAAGTACTAGGATTACAGCCATCATCTAAATGAAGGTTAGACATGCGGAGATGGAGGAATAGACAGTAAATGCTATGATAACTTCACCTTGAAAACACTTGGCACTTGTAGTTTTGGAGATGGGATCCCAATGGCATAGTCGATTAAAACCATACACAGAATTGTAAGAAAGACAGCAAAGTCACTCACTATGGATCGAACCTAAAAATAATGAAAACACTTGTCACTTAAAGAACTACAAATAGTAAGAAATACTCAAGAATACAATCCAGAATCACAATTTATAAACACTTTATGACATAATATCATAATATTATATTTAATGCATATTATAATATTATAATTAGCTCTGTCAGAACCTGAGTATATATTTATGTATTCAGTCATTAAGCCAGATATGCACTCAACCTTCCTAGAATGAGGCACACTGTAATAGCTACATGGTGATTGTGCTCTTTTCAGCATTTATTTAAAATCTACATTTATTAAGTGTATGAATATTTAAAACACAGAATAAGATGTCATGGCCAGAATTAGGCTGAATTTTAGGATTCTTTCTCCTGACGGTACTATTTTAATATGATAAACCTAAAGCACAATAAAAGAATCTATTTATATTGAAGAGGCAGAATATTTTAGTTAATCTGAGTTGTTAAGTATGACAGCAGGGAATGTGTACAACAGAGCGGAAAGAATTTTAAACTTAGTCTGTATAAGCTAGTTCTTTTTCCATTTAAAAAAAAATTAATTCCAGTGTGTTAACATACAGTGTTATATTCATTTCAGGTGTACAATACAGTGATTCAAAAATTCCACACATCACCCAGTGCTCACCAAGATAAGTGTATGCCAATTTTTAAAGGCATTTTTTATTTATCAAAAATTTTGTTAAGCTTATTTTTCAGAGACAGAGAGAGACAGGGCGTGAGTGGGAGAGGGGCAGAGAGAGAGGGAGACACAGAATCTGAAACCAGCTCCAGGCTCCACGCTGTCACCACAGAGCCCGACACTGAGCTTGAACTTACAGACACAGAGATCATGACCTGAGCCGAAGTCTGCCACTTAACCGACTGAGCCACCCAGAGGCCTCAAGTCATTTTTCATTTATAATGCCACCTTCAATTAATCATATTGAGCTCTGGGGGGTTGGGGTGGGGGAAGGAACTAATCTTCTACCTTAGAGAAGGAAGAGATGACAAAAAAAGAAGTTTTATCTGGAAGAAACAGTTCTTAAAACATTTTCCTAGAGGGGAATTTTGATCATAATCTTTAGCTCATCCCTAAAAAGCTTGTTTTCTTGTTTCTTTTCTTTTTTTTTTTTTCTTTTTGGCTGAGTCAGACATTATAGGTGTTACTTTGCAGTGTTAAATATTGAACTAAGCTGTTTCTCTGTTTACTTTCCTCTCCAAATATGCAGATGCAAACGTGGTGGGTTAGGGGGAGGGACTGACACTTTAAAAACGAAAAAGAGAATAGTGTTCCAATGAGTCTTGCAGGGGCTTTCCCAATTAGAGAATGTAACAGTGGCTTCTATGAGGTATCTGTCAGGCTGGAATAGTTCCCACTACTCACTGGGCAAGAAAGTGACAATCAGTAATGCAGTGTGTGCTTTTGATTTCCAAAAGCCTAAGTGGGAAAGTGGAAGCTTATCTTTGGGATCTGAAGTTAGAATAAAAGCCCAGAGGGGCCATGCAGTCCTAGCGCCTGATCACAAAGGATCCTGCACCTCTCTCACTGCACCTCACTCCTAACCTGGCAAAAAAAAAAAAAAAAAGCCTTTCAGTAGCTCCTTTTATGACAGCAACTGCTATTTCTTCTGTCTTAGAACCCACAGGACTCTATAACATGCTTCGTGTTGGTCGGGAAAATTGCAGCCGAAGTACCTTGGTTGGAAAATAGCGGCTGGTCTTGAACTGCTTCAGGGTGGCTGACAGTGTAACTGTGGAAAAGAACAGGATCACTGACCAAAACAGAACATCTGGGACATATGGGTGGTCGTGGCCACAGGCTCGTCCAACATACTCTCCGTGCAGCGATTTGCATTCCTGCAAAGGGGAAGTAAAACAGACGGAGCTAGTAAGGCATAAAAGGACATGTTTCTTTCAGAAAACGAACATCTTAAGATCGAGTGTAGTTGAGATGCTGAAGCTCTTCATGTAGGGCTCTCAGTGATTCAACAGAGAGCAGAGTAAGCTTTATGATTTCTATTTGGATAGGTAGTGAGTAATTTTAGAGACACAGATTATGTTAAAATTGAACATGAACCACTTGTAATATTTTTGCTTTTTCAGAATTAAATTCAAATCTGTAAAACTAATTGACTGCCAATCAATGTATATTTAACCTAATCTCCACTAAGTTCCTAACACTAGATTTATTGAAAATATGACAGACTTGATGAGTGGTTACTAGGGTCGACACTATGCCAAACCATTTAAATATATGATCTTAATTAAATTCTACACCCACCCTATAAAATAGGGAGCTGTCCTTATTTCTATTTATGTCTGAGGAATCTGAGACACAGAGAAATTAAGTAATTTGCTGTGGCCTCACTGCTGCTGGGTAGCAGAGCTTTGATACAAACATGGTGTCTATAGAGGGAACATTATCACACATTAAAGAAGAACAGTGATTTCATAGAATTATCTAGTCCAAAAGATACCAAGAAAAATGAGAAAGGCAACAAGAAGACTGTGATATATTGCTGCTTAAAATAAAACTGAGAGTCAAAGATGGAGCTCAAAATTATATTAAAGAACAAAGAGAGAAAGTTACCACGTGAGTAAGGCAAAGTTCACATTTATTATGACTTGTCCTTGTCTCTGTTTTTTTCCTGCCATGTATTTTTATCAGCCCCTGAAGGATCATTCTAATTACTTTCTTAGCCAGGAGGTGGCAGCAAAGTCAAAAAAATTTCTTTTCTCCAGGAAAAACAGCATTTTAAACATTAATATTCTGAAATGAAATTAAAAAATTATTTTAAACTCATTTTAGTTTCTCTTATTTTATACTAAATATCGTAATCCTGAAGTATTTTTTTCAAAACAGAGAAAATAATGGTTTAAGTGATCCAGGGACCTTATTAGTCCTTGAGATATTCTGGACCTGAACAGACATTGAATTGTGCAATGGTACAGAGAGATCTTAGAGAAAAATATGGACTGAGGATCTATCAGCAGCAGAGTCTGCCCAATTAACAAGGCCTCGGGTCCTGGACTCCTTGTATATCAGAAAATAAATATCTTCAAAAGATTTTAGAATAGGTCACAGATAGCCACATTATCCGAAAACAAACCAACAACCAATAAAATCTATTTGAGGCAACTGTCCCTAAGGCTAGAATTCTTGAGAACTATAGTTAGCTTACCTTATAATTCTCAAAAGAAAAAAATAAATAAACTATCCCCTTTTCTAATCTAGCTGCAAATATCTTCCTTGCTACTAAAGTTGAAATTTCAAATATCCGTATTAAGCTAATACAGAATTCTAGCCTTTGGATAATTAAAAGACCAAAGAAACCACACCCTCCCAGCTTTATCTATGGCTTTAATTTTCCTTCTCTCAAAACTCTTTAAAAAAATATAAAGTATCCAAAGGGAATTCTTGCATTTTTAGTTGCTTTTCTTGCTCCTGTCCAGAGATGCTGGTAATTATTAAGCAAAGTCTTGATTAAACAGAATGGCTAAATACAAAGAGGAGTTGGGAGATGCATTGCAAACATGTCATCTATAGATTTGTGGCCATCCTTAGTGTTTGGTGCTGATACAAAAATCTTTTAAATATTCCTTGGACTAGGCTGGGTCTTGTTCTCAATTCTTAAGAACACAGATGCCATTTAAAGGATCATTCAGTGCTCATATAATCTATGATAAATTGCCAATAGCTTGCCTTGTTATTTTAATTCAAAGCAAATTAGAAAAGGGTGTGTTTTTTTTCTTCCTTTGAAGGGGGCAATGTGCTATTTAAAAAGAAAAATTGTGACCTACAAAATTCTACATTTATTTTCTGGTTTATACTAACTGTACCCCAAACACACACACACACACACACACACACACACACACACACACACACACACACACACACAAAATGTATTTTATTAATAAGAACAAGAAATTCAAGTTGGCATTATCATCTTCTCCACATATATGTACACAAGCTAAATATGTAATTCTAGCACTGAGACAATTCTGAGCCAATTTTTAGTCAATTGCTGGTGAATATTTTAAACCTTACCTAGGAATGACTGATTTTGAGATACTGTTAATATATATATTATTAAATATATATGAAATCTACATATTCTAGCTTGCCATAAAAGACCTGAGTTAAACATTATTCATGAGAACCAAGATATGAAAATAACTTATATGTCTGTTGATGGATGAAGACAATATGGCATAAATATACAATGGAATATCATTCATCCTTAAAAAAGAAGGAAATCTTGTCATTTGCAAAACACACGGATGAACCTGAAGGACATTATGCTAAGTGAAATAAGCTAGACATGGAATGACAAATACTTTATGACTTCACTTATATATGGAATCTAAAATGTCAACATCCTAGGAGCAAAGAGTACAGTCACAACTACCAAGGCCTGTGGGGGATGAAGAAGGGAAAATAGGGAAATATTGGTCAGAAGCTCTAAAACTTCAGTTGTGTGGGATGAATAAATTCTGAAGATCTAATATACAACATGATGACGATGATTAATAATGTTGTATTATGTCATTGAAGATTGCTAGGACAGTAGATCTTAATAATTCTAAACAAAGGGGAAAAAAGGAAAAGGAAAAGAGAAAGGGAAGGAAAAAAGATAACTATGTGAGGAGACAAGTATGTTAACTAGCTTGACTGTGGTCATCATTTCATAATGTATACATATATGAAACACCATATTGTACATCTCAAATAGATACAATTTTTATTTGTCAAACATACCTCCATAAAGCTGAAAAACAAAATGAACCAAAATAAAACACTTACATTAAATACTAAATTTGTGATAGGGAACTATGGTCCAAAACAATCATTGAATGTTTATTCAATACTTACTATGCATATAGCAGTTTGGGAGAATCAAAGAAAGCTAAAATTCTTCACCCTTGCTGAGTTAGCAAGGTATAAATTACAATTCATGAGATATGTAGCAATCCAATAAAAACTTTTCAAATGAATAATATATAAATGAGGTATCACTATTTTTATAAAACCAGTTACAATAGCCATTAGCACAGTGTTTTATTAATAAAATGGTTTTGGTGATGCTGAGGACTATGCTGGAAAAAAAACCCAACATTGTAATTAAGACAAAAAAAATTTAATGGTCTTCACTGACTTAAAAATTATAAGATTTTTTTCACTGTATAGCATTCCCTTTGGTGATAAAGGCTATTTCTGGTCAAGATTAGCAATTACCCATTGCAAAAACTGCTTTTAACTAATGAAAAATAATATGAAAATTTCTGCCAGAATGTTAACACCTAGTACAGAACTAAAAAAAAAAACAAACCCAAAAACAAAAAACACAGTCCAAGATTTGCTTTGATTGCAAAATATTTCTTTACTGTACTCCGCTTGACCCTAAAACTTTTAATATCTAAAATTAACTCATTGCCAGCCAGATCAATTGTGCTATGAGTCTCTTAGAGGGTTATTATTAAGGATTTTCCATTACATAGAGTATTATTCAACATTAAATTCTTAAGACGCTATATAACACGTAGAGTAAATCATCATGTTAATAATCGAGAGATGGGATTATTGGGTTTCTGTACTGAAAATGTGTGTTCAATCATGGGACTCTCTAGATGTAATATCTTTACAGTTTACACAAAGGGAAAATAAGTGGAAGATTCACTGCTGTATTCTGTCATTAAGCCAGATATGCACTCAACCTTCCTAGAATGAGGCACGCTGTAATAGCTACATGATGATTGTGCTCTTTTCAGTATTTATTTAAAATCTACATTTATTAAGTGTATGAATATTTAAAACACAGAATAAGATGTCATGGCCAGAATTAGGCTGAATTTTAGGATTCTTTCTCCTGATGGTACTATTTTAATATGATAAACCTAGAACACAATAAAAGAATCTATTTATATTGAAGAGGCAGAATATTTTAGTTAATCTGAGTTGTTAAGTATGACAGCAGGGAATGTGTACAATGAAGCAGAAAAAATTTTAAACTTATTCTGTATAAGCTAGATCTTTTTCCTTTTGTAAAAAAAATTCCAGTGTAGTTAACATACAGTGTTATATTCATTTCAAGTGTACAATCATAAAATATACGTCAAGATAAATTTTCAACTGAGAGCAAGTAATTTGATTTTGATTCTGAAAGAAAACATTTAATGGGGAAATT